>NC_142777.1:8998098-9312592 GCF_988280905.1 Pimephales promelas
GTCTATGAGTATGTTTGGAAAGTTCAAGATCAAGTACTTTTGGGCCAGAAACATGTTAAGTAGGTCAAATATTTGTCTGGCTGAAATGACATCATGAGATGTAAATCTCTCGGTATATTAACCAACAGATCCAAGTACCCGTGGGCCATAAAAGTGTTCATGGAGGTCAAAAATTGACCTGTGTAATATAACATCAGAATGTTATATTGCATGGTCTATGAGTATGTATGGAAAGTTCAAGATCAAGTACTTTTGGGCCAGAAACATGTTCAGTAGGTCAAATATTTGTCTGGCTGAAATGACATCATGAGAAGTAAATCTCCAACCAACCAGAACACCCTAGCAACCACCAAGCAACAGCCTAGCAACCATCCAGAACACCCTAGAAACAAACCAGAACACCCCAGCAACCATCTGGCAACACCCTAGCAACCACCATTAACAGCCCAGCAACCGCCTAGCAACACCCTAGCAACCACCCAGAACACCTTCCCAACCACCCAGAATACCTCAACAACCGCATAGCAACACCATAGCAACCACCCAGAATACCCTAAAAAAAACACCTAGCAACCACCCAGAACACCGTAGCAACCTCCCAGAACACCCTAGCAACCGGGTGCTGAGATTTGCCGCTTCAAGCTCCACTTCACATTTTCTTCTGGAAATGTGCCATAAATGTGTTCATGAAGGTCAAAATTGATCTATGTATATCTAATATAACATCAGAAGGAGTCTAAAAGTTTATATTGTTTTAAACTTTTTGAGAAATCTTTGACCAGAAATTAGTTCAATATGTCAGATATGGACTTCTCTATGGCTTAGGAAGCATCTGTTGGAGTCTATGAGTATGAATGGAAAGTACAAGGTCAAGTACTTTTGGGCCAGAGATATGTTCAGTAGGTCAAATATATTTATGGCTGAAATTACATCATGAGAAGCAAAGCTCTCGGTACATTAACCCAAACATCAAATACCCGTGGACCATAAATGTGTTTCTGAAGGTCAAAAATTGACCTATGTATAGCTAATGTAACATCAGGAGTCTATAAGTTTATATTGTTTAAAACCTTTTGAGGATCCTTTGACCAGAAATGAGTTCAATAGGTCAGATATGGACTTCTCTATGGCTTAGGAAGCATCTGTTGGAGTCTATAAGTATGTTTGGAAAGTTCAAGATCAAGTACTTTTGGGCCAGAAACATGTTCAGTAGGTCAAATTTTTGTCTGGCTGAAATGACATCATGAGAAGTAAATCTCTCGGTATAATAACCCACATACCAAGGACCCGTGGGCCATAAAAGTGTTCCTGGAGGTCAAAAATTGACCTATGTAATATAACATCAGAAGGAGTCTATAAGTTTATATCGTTTTAAAGTTTTTGAGGAACCTTTGACCAGAAATTAGTTCAAAAGGTCAGATATGGACTTTTCCATGGCTTAGGAAGCATTTATTGGAGTCTATGAGTATGTATGGAAAGTTCAAGATTAAGTACTTTTGGGTGCACACACTAACTTGCACACACTAACTTGTTCCTTGTGCAAAGAAGAGATTTGCAATGCTTGTGCTGTAGGATTGCATTGCACATGCACACGATAACTAACCTCTGTCCAATGAAAAGAAAAACACCTAAGATGTGTTTTATTGCATTGCATGACAGATCTAACTTGTTTCTCGTTATGCATATACACGCAATAACTCGCTCTGTGCAGTGAAAAGAAAACAACTAAGATGTGTTTCAATGCATTGCATGACCTATCTAACTTGTTCCTCGTTATATATGCATGCAATAACTAACCTCTGTGCAGTGAAAAGAAAACACCTAAGATGTGTTTCAGTGCATTGCATGACAGATCTAACTTGTTCCTCGTTATGCAATATGCACGCAATAACTAACCTCTGTGCAGTGAAAAGAAAACACCTAAGATGTGTTTCAGTGCATTGCATGACAGATCTAACTTGTTTCTCGTTATGCATATAGACGCAATAACTCGCTCTGTGCAGTGAAAAGAAAACACCTAAGATGTGTTTTATTGCATTGCATGATAGATCTAACTTGTTTCTCGTTATGCATATACAAGCAATAACTCGCTCTGTGCAGTGAAAAGAAAACAACTAAGATGTGTTTCAATGCATTGCATGACCTATCTAACTTGTTCCTCGTTATGCAATATGCACGCAATAACTAACCTCTGTGCAGTGAAAAGAAAACACCTAAGATGTGTTTCATCGCATTGCATGACCTATCTAACTTGTTCCTCGTTATGCAATATGCACGCAATAACTAACCTCTGTGCAGTGAAAAGAAAACACCTAAGATGTGTTTCAGTGCATTGCATGACAGATCTAACTTGTTTCTCGTTATGTATGCATGCAATAACTATCCTCTGTGCAATGAAAAGAAAACACCTAAGATGTGTTTCATCGCATTGCATGACCTGTCTAACTTGTTCCTCGTTATGCAATATGCACGCAATAACTAACCTCTGTGCAGTGAAAAGAAAACACCTAAGATGTGTTTCAGTGCATTGCATGACAGATCTAACTTGTTTCTCGTTATGCATATACAAGCAATAACTCGCTCTGTGCAGTGAAAAGAAAGCACCTAAGATGTGTTTCAGTGCATTGCATGACAGATCTAACTTGTTTCTCGTTATGCATATGCACGCAATAACTGGCTCTGTGCAGTGAAAAGAAAACAACTAAGATGTGTTTCAATGCATTGCATGACCTATCTAACTTGTTCCTCGTTATGTATGCATGCAATAACTATCCTCTGTGCAATGAAAAGAAAACACCTAAGATGTGTTTCATCGCATTGCATGACCTATCTAACTTGTTCCTCGTTATGCATATGCACGCAATAACTAACCTCTGTGCAGTGGAAAGAAAACACCGAAGATGTGTTTCAGTGCATTGCATGACAGATCTAACTTGTTTTTCGTTATGCATATGCACGCAATAACTCGCTCTGTGCAGTGAAAAGAAAACACCTAAGATGAGTTTCAGTGCATTACATGACAGATCTAACTTGTTTCTCGTTATGCATATGCACGCAATAACTTGCTATGTGCAGTGAAAAGAAAACACCTAAGATGTGTTTCAGTGCATTACATGACATATCTAACTTGTTACTCGTTATGCATATATGCTCGGAATAACTAACCTCTGTTCAATGAAAAGAAAACACCTAAGATGTGTTTCATTGCATTGCATGACTTATCTAACTTGTTCCTCGTTATGCATATGCACGCAATAACTCGCTCTGTGCAGTGAAAAGAAAACAACTAAGATGTGTTTCAATGCATTGCATGACCTATCTAACTTGTTCCTCGTTATGTATGCATGCAATAACTATCCTCTGTGCAATGAAAAGAAAACACCTAAGATGTTTTTCATCGCATTGCATGACCTATCTAACTTGTTCCTCGTTATGCAATTTGCACGCAATAACTAACCTCTGTGCAGTGAAAAGAAAACACCTAAGATGTGTTTCAGTGCATTGCATGACAGATCTAACTTGTTCCTCGTTATGCAATATGCACGCAATAACTAACCTCTGTGCAGTGAAAAGAAAACACCTAAGATGTGTTTCAGTGTATTGCATGACAGATCTAACTTGTTTCTCGTTATGCATATACACGCAATAACTCGCTCTGTGCAGTGAAAAGAAAACACCTAAGATGTGTTTCAGTGCATTGCATGACAGATCCAACTTGTTTCTCGTTATGCATATGCACGCAATAACTCGCTCTGTGCAGTGAAAAGAAAACACCTAAGATGAGTTTCAGTGAATTACATGACAGATCTAACTTGTTTCTCGTTATGCATATGCACGCAATAACTTGCTATGTGCAGTGAAAAGAAAACAACTAAGATGTGTTTCAGTGCATTACATGACATATCTAACTTGTTACTCGTTATGCATATGCACGGAATAACTAACCTCTGTTCAATGAAAAGAAAACACCTAAGATGTGTTTCATTGCATTGCATGACTTATCTAACTTGTTCCTCGTTATGCATATGCACGCAATAACTCGCTCTGTGCAGTGAAAAGAAAACAACTAAGATGTGTTTAAATGCATTGCATGACCTATCTAACTTGTTCCTCGTTATGTATGCATGCAATAACTATCCTCTGTGCAATGAAAAGAAAACACCTAAGATGTGTTTCATCGCATTGCATGACCTATCTAACTTGTTCCTCGTTATGCAATTTGCACGCAATAACTAACCTCTGTGCAGTGAAAAGAAAACACCTAAGATGTGTTTCAGTGCATTGCATGACAGATCTAACTTGTTCCTCGTTATGCAATATGCACGCAATAACTAACCTCTGTGCAGTGAAAAGAAAACACCTAAGATGTGTTTCAGTGTATTGCATGACAGATCTAACTTGTTTCTCGTTATGCATATACACGCAATAACTCGCTCTGTGCAGTGAAAAGAAAACACCTAAGATGTGTTTCAGCGCATTGCATGACAGATCCAACTTGTTTCTCGTTATGCATATGCACGCAATAACTCGCTCTGTGCAGTGAAAAGAAAACACCTAAGATGAGTTTCAGTGCATTACATGACAGATCTAACTTGTTTCTCGTTATACATATGCACGCAATAACTTGCTATGTGCAGTGAAAAGAAAACACCTAAGATGTGTTTCAGTGCATTACATGACATATCTAACTTGTTACTCGTTATGCATATGCACGGAATAACTAACCTCTGTTCAATGAAAAGAAAACACCTAAGATGTGTTTCATTGCATTGCATGACTTATCTAACTTGTTCCTCGTTATGCATATGCACGCAATAACTCGCTCTGTGCAGTGAAAAGAAAACAACTAAGATGTGTTTCAATGCATTGCATGACCTATCTATCTTGTTCCTCGTTATGTATGCATGCAATAACTCTCCTCTGTGCGATGAACAGAAAACACCTAAGATGTGTTTCATCGCATTGCATGACCTATCTAACTTGTTCCTCGTTATGCAATTTGCACGCAATAACTAACCTCTGTGCAGTGAAAAGAAAACACCTAAGATGTGTTTCAGTGCATTGCATGACAGATCTAACTTGTTCCTCGTTATGCAATATGCACGCAATAACTAACCTCTGTGCAGTGAAAAGAAAACACCTAAGATGTGTTTCAGTGTATTGCATGACAGATCTAACTTGTTTCTCGTTATGCATATACACGCAATAACTCGCTCTGTGCAGTGAAAAGAAAACACCTAAGATGTGTTTCAGTGTATTGCATGACAGATCTAACTTGTTTCTCGTTATGCATATACACGCAATAACTCGCTCTGTGCAGTGAAAAGAAAACACCTAAGATGTGTTTCAGTGTATTGCATGACAGATCTAACTTGTTTCTCGTTATGCATATACACGCAATAACTCGCTCTGTGCAGTGAAAAGAAAACACCTAAGATGTGTTTCAGTGCATTGCATGACAGATCCAACTTGTTTCTCGTTATGCATATGCACGCAATAACTCGCTCTGTGCAGTGAAAAGAAAACAACTAAGATGTGTTTCAATGCATTCCATGACCTATCTAACTTGTTCCTCGTTATGTATGCATGCAATAACTATCCTCTGTGCAATGAAAAGAAAACACCTAAGATGTGTTTCATCGCATTGCATGACCTATCTAACTTGTTCCTCGTTATGCATATGCAAGCAATAACTAACCTCTGTGCAGTGAAAAGAAAACACCTAAGATGTGTTTCAGTGCATTGCATGACAGATCTAACTTGTTTTTCGTTATGCATATGCACGCAATAACTCGCTCTGTGCAGTGAAAAGAAAACACCTAAGATGTGTTTCAGTGCATTAAATGACAGATCTAACTTGTTTCTCGTTATGCATATGCACGCAATAACTTGCTATATGTGCAGTGAAAAGAAAACAAGTAAGATGTGTTTCAGTGCATTACATGACATATCTAACTTGTTACTCGTTATGCATATGCACGGAATAACTAACCTCTGTTCAATGAAAAGAAAACACCTAAGATGTGTTTCATTGCATTGCATGACTTATCTAACTTGTTCCTCGTTATGCATATGCACGCAATAACTCGCTCTGTGCAGTGAAAAGAAAACACCTAAGATGTGTTTCAGTGTATTGCATGACAGATCTAACTTGTTTCTCGTTATGCATATGCACGCAATAACTCGCTCTGTGCAGTGAAAAGAAAACACCTAAGATGTGTTTCAGTGCATTACATGACATATCTAACTTGTTACTCGTTATTCATATGCACGGAATAACTAACCTCTGTGCAATGAAAAGAAAATACCTAAGATGTGTTTCATTGCATTGCATGACATATCTAACTTGTTCCTCGTTATGACATGCACGCAATAACCTCTGTGCAATGAAAAGAAAACAACTAAGATGTGTTTCAATGCATTGCATGACCTATCTAACTTGTTCCTCGTTATGTATGCATGCAATAACTATCCTCTGTGCAATGAAAAGAAAACACCTAAGATGTTTTTCATTGCATTGCAAGATACATATAACTTGTTTCTCGTTATGCATATGCACGCAAATAGCTAACCTCTCTTCAGTGAAAAGAAAACACCTAACATGGGTTTCAGTGCATTGCATGACATGTCTAATTTGTTCCTCGTAATGCATATGCACTTAATAACTAACCTCTGTGTAATAAAAAGAAAACACCTAAGATGTGTTTCATTGCATTGCATTATAGATATAACTTGTTTCTCGTTATGCATATGCACGCAAATAAGTAACCTCTCTGCAGTGAAAAGAAAACACCTAACATGGGTTTCAGTGCATTGCCTGACATATCTAACTTGTTCCTCGTTATGCATATGCACGCAATAACTAACCTCTGTGCAATGAAAAGAAAACACCTAAGATGTGTTTTCTCGCACTGCATGACATATCTAACTTTTTCCTTGTTATGAATATGCACGCAATAACTAACCTCTGTGCAATGAAAAGAAAGCACCTAAGATGTGTTTCATCGCATTGCATGACCTATCTAACTTGTTCCTCGTTATGCATATCCACGTAATATCTAACCTCTGTGCAATGAAAAGAAGACACCTAATATGTGTTTCATTGCATTGTATGATAGATACAACTTGTTTCTCGTTATGCGTATGCACGCAAATAACTAACTTCTCTGCAGTGAAAAGAAAACACCTAACATGGGTTTCCGTGCATTGCATGACATATCTAACTTGTTCCTCGTTATGCATATGCACGTAATAACTAACCTCTGTGCAATAAAAAGAAAACACCTAAGATATGTTTCATTGCATTGCATGATAGATATAACTTGTTTCTCGATATGCATATGCATGCATAAACCTCTCTGCAGTGAAAAGAAAACACCTAACATGGGTTTCAGTGTATTGCATGACATATCAAACTTGTTCCTCGTTATGCATATGCACGCTATAACTAACCTCTGTGCAATGAAAAGAAAACACCTAAGATGTGTTTCGTCGCATTGCATGACATATCTAACTTGTTCCTCGTTGCAATGAAAAGATATAACGTGATTTTGCATGCATTTCTATTTTACAAACTAATTTATTTGTGCACAGACGAGAAAACAACACATGAGCTTTACAGTGCATAGTATAGCTATTGAACTCATTTCTGGTAAAAGGGACCTCAAAAGTTTTTAAGCAATATAAGCTTATTAGACACCTTTAGATGATATATAAGCTATACAAAGGTTCCTATTTGACCTACTGAACATAGGTTACTATATCATTAGGTTACTATACATTGATATTTACTACTTATGATGTTTTATGAGCAGGAAGATATTTGAACATATACTGAACATATATCTGTCCCACGAGTACCTGATATTGAACTTTCTATACATAAAAAATGGACTACTTCTTATGCTACTTCTTACACTACTTTCTAGGCCTAGAGGTTCCTCATTGACCCACAAACATAGTCCTTGCCGACGAGTAGTAGGTCTCGAACTTTTTGTATAAATTCTCATAGACTCCTTTTGATGCTTCTTAAGGCATATAGAATGTCCATATCTTAAGTATTTAACTCATGTCTGGTCAAAGGGTCCTCAAAAGTTTTTAAACAAGAAAAACTTTTAGACTCCTTCTGATATTACATGAGCTATAGATAGGTTCCTTTTTGACCTACTGAACATAGTTCTGGCCCACGAGTACTTGATCTTGAACATTCTAAACATACTCATTAACTCCTTTTGATGTTACTGAAGCCATACAAGAGTCCTTATTTTAACTACTGAACATATTTCTGGCTAAGGTGTTCTTTGAAAATCAGGATACTATACAGAATGACCTCTTATCATGTTATTTTAGCCAGACAGATATTTGACCTACAGACTGTATTTCTTGCCCATGTGTACTTGATCTTGAACTTTCTACATACTCATAGACTCCTTTTGATGGTTCCTAGGCCATATAGAATTGTCCACATCTGACCTATTGAAATTATTTCTGAAAAACTTATGGGCTCCTTTTGATGATATATAAATCAATTGCCAAAAACATTATAAAAACTCTATAGTAATTTGGACACTACCAACCACCTAGAAACACCATAGGAACCACACAGACTACCATAGTAACAACCTAAATCACCCTAGCAACCACCCAGAACACCTTAGCAACACTCTAGCAACCGCCTAGCAACCACCCAGAACACCTTAGCAAAACCCTAGCAAGCAACCAACCCTAGCAACACCCAAGCAACCACCCAGAACACCCTAGCAACCACCTAGCAACACCCTAGTAACCACCCAGAACACCCTAGCAACACCCTAGCAACCACCCGGAATACCCTAACAACCACCTAGCAACCACCCAGAACACTGTAGCTTCCACCGGGAACACCCTAGCAACCGGGTGGTGAGATTTGCCACTGCAAGCAGTACTTCACATTTTCTTCTGGAAATGTGCCATAAATGTGTTACATAGGTCAAAAATTGACCCATGTATAGCTAATACAACATCAGATGGACTCTAGAAGTTTATATTGTTATGGTAAAAGGGTCCTCAAAAGGTTTCAAACAATATAAACATATTGATTAGGTTATATCATATTACATTATATTGCAAAAGAATTTATTAGTTAAGAGCTAAATCATGCCCAAAAACATTACAGAAACTCTTTAGTAACCATATGTAAACACTACCAACCACCTGGTAACACCATAGCAACAACCCAGAATACCATAGTAACGACCTAAAACACCCTAGCAACCACCCAGCAACCAACACCAACAAACAAGAACACCCCAGCAACCACCTAGCAACACCCTAGCAACCATCCAGAACAACCTGGCAACCGCCTAGGAACATTAGCACCTAGCAACCACATAAAAACCCCATAGCAACCACCCAGAATACCCTAACAACCACCTAGCAACCACACAGAACACCCTAGTAACCGGGTGGTGAGATTTGTGTTGACCTATGTATATCTAATATAATTGACCAATGTACATCTAATATAACATCAGAAGGAGGTCAATTATTTGTCTGGCCGAAATTACATCATGAGAAGTAAATCTCTCGGTATACTCACCCATAGATCAAGTACCCGTGGGCCATAAATGTGTTCCTGGAGGTCAAAAATTGACCTATGTGTAGCTAATATAACATCAGAAGGAATCTATAAGTTTATATTGTTTTAAACTATTTTGAGGAACTTTTCACCAAAAATGAGTTCAATAGGTCAGATATGGACTTCTCTATGGCTTCTTAAGAAGCGTCTATTGGAGTCTATGAGTCTGTATGGAAAGTTCAAGATCAATAACTTTTGGGCCAGAAACATGTTCAGTAGGTCAAATATTTGTCTGGCTGAAATGACATCATGAGATGTAAATCTCTCTGTATATTAACCCACAGATCAAGTACCTGTGGGCCATAAAAGTATTCATGGAGGTCAAAAATTGACCTATGTAATATAACATCAGAATGTTATATTACATAGTCTATTAATATTTATGGAAAGTTCAAGATCTAGTACTTTTGGGCCAGAAACATGTTTAGTAGGTAAAATATTTTTCTGGCTGAAATGACATCATGAGAAATAAATCTCCAACCAACCAGAACACCCTAGCAACCACCAAGCAACAGCATAGCAACCACCCAGAACACTCTAGAAACAAAACAAAACAACCCAGCAACCACCCAGAACACCTTCGCAACCACCCAGAATACCCTAGCAACCGCCTAGCAACACCGTAGCAACCACCCCAAACAGCTTCGCAACCACCCAGAATACCCTAGCAACCACATAGCAACACCCTAGCAAACCACCCAGAACACCTTCGCAACCACCCAGAATACCCTAGCAACCGCATAGCAACACCTTAGCAACTACCCAGAATACCCTAAAACAAAACCTACCAACTACCCAGAACACCGTAGCAACCTCCCAGAACACCCTAGCAACCGGGTGCTGAGATTTGCTGCTTCAAGCTCCACTTCACATTTTCTTCAGGAAATGTGCCATAAATGTGTTCATGGAGGTCAAAATTGACTTATGTATATCTAATATAACATCAGAAGGAGTCTAAAAGTCTATATTGTTTTAAACTTTTTGAGAAACCTTTGACCCGAAATGAGTTCAATATGTCATATATGGACTTCTCTGTGGCTTAGGAATCATCTGTTGGAGTCTATGAGTATGTTTGGAAAGTTCAAGATCAAGTACTTTTGGGCCAGAAACATGTTCAGTAGGTCAAATATTTGTCTGGCTGAAATGACATCATGAGATGTAAATCTCTTGGTATATTAACCAACAGATCCAAGTACCCGTGGGCCATAAAAAGTGTTCATGGAGGTCAAAAATTGACCTATGTAAAATAACATCAGAATGTTATATTACATAGTCTGTGAGTATGTGTGGAAAGTTCAAGATCAAGTATTTTTGGACCAGAAACATGTTCAGTAGGTAAAATATTTTTCTGGCTGAAATGACATCATGAGAAGTAAATCTCCAACCAACCAGAACACCCTAGCAACCACCAAGCAACAGCTTAGCAACCATCTAGAACACCCTATAAACAAACCAGAACACCCCAGCAACCATCTGGCAACACCCTAGCAACCACCATTAACACCCCAGCAATCGCCTAGCAACACCCTAGCAACGACATAGCAACACCATAGCAACCACCCAGAATACCCCAGCAACCGCCTAGCAACACCCTAGCAACCACCCAGAACACCTTCGCAACCACCCAGAATACCCTAGCAACCGCATAGCAACACCATAGCAACCACCCAGAATACCCTAAAAAAACACCTAGCAACCACCCAGAACACCGTAGCTACCTCCCAGAACACCCTAGCAACCGGGTGCTGAGATTTGCCTCTTCAAGCTCCACTTCATATTTTCTTCTGGAAATGTGCCATAAATGTGTTCCTGGTGGTCAAAAATTGATCTATGTATATCTAATATAACATCAGAAGAAGTCTAAAAGTTTACATTGTTTTAAACTTTTTGAGGAACCTTTGACAAGAAATGAGTTCAATGAGATCACGAGAAGTAAATCTATCGGTATATTAAACCACAGATCAAGTACCCGTGGGACATAAATGTGTTCCTGGAGGTCAAAAATTGACCTATGTATATCTAATATAATTGACCAATGTATATCTAATATAACATCAGAAGGAGGTCAATTATTTGTCTGGCCGAAATTACATCATGAGAAGTAAATCTCTCGGTATACTCACCCATAGATCAAGTACCCGTGGGCCATAAATGTGTTCCTGGAGGTCAATAATTGACCTATGTATAGCTAATATAACATCAGAAGGAATCTATAAGTTTATATTGTTTTAAACTATTTTGAGGAACTTTTCACCAGAAATGAGTTCAATAGGTCAGATATGGACTTCTCTATGGCTTCTTAGGAAGCATCTATTGGAGTCTATGAGTCTGTATGGAAAGTTCAAGATCAAGAACTTTTGGGCCAGAAACATGTTCAGTAGGTCAAATATG
The DNA here is from genome assembly GCF_988280905.1 of Pimephales promelas. Taxonomy (NCBI): domain Eukaryota; kingdom Metazoa; phylum Chordata; class Actinopteri; order Cypriniformes; family Leuciscidae; genus Pimephales; species Pimephales promelas. The sequence goes on from NC_142777.1 coordinate 9,010,106, forward strand.
TCTCTGGCTGAAATGACATCATGAGATGTAAATCTCACTGTATATTAACCCACAGATCAAGTACCCGTGGGCCATAAAAGTATTCATGGAGGTCAAAAATTGACCTATGTAATATAACATCAGAATGTTATATTACATAGTCTATGAATATGTATGGAAAGTTCAAGATCTAGTACTTTTGGGCCAGAAACATGTTTAGTAGGTAAAATATTTTTTCTGGCTGAAATGACATCATGAGAAATAAATCTCCAACCAACAAGAACACCCTAGCAACCACCAAGCAACAGCATAGCAACCACCCAGAACACCCTAGAAACAAACCAGAACAAACCAGCAACCACCCAGAACACCTTCGCAACCACCCAGAATACCCTAGCAACCGCCTAGCAACACCCTAGCAACCACCCAGAACAGCTTCACAACCACCCAGAATACCCTAGCAACCACATAGCAACACCCTAGCAACCACCCAGAACACCTTCGCAACCACCCAGAATACCCTAGCAACCGCATAGCAACACCATAGCAACCACCCAGAATACCCTAAAAAAAAAACTACCAACCAGCCAGAACACCGTAGCAACCTCCCAGAACACCCTAGCAACCGGGTGCTGAGATTTGCCGCTTCAAGCTCCACTTCACATTTTCTTCAGGAAATGTGCCATAAATGTGTTCATGGAGGTCAAAATTGACCTATGTATATCTAATATAACATCAGAAGGAGTCTAAAAGTCTATATTGTTTTAAACTTTTTGAGAAACCTTTGACCCGAAATGAGTTCAATATGTCAGATATGGACTTCTCTGTGGCTTAGGAATCATCTGTTGAAGTCTATGAGTATGTTTGGAAAGTTCAAGATCAAGTACTTTTGGGCCAGAAACATGTTCAGTAGGTCAAATATTTGTCTGGCTTAAATGACATCATGAGATGTAAATCTCTTGGTATATTAACCAACAGATCCAAGTACCCGTGGGCCATAAAAGTGTTCATGGAGGTCAAAAATTGACCTATGTAAAATAACATCAGAATGTTATATTACATAGTCTGTGAGTATGTGTGGAAAGTTCATGATCAAGTATTTTTGGACCAGAAACATGTTCAGTAGGTAAAATATTTTTCTGGCTGAAATGACATCATGAGATGTAAATCTCCAACCAACCAGAACACACTAGCAACCACCAAGCAACAGCCTAGCAACCATCCAGAACACCCTATAAACAAACCAGAACACCCCAGCAACCATCTGGCAACACCCTAGCAACCACCATTAACACCCCAGCAATCGCCTAGCAACACCCTAGCAACACCATAGCAACCACCCAGAATACCCCAGCAACCACCTAGCAACAGCCTAGCAACCACCCAGAACACCTTCGCAACCACCCAGAATACCCTAGCAACCGCATAGCAACACCATAGCAACCACCCAGAATACCCTAAAAAAAACACCTAGCAACCACCCAGAACACCGTAGCAACCTCCCAGAACACCCTAGCAACCGGGTGCTGAGATTTGCCTCTTCAAGCTCCACTTCATATTTTCTTCTGGAAATGTGCCATAAATGTGTTCCTGGTGGTCAAAATTGATCTATGTATATCTAATATAACATCAGAAGAAGTCTAAAAGTTTACATTATTTAAACTTTTTGAGGAACCTTTGACAAGAAATGAGTTCAATGAGATCACGAGAAGTAAATCTATCGGTATATTAACCCACAGATCAAGTACCCGTGGGACATAAATGTGTTCCTGGAGGTCAAAAATTGACCTATGTATATCTAATATAATTGACCAATGTATATCTAATATAACATCAGAAGGAGGTCAATTATTTGTCTGGCCGAAATTACATCATGAGAAGTAAATCTCTCGGTATACTCACCCATAGATCAAGTACCCGTGGGCCATAAATGTGTTCCTGGAGGTCAATAATTGACCTATGTATAGCTAATATAACATCAGAAGGAATCTATAAGTTTATATTGTTTTAAACTATTTTGAGGAACTTTTCACCAGAAATGAGTTCAATAGGTCAGATATGGACTTCTCTATGGCTTCTTAGGAAGCATCTATTGGAGTCTATGAGTCTGTATGGAAAGTTCAAGATCAAGAACTTTTGGGCCAGAAACATGTTCAGTAGGTCAAATATTTGTCTGGCTGAAATGACATCATGAGATGTAAATCTCTCTGTATATTAACCCACAGATCAAGTACCTGTGGGCCATAAAAGTATTCATGGAGGTCAAAAATTGACCTATGTAATATAACATCAGAATGTTATATTACATAGTCTATGAATATTTATGGAAAGTTCAAGATCTAGTACTTTTGGGCCAGAAACATGTTTAGTAGGTAAAATATTTTTCTGGCTGAAATGACATCATGAGAAATAAATCTCCAACCAACCAGAACACCCTAGCAACCACCAAGCAACAGCATAGCAACCACCCAGAACACCCTAGAAACAAAACAAAACAACCCAGCAACCACCCAGAACACCTTCGCAACCACCCAGAATACCCTAGCAACCGCCTAGCAACACCGTAGCAACCACCCCGAACAGCTTCGCAACCACCCAGAATATCCTAGCAACCACATAGCAACACCCTAGCAACCACCCAGAACACCTTCGCAACCACCCAGAATACCCTAGCAACCGCATAGCAACACCTTAGCAACTACCCAGAATACCCTAAAAAAAAACCTACCAACTACCCAGAACACCGTAGCAACCTCCCAGAACACCCTAGCAACCGGGTGCTGAGATTTGCCGCTTCAAGCTCCACTTCACATTTTCTTCAGGAAATGTGCCATAAATGTGTTCATGGAGGTCAAAATTGACCTATGTATATCTAATATAACATCAGAAGGAGTCTAAAAGTCTATATTGTTTTAAACTTTTTGAGAAACCTTTGACCCGAAATGAGTTCAATATGTCATATATGGACTACTCTGTGGCTTAGGAATCATCTGTTGGAGTCTATGAGTATGTTTGGAAAGTTCAAGATCAAGTACTTTTGGGCCAGAAACATGTTCAGTAGGTCAAATATTTGTCTGGCTGAAATGACATCATGAGATGTAAATCTCTTGGTATATTAACCAACAGATCCAAGTACCCGTGGGCCATAAAAGTGTTCATGGAGGTCAAAAATTGACCTATGTAAAATAACATCAGAATGTTATATTACATAGTCTGTGAGTATGTGTGGAAAGTTCAAGATCAAGTATTTTTGGACCAGAAACATGTTCAGTAGGTAAAATATTTTTCTGGCTGAAATGACATCATGAGAAGTAAATCTCCAACCAACCAGAACACCCTAGCAACCACCAAGCAACAGCCTAGCAACCATCTAGAACACCCTATAAACAAACCAGAACACCCCAGCAACCATCTGGCAACACCCTAGCAACCACCATTAACACCCCAGCAATCGCCATAGCAACACCATAGCAACCACCCAGAATACCCCAGCAACCGCCTAGCAACACCCTAGCAACCACCCAGAACACCTTCGCAACCACCCAGAATACCCTAGCAACCGCATAGCAACACCATAGCAACCACCCAGAATACCCTAAAAAAACACCTAGCAACCACCCAGAACACCGTAGCAACCTCCCAGAACACCCTAGCAACCGGGTGCTGAGATTTGCCTCTTCAAGCTCCACTTCATATTTTCTTCTGGAAATGTGCCATAAATGTGTTCCTGGTGGTCAAAAATTGATCTATGTATATCTAATATAACATCAGAAGAAGTCTAAAAGTTTACATTGTTTTAAACTTTTTGAGGAACCTTTGACAAGAAATGAGTTCAATGAGATCACGAGAAGTAAATCTATCGGTATATTAAACCACAGATCAAGTACCCGTGGGACATAAATGTGTTCCTGGAGGTCAAAAATTGACCTATGTATATCTAATATAATTGACCAATGTATATCTAATATAACATCAGAAGGAGGTCAATTATTTGTCTGGCCGAAATTACATCATGAGAAGTAAATCTCTCGGTATACTCACCCATAGATCAAGTACCCGTGGGCCATAAATGTGTTCCTGGAGGTCAATAATTGACCTATGTATAGCTAATATAACATCAGAAGGAATCTATAAGTTTATATTGTTTTAAACTATTTTGAGGAACTTTTCACCAGAAATGAGTTCAATAGGTCAGATATGGACTTCTCTATGGCTTCTTAGGAAGCATCTATTGGAGTCTATGAGTCTGTATGGAAAGTTCAAGATCAAGAACTTTTGGGCCAGAAACATGTTCAGTAGGTCAAATATGTCTCTGGCTGAAATGACATCATGAGATGTAAATCTCACTGTATATTAACCCACAGATCAAGTACCCGTGGGCCATAAAAGTATTCATGGAGGTCAAAAATTGACCTATGTAATATAACATCAGAATGTTATATTACATAGTCTATGAATATGTATGGAAAGTTCAAGATCTAGTACTTTTGGGCCAGAAACATGTTTAGTAGGTAAAATATTTTTTCTGGCTGAAATGACATCATGAGAAATAAATCTCCAACCAACAAGAACACCCTAGCAACCACCAAGCAACAGCATAGCAACCGCCCAGAACACCCTAGAAACAAACCAGAACAAACCAGCAACCACCCAGAACACCTTCGCAACCACCCAGAATACCCTAGCAACCGCCTAGCAACACCCTAGCAACCACCCAGAACAGCTTCACAACCACCCAGAATACCCTAGCAACCACATAGCAACACCCTAGCAACCACCCAGAACACCTTCGCAACCACCCAGAATACCCTAGCAACCGCATAGCAACACCATAGCAACCACCCAGAATACCCTAAAAAAAAAACTACCAACCAGCCAGAACACCGTAGCAACCTCCCAGAACACCCTAGCAACCGGGTGCTGAGATTTGCCGCTTCAAGCTCCACTTCACATTTTCTTCAGGAAATGTGCCATAAATGTGTTCATGGAGGTCAAAATTGACCTATGTATATCTAATATAACATCAGAAGGAGTCTAAAAGTCTATATTGTTTTAAACTTTTTGAGAAACCTTTGACCCGAAATGAGTTCAATATGTCAGATATGGACTTCTCTGTGGCTTAGGAATCATCTGTTGAAGTCTATGAGTATGTTTGGAAAGTTCAAGATCAAGTACTTTTGGGCCAGAAACATGTTCAGTAGGTCAAATATTTGTCTGGCTTAAATGACATCATGAGATGTAAATCTCTTGGTATATTAACCAACAGATCCAAGTACCCGTGGGCCATAAAAGTGTTCATGGAGGTCAAAAATTGACCTATGTAAAATAACATCAGAATGTTATATTACATAGTCTGTGAGTATGTGTGGAAAGTTCATGATCAAGTATTTTTGGACCAGAAACATGTTCAGTAGGTAAAATATTTTTCTGGCTGAAATGACATCATGAGATGTAAATCTCCAACCAACCAGAACACACTAGCAACCACCAAGCAACAGCCTAGCAACCATCCAGAACACCCTATAAACAAACCAGAACACCCCAGCAACCATCTGGCAACACCCTAGCAACCACCATTAACACCCCAGCAATCGCCTAGCAACACCCTAGCAACACCATAGCAACCACCCAGAATACCCCAGCAACCACCTAGCAACAGCCTAGCAACCACCCAGAACACCTTCGCAACCACCCAGAATACCCTAGCAACCGCATAGCAACACCATAGCAACCACCCAGAATACCCTAAAAAAAACACCTAGCAACCACCCAGAACACCGTAGCAACCTCCCAGAACACCCTAGCAACCGGGTGCTGAGATTTGCCTCTTCAAGCTCCACTTCATATTTTCTTCTGGAAATGTGCCATAAATGTGTTCCTGGTGGTCAAAATTGATCTATGTATATCTAATATAACATCAGAAGAAGTCTAAAAGTTTACATTATTTAAACTTTTTGAGGAACCTTTGACAAGAAATGAGTTCAATGAGATCACGAGAAGTAAATCTATCGGTATATTAACCCACAGATCAAGTACCCGTGGGACATAAATGTGTTCCTGGAGGTCAAAAATTGACCTATGTATATCTAATATAATTGACCAATGTATATCTAATATAACATCAGAAGGAGGTCAATTATTTGTCTGGCCGAAATTACATCATGAGAAGTAAATCTCTCGGTATACTCACCCATAGATCAAGTACCCGTGGGCCATAAATGTGTTCCTGGAGGTCAATAATTGACCTATGTATAGCTAATATAACATCAGAAGGAATCTATAAGTTTATATTGTTTTAAACTATTTTGAGGAACTTTTCACCAGAAATGAGTTCAATAGGTCAGATATGGACTTCTCTATGGCTTCTTAGGAAGCATCTATTGGAGTCTATGAGTCTGTATGGAAAGTTCAAGATCAAGAACTTTTGGGCCAGAAACATGTTCAGTAGGTCAAATATTTGTCTGGCTGAAATGACATCATGAGATGTAAATCTCTCTGTATATTAACCCACAGATCAAGTACCTGTGGGCCATAAAAGTATTCATGGAGGTCAAAAATTGACCTATGTAATATAACATCAGAATGTTATATTACATAGTCTATGAATATTTATGGAAAGTTCAAGATCTAGTACTTTTGGGCCAGAAACATGTTTAGTAGGTAAAATATTTTTCTGGCTGAAATGACATCATGAGAAATAAATCTCCAACCAACCAGAACACCCTAGCAACCACGAAGCAACAGCATAGCAACCACCCAGAACACCCTAGAAACAAAACAAAACAACCCAGCAACCACCCAGAACACCTTCGCAACCACCCAGAATACCCTAGCAACCGCCTAGCAACACCGTAGCAACCACCCCGAACAGCTTCGCAACCACCCAGAATATCCTAGCAACCACATAGCAACACCCTAGCAACCACCCAGAACACCTTCGCAACCACCCAGAATACCCTAGCAACCGCATAGCAACACCTTAGCAACTACCCAGAATACCCTAAAAAAAAACCTACCAACTACCCAGAACACCGTAGCAACCTCCCAGAACACCCTAGCAACCGGGTGCTGAGATTTGCCGCTTCAAGCTCCACTTCACATTTTCTTCAGGAAATGTGCCATAAATGTGTTCATGGAGGTCAAAATTGACCTATGTATATCTAATATAACATCAGAAGGAGTCTAAAAGTCTATATTGTTTTAAACTTTTTGAGAAACCTTTGACCCGAAATGAGTTCAATATGTCATATATGGACTACTCTGTGGCTTAGGAATCATCTGTTGGAGTCTATGAGTATGTTTGGAAAGTTCAAGATCAAGTACTTTTGGGCCAGAAACATGTTCAGTAGGTCAAATATTTGTCTGGCTGAAATGACATCATGAGATGTAAATCTCTTGGTATATTAACCAACAGATCCAAGTACCCGTGGGCCATAAAAGTGTTCATGGAGGTCAAAAATTGACCTATGTAAAATAACATCAGAATGTTATATTACATAGTCTGTGAGTATGTGTGGAAAGTTCAAGATCAAGTATTTTTGGACCAGAAACATGTTCAGTAGGTAAAATATTTTTCTGGCTGAAATGACATCATGAGAAGTAAATCTCCAACCAACCAGAACACCCTAGCAACCACCAAGCAACAGCCTAGCAACCATCTAGAACACCCTATAAACAAACCAGAACACCCCAGCAACCATCTGGCAACACCCTAGCAACCACCATTAACACCCCAGCAATCGCCATAGCAACACCATAGCAACCACCCAGAATACCCCAGCAACCGCCTAGCAACACCCTAGCAACCACCCAGAACACCTTCGCAACCACCCAGAATACCCTAGCAACCGCATAGCAACACCATAGCAACCACCCAGAATACCCTAAAAAAACACCTAGCAACCACCCAGAACACCGTAGCAACCTCCCAGAACACCCTAGCAACCGGGTGCTGAGATTTGCCTCTTCAAGCTCCACTTCATATTTTCTTCTGGAAATGTGCCATAAATGTGTTCCTGGTGGTCAAAAATTGATCTATGTATATCTAATATAACATCAGAAGAAGTCTAAAAGTTTACATTGTTTTAAACTTTTTGAGGAACCTTTGACAAGAAATGAGTTCAATGAGATCACGAGAAGTAAATCTATCGGTATATTAAACCACAGATCAAGTACCCGTGGGACATAAATGTGTTCCTGGAGGTCAAAAATTGACCTATGTATATCTAATATAATTGACCAATGTATATCTAATATAACATCAGAAGGAGGTCAATTATTTGTCTGGCCGAAATTACATCATGAGAAGTAAATCTCTCGGTATACTCACCCATAGATCAAGTACCCGTGGGCCATAAATGTGTTCCTGGAGGTCAATAATTGACCTATGTATAGCTAATATAACATCAGAAGGAATCTATAAGTTTATATTGTTTTAAACTATTTTGAGGAACTTTTCACCAGAAATGAGTTCAATAGGTCAGATATGGACTTCTCTATGGCTTCTTAGGAAGCATCTATTGGAGTCTATGAGTCTGTATGGAAAGTTCAAGATCAAGAACTTTTGGGCCAGAAACATGTTCAGTAGGTCAAATATGTCTCTGGCTGAAATGACATCATGAGATGTAAATCTCACTGTATATTAACCCACAGATCAAGTACCCGTGGGCCATAAAAGTATTCATGGAGGTCAAAAATTGACCTATGTAATATAACATCAGAATGTTATATTACATAGTCTATGAATATGTATGGAAAGTTCAAGATCTAGTACTTTTGGGCCAGAAACATGTTTAGTAGGTAAAATATTTTTTCTGGCTGAAATGACATCATGAGAAATAAATCTCCAACCAACAAGAACACCCTAGCAACCACCAAGCAACAGCATAGCAACCACCCAGAACACCCTAGAAACAAACCAGAACAAACCAGCAACCACCCAGAACACCTTCGCAACCACCCAGAATACCCTAGCAACCGCCTAGCAACACCCTAGCAACCACCCAGAACAGCTTCACAACCACCCAGAATACCCTAGCAACCACATAGCAACACCCTAGCAACCACCCAGAACACCTTCGCAACCACCCAGAATACCCTAGCAACCGCATAGCAACACCATAGCAACCGCCCAGAATACCCTAAAAAAAAAACTACCAACCAGCCAGAACACCGTAGCAACCTCCCAGAACACCCTAGCAACCGGGTGCTGAGATTTGCCGCTTCAAGCTCCACTTCACATTTTCTTCAGGAAATGTGCCATAAATGTGTTCATGGAGGTCAAAATTGACCTATGTATATCTAATATAACATCAGAAGGAGTCTAAAAGTCTATATTGTTTTAAACTTTTTGAGAAACCTTTGACCCGAAATGAGTTCAATATGTCAGATATGGACTTCTCTGTGGCTTAGGAATCATCTGTTGAAGTCTATGAGTATGTTTGGAAAGTTCAAGATCAAGTACTTTTGGGCCAGAAACATGTTCAGTAGGTCAAATATTTGTCTGGCTTAAATGACATCATGAGATGTAAATCTCTTGGTATATTAACCAACAGATCCAAGTACCCGTGGGCCATAAAAGTGTTCATGGAGGTCAAAAATTGACCTATGTAAAATAACATCAGAATGTTATATTACATAGTCTGTGAGTATGTGTGGAAAGTTCATGATCAAGTATTTTTGGACCAGAAACATGTTCAGTAGGTAAAATATTTTTCTGGCTGAAATGACATCATGAGAAGTAAATCTCCAACCAACCAGAACACACTAGCAACCACCAAGCAACAGCCTAGCAACCATCCAGAACACCCTAGAAACAAACCAGAACACCCCAGCAACCATCTGGCAACACCCTAGCAACCACCATTAACACCCCAGCAACCGCCTAGCAACACCCTAGCAACCACCCAGAACACCTTCGCAACCACCCAGAATACCCTAACAACCGCATAGCAACATCATAGCAACCACCCACAATAGCCTAAAAAAAACACCTAGCAACCACCCAGAACATCGTAGCAACCTCCCAGAACACCCTAGCAACCGGGTGCTGAGATTTGCTGCTTCAAGCTCCACTTCACATTTTCTTCTGGAAATGTGCCATAAATGTATTCATGGAGGTCAAAATTCACCTGTGTATATCTAATATAACATCAGAAGGAGTCTAAAAGTTTATATTGTTTTAAACTTTTTGAGAAATCTTTGACCAGAAATTAGTTCAATATGTCAGATATGGACTTCTCTATGGTTTAGGAAGCATCTGTTGGAGTCTATGAGTATGAATGGAAAGTACAAGGTCAAGTACTTTTGGGCCAGATATATGTTCAGTAGGTCAAATATATTTATGGCTGAAATTGCATCATGAGAAGCAAAGCTCTCGGAACATTAACCCAAACATCAAATACCCGTGGACCATAAATGTGTTTCTGAAGGTCAAAAATTGACCTATGAATAGCTAATGTAACATCAGGAGTCTATAAGTTTATATTGTTTAAAACCTTTTTAGGATCCTTTGACCAGAAATGAGTTCAATATGTCAGATATGGACTTCTCTGTGGCTTAGGAAGCATCTGTTGGAGTCTATGAGTATGTTTGGAAAGTTCAAGATCAAGTACTTTTGGGCCAGAAACATGTTCAGTAGGTCAAATATTTGTCTGGCTGAAATGACATCATGAGATGTAAATCTCTCGGTATATTAACCAACAGATCCAAGTACCCGTGGGCCATAAAAGTGTTCATGGAGGTCAAAAATTGACCTGTGTAATATAACATCAGAATGTTATATTGCATGGTCTATGAGTATGTATGGAAAGTTCAAGATCAAGTACTTTTGGGCCAGAAACATGTTCAGTAGGTCAAATATTTGTCTGGCTGAAATGACATCATGAGAAGTAAATCTCCAACCAACCAGAACACCCTAGCAACCACCAAGCAACAGCCTAGCAACCATGCAGAACACCCTAGAAACAAACAGAACACCCCAGCAACCATCTGGCAACACCCTAGCAACCACCATTAACACCCCAGCAACCGCCTAGCAACACCCTAGCAACCACCCAGAACACCTTCGCAACCACCCAGAATACCCTAACAACCGCATAGCAACACCATAGCAACCACCCAGAATACCCTAAAAAAACACCTAGCAACCACCCAGAACACCGTAGCAACCTCCCAGAACACCCTAGCAACCGGGTGCTGAGATTTGCCGCTTCAAGCTCCACTTCACATTTTCTTCTGGAAATGTGCCATAAATGTGTTCATGAAGGTCAAAATTGACCTATGTATATCTAATATAACATCAGAAGGAGTCTAAAAGTTTATATTGTTTTAAACTTTTTGAGAAATCTTTGACCAGAAATTAGTTCAATATGTCAGATATGGACTTCTCTATGGCTTAGGAAGCATCTGTTGGAGTCTATGAGTATGAATGGAAAGTACAAGGTCAAGTACTTTTGGGCCAGATTTTATGTTCAGTAGGTCAAATATATTTATGGCTGAAATTACATCATGAGAAGCAAAGCTCTCGGTACATTAACCCAAACATCAAATACCCGTGGACCATAAATGTGTTTCTGAAGGTCAAAAATTGACCTATGTATAGCTAATGTAACATCAGGAGTCTATAAGTTTATATTGTTTAAAACCTTTTGAGGATCTTTTGACCAGAAATGAGTTCAATAGGTCAGATATGGACTTCTCTATGGCTTAGGAAGCATCTGTTGGAGTCTATGAGTATGTTTGGAAAGTTCAAGATCAAGTACTTTTGGGCCAGAAACATGTTCAGTAGGTCAAATTTTTGTCTGGCTGAAATGACATCATGAGAAGTAAATCTCTCGGTATAATAACCCACATACCAAGGACCCGTGGGCCATAAAAGTGTTCCTGGAGGTCAAAAATTGACCTATGTAATATAACATCAGAAGGAGTCTATAAGTTTATATCGTTTTAAAGTTTTTGAGGAACCTTTGACCAGAAATTAGTTCAAAAGGTCAGATATGGACTTTTCCATGGCTTAGGAATCATTTATTGGAGTCTATGAGTATGTATGGAAAGTTCAAGATTAAGTACTTTTGGGCCAGAAATATGTTCAGTAGGTCAAATATCTTTCTGGCTGAAATAACATCATGAGAAGGATCAATTAATTACCCATAGGAAAGAAACATGTTCAGTAGGTCAAAAAGGAACCTATGTATATCACATCAGATTGAGTCTATCAGTTGATATTATTTAAAAACATTTGAGGAATCATAGACCAGAAATTAGTACAATAGGTCAGATATGGACTTCTCTATGGCTTAGAATCAAGTACCCGTGAGCCAGAAATATGTTCACTAGGACAAAAAGGAACCTATCTATAGCTTACAAATCATCAAAAGTCAATAACACGCGTGCTTTTCCATGCATTTCCATTCTACAACTAATTAATTTCTGTTTTGACGAGAAAACATCAAAAGAGTGATCGCTTTACAATGCACACACTAACTTGTTCCTTGTGCAAAGAAGAGATTTGCAATGCTTGTGCTGTAGGATTGCATTGCACATGCACACGATAACTAACCTCTGTCCAATGAAAAGAAAAACACCTAAGATGTGTTTTATTGCATTGCATGACAGATCTAACTTGTTCCTCGTTATGCAATATGCACGCAATAACTAACCTCTGTGCAGTGAAAAGAAAACACCTAAGATGTGTTTCAGTGCATTGCATGACAGATCTAACTTGTTTCTCGTTATGCATATACACGCAATAACTCGCTCTGTGCAGTGAAAAGAAAACAACTAAGATGTGTTTCAATGCATTGCATGACCTATCTAACTTGTTCCTCGTTATGTATGCATGCAATAACTATCCTCTGTGCAATGAAAAGAAAACACCTAAGATGTGTTTCAGTGCATTGCATGACAGATCTAACTTGTTACTCGTTATGCATATGCACGCAATAACTCGTTCTGTGCAGTGAAAAGAAAACAACTAAGATGTGTTTCAATGCATTGCATGACCTATCTAACTTGTTCCTCGTTATGTATGCATGCAATAACTATCCTCTGTGCAATGAAAAGAAAAGACCTAAGATGTGTTTCATCGCATTGCATGACCTAACTTGTTCCTCGTTATGCAATATGCACGCAATAACTAACCTCTGTGCAGTGAAAAGAAAACACCTAAGATGTGTTTCAGTGCATTGCATGACAGATCTAACTTGTTTCTCGTTATGCATATGCACGCAATAACTCGCTTTGTGCAGTGAAAAGAAAACACCTAAGATGTGTTTCAGTGCATTACATGACATATCTAACTTGTTACTCGTTATTCATATGCACGGAATAACTAACCTCTGTGCAATGAAAAGAAAATACCTAAGATGTGTTTCATTGCATTGCATGACATATCTAACTTGTTCCTCGTTATGACATGCACGCAATAACCTCTGTGCAATGAAAAGAAATCAACTAAGATGTGTTTCAATGCATTGCATGACCTATCTAACTTGTTCCTCGTTATGTATGCATGCAATAACTATCCTCTGTGCAATGAAAAGAAAACACCTAAGATGTGTTTCATTGCATTGCAAGATAGATATAACTTGTTTCTCGTTATGCATATGCACGCAAATAGCTAACCTCTCTGCAGTGAAAAGAAAACACCTAACATGGGTTTCAGTGCATTGCATGACATATCTAATTTGTTCCTCGTAATGCATATGCACTTAATAACTAACCTCTGTGTAATAAAAAGAAAACACCTAAGATGTGTTTCATTGCATTGCATGATAGATATAACTTGTTTCTCGTTATGCGTATGCACGCAAATAAGTAACCTCTCTGCAGTGAAAAGAAAACACCTAACATGGGTTTCAGTGTATTGCCTGACATATCTAACTTGTTCCTCGTTATGCATATGCACGCAATAACTAAACTCTGTGCAATGAAAAGAAAACACCTAAGATGTGTTTTCTCGCACTGCATGACATATTTAACTTTTTCCTTGTTATGAATATGCACGCAATAACTAACCTCTGTGCAATGAAAAGAAAACACCTAATATGTGTTTCATTGCATTGCATGATAGATACAACTTGTTTCTCGTTATGCGTATGCACGCAAATAACTAACTTCTCTGCAGTGAAAAGAAAACACCTAACATGGGTTTCAGTGCATTGCATGACATATCTAACTTGTTCCTCGTTATGCATATGCACGTAATAACTAACCTCTGTGCAATAAAAAGAAAACACCTAAGATATGTTTCATTGCATTGCATGATAGATATAACTTGTTTCTCGTTATGCATATGCACGCATAAACCTCTCTGCAGTGAAAAGAAAACACCTAACATGGGTTTCAGTGCATTGCGTGACATATCAAACGTGTTCCTCGTTATGCATATGAACGCTATAACTAACCTCTGTGCAATGAAAAGAAAACACCTAAGATGTGTTTCGTCGCATTGCATGACATATCTAACTTGTTCCTCGTTGCAATGAAAAGATATAACGTGATTTTGCATGCATTTCTATTTTACAAACTAATTTATTTGTGCACAGACGAGAAAACAACACATGAGCTTTACAGTGCATAGTATAGCTATTGAACTCATTTCTGGTAAAAGGGACCTCAAAAGTTTTTAATCAATATAAGCTTATTAGACACCTTTTGATGATATATAAGCTATACAAAGGTTCCTATTTGACCTACTGAACATAGGTTACTATATCATTAGGTTACTATACATTGATATTTACTACTTATGATGTTTTATGAGCAGGAAGATATTTGAACATATACTGAACATATATCTGTCCCACGAGTACCTGATATTGAACTTTCTATACATAAAAAATAGACTACTTCTTATGCTACTTCTTACACTACTTCCTAGGCCTAGAGGTTCCTCATTGACCCACAAACATAGTCCTTGCCGACGAGTAGTAGGTCTCGACCTTTTTGTATAAATTCTCATAGACTCCTTTTGATGCTTCTTAAGGCATATAGAATGTCCATATCTTAAGTATTTAACTCATGTCTGGTCAAAGGGTCCTCAAAAGTTTTTAAACAAGAAAAACTTTTAGACTCCTTCTGATATTACATGAGCTATAGATAGGTTCCTTTTTGACCTACTGAACATAGTTCTGGCCCACGAGTACTTGATCTTGAACATTCTAAACATACTCATTAACTCCTTTTGATGTTACTGAAGCCATACAAGAGTCCTTATTTTAACTACTGAACATATTTCTGGCTAAGGTGTTCTTTGAAAATCAGGATACTATACAGAATGACCTCTTATCATGTTATTTTAGCCAGACAGATATTTGACCTACAGACTGTATTTCTTGCCCATGTGTACTTGATCTTGAACTTTCTACATAGTCATAGACTCCTTTTGATGGTTCCTAGGCCATATAGAATTGTCCACATCTGACCTATTGAAATTATTTCTGAAAAACTTATGAGCTCCTTTTGATGATATATAAATCAATTGCCAAAAACATTATAAAAACTCTATAGTAATTTGGACACTACCAACCACCTAGAAACACCATAGGAACCACACAGACTACCATAGTAACAACCTAAATCACCCTAGCAACCACCCAGAACACCTTAGCAACACTCTAGCAACCGCCTAACAACCACCCAGAAAACCTTAGCAAAACCCTAGCAAGCAACCAACCCTAGCAACACCCAAGCAACCACCCAGAACACCCTAGCAACCACCGATTAACACCCTAGTAACCACCCAGAACACCCTAGCAACACCCTAGCAACCACCCGGAATACCCTAACAACCACCTAGCAACCACCCATAACACTGTAGCTTCCACCGGGAACACCCTAGCAACCGGGTGGTGAGATTTGCCACTGCAAGCAGTACTTCACATTTTCTTCTGGAAATGTGCCATAAATGTGTTACATAGGTCAAAAATTGACCCATGTATAGCTAATACAACATCAGATGGACTCTAGAAGTTTATATTGTTATGGTAAAAGGGTCCTCAAAAGGTTTCAAACAATATAAACATATTGATTAGTTTATATCATATTACATTATATTGCAAAAGAATTTATTAGTTAAGAGCTAAATCATGCCCAAAAACATTACAGAAACTCTTTAGTAACCATATGTAAACACTACCAACCACCTGGTAACACCATAGCAACAACCCAGAATACCATAGTAACGACCTAAAACACCCTAGCAACCACCCAGCAACCAACACCAACAAACAAGAACACCCCAGCAACCACCTAGCAACACCCTACCAACCATCCAGAACAACCTGGCAACCACCTAGGAACATTAGCACCTAGCAACCACATAAAAACACCATAGCAACCACCCAGAATACCCTAACAACCACCTAGCAACCACACAGAACACCCTAGTAACCGGGTGGTGAGATTTGCCACTTCAGGCTCAACTTCACATTTTCTTCTGGAAATGTGCCATAAATGTGTTCCTGGTGGTCAAAAATTGATCTATGTATATCAAATATAACATCAGAAGAAGTCTAAAAGTTTACATTGTTTTAAACTTTTTGAGGAACCTTTGACCAGAAATGAGTTCAATGACATCACGAGAAGTAAATCTATCGGTATATTAACTCACAGATCAAGTACCCGTGGGCCATAAATGTGTTCCTGGAGGTCAAAAATTGACCTATGTATAGCTAATATAACATCAGAAGGAATCTATAAGTTAATATTGTTTTAAACTATTTTGAGGAACTTTTCACCAGAAATGAGTTCAATGGGTCAGATATGGACTTCTCTATGGCTTCTTAAGAAGCGTCTATTGGAGTCTATGAGTCTGTATGGAAAGTTCAAGATCAAGAACTTTTGGGCCAGAAACATGTTCAGTAGGTCAAATATTTGTCTGGCTGAAATGACATCATGAGATGTTAATCTCTCTGTATATTAACCCACAGATCAAGTACCTGTGGGCCATAAAAGTATTCATGGAGGTCAAAAATTGACCTATGTAATATAACATCAGAATGTTATATTACATAGTCTATGAATATTTATGGAAAGTTCAAGATCTAGTACTTTTGGGCCAGAAACATGTAGTAGGTACATTGCCTACATTTAGTAGGTAAAATATTTTTCTGGCTGAAATGACATCATGAGAAATAAATCTCCAACCAACCAGAACACCCTAGCAACCACCAAGCAACAGCATAGCAACCACCCAGAACACCCTAGAAACAAAAAAAACAACCCAGCAACCACCCAGAACACCTTCGCAACCACCCAGAATACCCTAGCAACCGCCTAGCAACACCGTAGCAACCACCCCGAACAGCTTCGCAACCACCCAGAATACCCTAGCAACCACATAGCAACACCCTAGCAACCACCCAGAACACCTTCGCAACCACCCAGAATACCTTAGCAACCGCATAGCAACACCTTAGCAACTACCCAGAATACCCTAAAAAAAAACCTACCAACTACCCAGAACACCGTAGCAACCTCCCAGAACACCCTAGCAACCGGGTGCTGAGATTTGCCGCTTCAAGCTCCACTTCACATTTTCTTCAGGAAATGTGCCATAAATGTGTTCATGGAGGTCAAAATTGACCTATGTATATCTAATATAACATCAGAAGGAGTCTAAAAGTCTATATTGTTTTAAACTTTTTGAGAAACCTTTGACCCGAAATGAGTTCAATATGTCATATATGGACTTCTCTGTGGCTTAGGAATCATCTGTTGGAGTCTATGAGTATGTTTGGAAATTTCAAGATCAAGTACTTTTGGGCCAGAAACATGTTCAGTAGGTCAAATATTTGTCTGGCTGAAATGACATCATGAGATGTAAATCTCTTGGTATATTAACCAACAGATCCAAGTACCCGTGGGCCATAAAAGTGTTCATGGAGGTCAAAAATTGACCTATGTAAAATAACATCAGAATGTTATATTACATAGTCTGTGAGTATGTGTGGAAAGTTCAAGATCAAGTATTTTTGGACCAGAAACATGTTCAGTAGGTAAAATATTTTTCTGGCTGAAATGACATCATGAGAAGTAAATCTCCAACCAACCAGAACACCCTAGCAACCACCAAGCAACAGCCTAGCAACCATCCAGAACACCCTATAAACAAACCAGAACACCCCAGCAACCATCTGGCAACACCCTAGCAACCACCATTAACACCCCAGCAATCGCCTAGCAACACCCTAGCAACGACATAGCAACACCATAGCAACCACCCAGAATACCCCAGCAACCGCCTAGCAACACCCTAGCAACCACCCAGAACACCTTCGCAACCACCCAGAATACCCTAGCAACCGCATAGCAACACCATAGCAACCACCCAGAATACCCTAAAAAAAACACCTAGCAACCACCCAGAACACTGTAGCAACCTCCCAGAACACCCTAGCAACCGGGTGCTGAGATTTGCCTCTTCAAGCTCCACTTCATATTTTCTTCTGGAAATGTGCCATAAATGTGTTCCTGGTGGTCAAAAATTGATCTATGTATATCTAAAATAACATCAGAAGAAGTCTAAAAGTTTACATTGTTTTAAACTTTTTGAGGAACCTTTGACAAGAAATGAGTTCAATGAGATCCCGAGAAGTAAATCTATCGGTATATTAACCCACAGATCAAGTACCCGTAGGACATAAATGTGTTCCTGGAGGTCAAAAATTGACCTATGTATATCTAATATAATTGACCAATGTATATCTAATATAACATCAGAAGGAGGTCAATTATTTGTCTGGCCGAAATTACATCATGAGAAGTAAATCTCTTGGTATACTCACCCATAGATCAAGTACCCGTGGGCCATAAATGTGTTCCTGGAGGTCAATAATTGACCTATGTATAGCTAATATAGCATCAGAAGGAATCTATAAGTTTATATTGTTTTAAACTATTTGAGGAACTTTTCACCAGAAATGAGTTCAATAGGTCAGATATGGACTTCTCTATGGCTTCTTAGGAAGCGTCTATTGGAGTCTATGAGTCTGTATGGAAAGTTCAAGATCAAGAACTTTTGGGCCAGAAACATGTTCAGTAGGTCAAATATTTCTCTGGCTGAAATGACATCATGAGATGTAAATCTCTCTGTATATTAACCCACAGATCAAGTACCCGTGGGCCAGAAAAGTATTCATGGAGGTCAAAAATTGACCTATGTAATATAACATCAGAATGTTATATTACATAGTCTATGAATATGTATGGAAAGTTCAAGATCTAGTACTTTTGGGCCAGAAACATGTTTAGTAGGTAAAATATTTTTCTGGCTGAAATGACATCATGAGAAATAAATCTCCAACCAACCAGAACACCCTAGCAACCACCAAGCAACAGCATAGCAACCACCCAGAACACCCTAGAAACAAACCAGAACAACCCAGCAACCACCCAGAACACCTTCGCAACCACCCAGAATACCCTAGCAACCGCCTAGCAACACCCTAGCAACCACCCAGAACAGCTTCACAACCACCCAGAATACCCTAGCAACCACATAGCAACACCCTAGCAACCACCCAGAACACCTTCGCAACCACCCAGAATACCCTAGCAACCGCATAGCAACACCATAGCAACCACCCAGAATACCCTAAAAAAAAACCTACCAACCAGCCAGAACACCGTAGCAACCTCCCAGAACACCCTAGCAACCGGGTGCTGAGATTTGCCGCTTCAAGCTCCACTTCACATTTTCTTCAGGAAATGTGCCATAAATGTGTTCATGGAGGTCAATATTGACCTATGTATATCTAATATAACATGAGAGGAGTCTAAAAGTCTATATTGTTTTAAACTTTTTGAGAAACCTTTGACCAGAAATGAGTTCAATATGTCAGATATGGACTTCTCTATGGCTTCTTAGGAAGCATCTATTGGAGTCTATGAGTCTGTATGGAAAGTTCAAAATCAAGAACTTTTGGACCAGAAACATGTTCAGTAGGTCAAATATTTGTCTGGCTGAAATGACATCATGAGATGTAAATCTCTCTGTATATTAACCCACAGATCAAGTACCCGTGGGCCATAAAAGTATTCATGGAGGTCAAAAATTGACATATGTAATATGACATCAGAATGTTATATTACATAGTCTATGAATATGTATGGAAAGTTCAAGATCTAGTACTTTTGGGCCAGAAACATGTTTAGTAGGTAAAATATTTTTCTGGCTGAAATGACATCATGAGAAATAAATCTCCAACCAACCAGAACACCCTAGCAACCACCAAGCAACAGCATAGCAACCACCCAGAACACCCTAGAAACAAACCAGAACAACCCAGCAACCACCCAGAACACCTTCGCAACCACCCAGAATACCCTAGCAACCACCCAGAACAGCTTCACAACCACCCAGAATACCCTAGCAACCACATAGCAACACCCTAGCAACCACCCAGAACACCTTCGCAACCACCCAGAATACCCTAGCAACCGCATAGCAACACCATAGCAACCACCCAGAATACCCTAAAAAAAAAACCTACCAACCAGCCAGAACACCGTAGCAACCTCCCAGAACACCCTAGCAACCGGGTGCTGAGATTTGCCGCTTCAAGCTCCACTTCACATTTTCTTCAGGAAATGTGCCATAAATGTGTTCATGGAGGTCAAAATTGACCTATGTATATCTAATATAACATGAGAGGAGTCTAAAAGTCTATATTGTTTTAAACTTTTTGAGAAACCTTTGACCAGAAATGAGTTCAATATGTCAGATATGGACTTCTCTATGGCTTCTTAGGAAGCATCTATTGGAGTCTATGAGTCTGTATGGAAAGTTCAAGATCAAGAACTTTTGGACCAGAAACATGTTCGGTAGGTCAAATATTTGTCTGGCTGAAATGACATCATGAGATGTAAATCTCTCTGTATATTAACCCACAGATCAAGTACCCGTGGGCCATAAAAGTATTCATGGAGGTCAAAAATTGACCTATGTAATATAACATCAGAATGTTATATTACATAGTCTATGAATATGTATGGAAAGTTCAAGATCTAGTACTTTTGGGCCAGAAACATGTTTAGTAGGTAAAATATTTTTCTGGCTGAAATGACATCATGAGAAATAAATCTCCAACCAACCAGAACACCCTAGCAACCACCAAGCAACAGCATAGCAACCACCCAGAACACCCTAGAAACAAACCAGAACAACCCAGCAACCACCCAGAACACCTTCGCAACCACCCAGAATACCCTAGCAACCGCCTAGCAACACCCTAGCAACCACCCAGAACAGCTTCACAACCACCCAGAATACCCTAGCAACCACATAGCAACACCCTAACAACCACCCAGAACACCTTCGCAACCACCCAGAATACCCTAGCAACCGCATAGCAACACCATAGCAACCACCCAGAATACCCTAAAAAAAAAAACTACCAACCAGCCAGAACACCGTAGCAACCGGGTGCTGAGATTTGCCGCTTCAAGCTCCACTTCACATTTTCTTCAGGAAATGTGCCATAAATGTGTTCATGGAGGTCAAAATTGACCTATGTATATCTAATATAACATGAGAGGAGTCTAAAAGTCTATATTGTTTTAAACTTTTTGAGAAACCTTTGACCAGAAATGAGTTCAATATGTCAGATATGGACTTCTCTATGGCTTCTTAGGAAGCATCTATTGGAGTCTATGAGTCTGTATGGAAAGTTCAAAATCAAGAACTTTTGGACCAGAAACATGTTCAGTAGGTCAAATATTTGTCTGGCTGAAATGACATCATGAGATGTAAATCTCTCTGTATATTAACCCACAGATCAAGTACCCGTGGGCCATAAAAGTATTCATGGAGGTCAAAAATTGACATATGTAATATGACATCAGAATGTTATATTACATAGTCTATGAATATGTATGGAAAGTTCAAGATCTAGTACTTTTGGGCCAGAAACATGTTTAGTAGGTAAAATATTTTTCTGGCTGAAATGACATCATGAGAAATAAATCTCCAACCAACCAGAACACCCTAGCAACCACCAAGCAACAGCATAGCAACCACCCAGAACACCCTAGAAACAAACCAGAACAACCCAGCAACCACCCAGAACACCTTCGCAACCACCCAGAATACCCTAGCAACCACCCAGAACAGCTTCACAACCACCCAGAATACCCTAGCAACCACATAGCAACACCCTAGCAACCACCCAGAACACCTTCGCAACCACCCAGAATACCCTAGCAACCGCATAGCAACACCATAGCAACCACCCAGAATACCCTAAAAAAAAAACCTACCAACCAGCCAGAACACCGTAGCAACCTCCCAGAACACCCTAGCAACCGGGTGCTGAGATTTGCCGCTTCAAGCTCCACTTCACATTTTCTTCAGGAAATGTGCCATAAATGTGTTCATGGAGGTCAAAATTGACCTATGTATATCTAATATAACATGAGAGGAGTCTAAAAGTCTATATTGTTTTAAACTTTTTGAGAAACCTTTGACCAGAAATGAGTTCAATATGTCAGATATGGACTTCTCTATGGCTTCTTAGGAAGCATCTATTGGAGTCTATGAGTCTGTATGGAAAGTTCAAGATCAAGAACTTTTGGACCAGAAACATGTTCAGTAGGTCAAATATTTGTCTGGCTGAAATGACATCATGAGATGTAAATCTCTCTGTATATTAACCCACAGATCAAGTACCCGTGGGCCATAAAAGTATTCATGGAGGTCAAAAATTGACCTATGTAATATAACATCAGAATGTTATATTACATAGTCTATGAATATGTATGGAAAGTTCAAGATCTAGTACTTTTGGGCCAGAAACATGTTTAGTAGGTAAAATATTTTTCTGGCTGAAATGACATCATGAGAAATAAATCTCCAACCAACCAGAACACCCTAGCAACCACCAAGCAACAGCATAGCAACCACCCAGAACACCCTAGAAACAAACCAGAACAACCCAGCAACCACCCAGAACACCTTCGCAACCACCCAGAATACCCTAGCAACCGCCTAGCAACACCCTAGCAACCACCCAGAACAGCTTCACAACCACCCAGAATACCCTAGCAACCACATAGCAACACCCTAACAACCACCCAGAACACCTTCGCAACCACCCAGAATACCCTAGCAACCGCATAGCAACACCATAGCAACCACCCAGAATACCCTAAAAAAAAAAACTACCAACCAGCCAGAACACCGTAGCAACCGGGTGCTGAGATTTGCCGCTTCAAGCTCCACTTCACATTTTCTTCAGGAAATGTGCCATAAATGTGTTCATGGAGGTCAAAATTGACCTATGTATATCTAATATAACATGAGAGGAGTCTAAAAGTCTATATTGTTTTAAACTTTTTGAGAAACCTTTGACCAGAAATGAGTTCAATATGTCAGATATGGACTTCTCTATGGCTTCTTAGGAAGCATCTATTGGACTCTAAGAGTCTGTATGGAAAGTTCAAGATCAAGAACTTTTGGACCAGAAACATGTTCATTAGGTCAAATATTTGTCTGGCTGAAATGACATCATGAGATGTAAATCTCTCGGTATATTAACCAACAGATCCAAGTACCCGTGGGCCATAAAAGTGTTCATGGAGGTCAAAAATTGACCTATGTCATATAAAATCAGAATGTTATATTACATAGTCTGTGAGTATGTGTGGAAAGTTCAAGATCAAGTATTTTTGGACCAGAAACATGTTCAGTAGGCAAAATATTTTTCTGGCTGAAATGACATCATGAGAAGTAAATCTCCAACCAACCAGAAAACCCTAGCAACCACCAAGCAACAGCCTAGCAACCATCCAGAACACCCTAGAAACAAACCAGAACACCCCAGCAACCATCTGGCAACACCCTAGCAACCACCATTAACACCCCAGCAACCGCCTAGCAACACCCTAGCAACCACCCAGAACACCTTCGCAACCACCCAGAATACCCTAACAACCGCATAGCAACATCATAGCAACCACCCAGAATACCCTAAAAAAACACCTAGCAACCACCCAGAACATCGTAGCAACCTCCCAGAACACCCTAGCAACCGGGTGCTGAGATTTGCCGCTTCAAGCTCCACTTCACATTTTCTTCTGGAAATGTGCCATAAATGTGTTCATGGAGGTCAAAATTCACCTATGTATATCTAATATAACATCAGAAGGAGTCTAAAAGTTTATATTGTTTTAAACTTTTTGAGAAATCTTTGACCAGAAATTAGTTCAATATGTCAGATATGGACTTCTTTATGGTTTAGGAAGCATCTGTTGGAGTCTATGAGTATGAATGGAAAGTACAAGGTCAAGTACTTTTGGGCCAGATATATGTTCAGTAGGTCAAATATATTTATGGGTGAAATTACATCATGAGAAGCAAAGCTCTCGGTACATTAACCCAAACATCAAATACCCGTGGACCATAAATGTGTTTCTGAAGGTCAAAAATTGACCTATGAATAGCTTATGTAACATCAGGAGTCTATAAGTTTATATTGTTTAAAACCTTTTGAGGATCCTTTGACCAGAAATGAGTTCAATATGTCAGATATGGACTTCTCTGTGGCTTAGGAAGCATCTGTTGGAGTCTATGAGTATGTTTGGAAAGTTCAAGATCAAGTACTTTTGGGCCAGAAACATGTTCAGTAGGTCAAATATTTGTCTGGCTGAAATGACATCATGAGATGTAAATCTCTCGGTATATTAACCAACAGATCCAAGTACCCGTGGGCCATAAAAGTGTTCATGGAGGTCAAAAATTGACCTGTGTAATATAACATCAGAATGTTATATTGCATGGTCTATGAGTATGTATGGAAAGTTCAAGATCAAGTACTTTTGGGCCAGAAACATGTTCAGTAGGTCAAATGTTTGTCTGGCTGAAATGACATCATGAGAAGTAAATCTCCAACCAACCAGAACACCCTAGCAACCACCAAGCAACAGCCTAGCAACCATGCAGAACACCCTAGAAACAAACAGAACACCCCAGCAACCATCTGGCAACACCCTAGCAACCACCATTAACACCCCAGCAACCGCCTAGCAACACCCTAGCAACCACCCAGAACACCTTCGCAACCACCCAGAATACCCTAACAACCGCATAGCAACACCATAGCAACCACCCAGAATACCCTAAAAAAAACACCTAGCAACCACCCAGAACACCATAGCAACCTCCCAGAACACCCTAGCAACCGGGTGCTGAGATTTGCCGCTTCAAGCTCCACTTCACATTTTCTTCTGGAAATGTGCCATAAATGTGTTCATGAAGGTCAAAATTGACCTATGTATATCTAATATAACATCAGAAGGAGTCTAAAAGTTTATATTGTTTTAAACTTTTTGAGAAATCTTTGACCAGAAATTAGTTCAATATGTCAGATATGGACTTCTCTATGGCTTAGGAAGCATCTGTTGGAGTCTATGAGTATGAATGGAAAGTACAAGGTCAAGTACTTTTGGGCCAGATATATGTTCAGTAGGTCAAATATATTTATGGCTGAAATTACATCATGAGAAGCAAAGCTCTCGGTACATTAACCCAAACATCAAATACCCGTGGACCATAAATGTGTTTCTGAAGGTCAAAAATTGACCTATGTATAGCTAATGTAACATCAGGAGTCTATAAGTTTATATTGTTTAAAACCTTTTGAGGATCCTTTGACCAGAAATGAGTTCAATAGGTCAGATATGGACTTCTCTATGGCTTAGGAAGCATCTGTTGGAGTCTATGAGTATGTTTGGAAAGTTCAAGATCAAGTACTTTTGGGCCAGAAACATGTTCAGTAGGTCAAATTTTTGTCTGGCTGAAATGACATCATGAGAAGTAAATCTCTCGGTATAATAACCCACATACCAAGGACCCGTGGGCCATAAAAGTGTTCCTGGAGGTCAAAAATATCGTTTTAAATCGTTTATATCGTTTTAAAGTTTTTGAGGAACCTTTGACCAGAAATTAGTTCAAAAGGTCAGATATGGACTTCTCTATGGCTTAGAATCAAGTACCCGTGAGCCAGAAATATGTTCACTAGGACAAAAAGGAACCTATCTATAGCTTACAAATCATCAAAAGTCAATAACACGCGTGCTTTTCCATGCATTTCCATTCTACAACTAATTCATTTCTGTTTTGACGAGAAAACATCAAAAGAGTGATCGCTTTACAATGCACACACTAACTTGTTCCTTGTGCAACGAAGAGATTTGCAATGCTTGTGCTGTAGGATTGCATTGCACATGCACACGATAACTAACCTCTGTCCAATGAAAAGAAAAACACCTAAGATGTGTTTTATTGCATTGCATGACAGATCTAACTTGTTCCTCGTTATGCAATATGCACGCAATAACTAACCTCTGTGCAGTGAAAAGAAAACACCTAAGATGTGTTTCAGTGCATTGCATGACAGATCTAACTTGTTTCTCGTTATGCATATACACGCAATAACTCGCTCTGTGCAGTGAAAAGAAAACACCTAAGATGTGTTTCAGTGCATTGCATGACAGATCTAACTTGTTTCTCGTTATGCATATGCACGCAATAACTCGCTCTGTGCAGTGAAAAGAAAACACCTAAGATGTGTTTCAGTGCATTACATGACAGATCTAACTTGTTTCTCGTTATGCATATGCACGCAATAACTCGCTGTGTGCAGTGAAAAGAAAACACCTAAGATGTGTTTCAGTGCATTACATGACATATCTAACTTGTTACTCGTTATGCATATGCACGCAATAACTCGCTCTGTGCAGTGAAAAGAAAACACCTAAGATGTGTTTCAGTGCATTACATGACAGATCTAACTTGTTTCTCGTAATGTATGCATGCAATAACTATCCTCTGTGCAATGAAAAGAAAACACCTAAGATGTGTTTCAATGCATTGCATGACCTATATAACTTGTTCCTCGTTATGTATGCATGCAATAACTATCCTCTGTGCAATGAAAAGAAAACACCTAAGATGTGTTTCAGTGCATTGCATGACAGATCTAACTTGTTACTCGTTATGCATATGCACGCAATAACTCGCTCTGTGCAGTGAAAAGAAAACAACTAAGATGTGTTTCAATGCATTGCATGACCTATCTAACTTGTTCCTCGTTATGTATGCATGCAATAACTATCCTCTGTGCAATGAAAAGAAAACACCTAAGATGTGTTTCATCGCATTGCATGACCTATCTAACTTGTTCCTCGTTATGCAATATGCACGCAATAACTAACCTCTGTGCAGTGAAAAGAAAACACCTAAGATGTGTTTCAGTGCATTGCATGACAGATCTAACTTGTTCCTCGTTATGCAATATGCACGCAATAACTAACCTCTGTGCAGTGAAAAGAAAACACCTAAGATGTGTTTCAATGCATTTCATGACCTATCTAACTTGTTCCTCGTTATGTATGCATGCAATAACTATCCTCTGTGCAATGAAAAGAAAACACCTAAGATGTGTTTCATCGCATTGCATGACCTATCTAACTTGTTCCTCGTTATGCAATATGCACGCAATAACTAACCTCTGTGCAGTGAAAAGAAAACACCTAAGATGTGTTTCAGTGCATTGCATGACAGATCTAACTTGTTTCTCGTTATGCATATGCACGCAATAACTCGCTTTGTGCAGTGAAAAGAAAACACCTAAGATGTGTTTCAGTGCATTACATGACATATCTAACTTGTTACTCGTTATTCATATGCACGGAATAACTAACCTCTGTGCAATGAAAAGAAAATACCTAAGATGTGTTTCATTGCATTGCATGACATATCTAACTTGTTCCTCGTTATGACATGCACGCAATAACCTCTGTGCAATGAAAAGAAATCAACTAAGATGTGTTTCAATGCATTGCATGACCTATCTAACTTGTTCCTCGTTATGTATGCATGCAATAACTATCCTCTGTGCAATGAAAAGAAAACACCTAAGATGTGTTTCATTGCATTGCAAGATAGATATAACTTGTTTCTCGTTATGCATATGCACGCAAATAGCTAACCTCTCTGCAGTGAAAAGAAAACACCTAACATGGGTTTCAGTGCATTGCATGACATATCTAATTTGTTCCTCGTAATGCATATGCACTTAATAACTAACCTCTGTGTAATAAAAAGAAAACACCTAAGATGTGTTTCATTGCATTGCATGATAGATATAACTTGTTTCTCGTTATGCGTATGCACGCAAATAAGTAACCTCTCTGCAGTGAAAAGAAAACACCTAACATGGGTTTCAGTGTATTGCCTGACATATCTAACTTGTTCCTCGTTATGCATATGCACGCAATAACTAACCTCTGTGCAATGAAAAGAAAACACCTAAGATGTGTTTTCTCGCACTGCATGACATATTTAACTTTTTCCTTGTTATGAATATGCACGCAATAACTAACCTCTGTGCAATGAAAAGAAAACACCTAACATGGGTTTCAGTGCATTGCATGACATATCTAACTTGTTCCTCGTTATGCATATGCACGTAATAACTAACCTCTGTGCAATAAAAAGAAAACACCTAAGATATGTTTCATTGCATTGCATGATAGATATAACTTGTTTCTCGTTATGCATATGCACGCATAAACCTCTCTGCAGTGAAAAGAAAACACCTAACATGGGTTTCAGTGCATTGCGTGACATATCAAACGTGTTCCTCGTTATGCATATGCATGCTATAACTAACCTCTGTGCAATGAAAAGAAAACACCTAAGATGTGTTTTATCACACTGCATGACATATCTAACTTGTTCCTTGTTATGATTATGGACGCAATAACTAACCTCTGTGCAATAAAAAGAAAACACCTGAGATGTGTTTCGTCGCATTGCATGACATATCTAACTTGTTCCTCGTTGCAATGAAAAGATATAACGTGATTTTGCATGCATTTCTATTTTACAAACTAATTTATTTGTGCACAGACGAGAAAACAACACATGAGCTTTACAGTACATAGTATAGCTATTGAACTCATTTCTGGTAAAAGGGACCTCAAAAGTTTTTAAGCAATATAAGCTTATTAGACACCTTTTGATGATATATAAGCTATACAAAGGTTCCTATTTGACCTACTGAACATAGGTTACTATATCATTAGGTTACTATACATTGATATTTACTACTTATGATGTTTTATGAGCAGGAAGATATTTGAACATATACTGAACATATATCTGTCCCACGAAAAGTCTAAAAGTTTATATTGTTTTAAACTTTTTGAGAAATCTTTGACCAGAAATTAGTTCAATATGTCAGATATGGACTTCTTTATGGTTTAGGAAGCATCTGTTGGAGTCTATGAGTATGAATGGAAAGTACAAGGTCAAGTACTTTTGGGCCAGATATATGTTCAGTAGGTCAAATATATTTATGGGTGAAATTACATCATGAGAAGCAAAGCTCTCGGTACATTAACCCAAACATCAAATACCCGTGGACCATAAATGTGTTTCTGAAGGTCAAAAATTGACCTATGAATAGCTTATGTAACATCAGGAGTCTATAAGTTTATATTGTTTAAAACCTTTTGAGGATCCTTTGACCAGAAATGAGTTCAATATGTCAGATATGGACTTCTCTGTGGCTTAGGAAGCATCTGTTGGAGTCTATGAGTATGTTTGGAAAGTTCAAGATCAAGTACTTTTGGGCCAGAAACATGTTCAGTAGGTCAAATATTTGTCTGGCTGAAATGACATCATGAGATGTAAATCTCTCGGTATATTAACTAACAGATCCAAGTACCCGTGGGCCATAAAAGTGTTCATGGAGGTCAAAAATTGACCTGTGTAATATAACATCAGAATGTTATATTGCATGGTCTATGAGTATGTATGGAAAGTTCAAGATCAAGTACTTTTGGGCCAGAAACATGTTCAGTAGGTCAAATATTTGTCTGGCTGAAATGACATCATGAGAAGTAAATCTCCAACCAACCAGAACACCCTAGCAACCACCAAGCAACAGCCTAGCAACCATGCAGAACACCCTAGAAACAAACAGAACACCCCAGCAACCATCTGGCAACACCCTAGCAACCACCATTAACACCCCAGCAACCGCCTAGCAACACCCTGGCAACCACCCAGAACACCTTCGCAACCACCCAGAATACCCTAACAACCGCATAGCAACACCATAGCAACCACCCAGAATACCCTAAAAAAACACCTAGCAACCACCCAGAACACCATAGCAACCTCCCAGAACACCCTAGCAACCGGGTGCTGAGATTTGCCACTTCAAGCTCCACTTCACATTTTCTTCTGGAAATGTGCCATAAATGTGTTCATGAAGGTCAAAATTGACCTATGTATATCTAATATAACATCAGAAGGAGTCTAAAAGTTTATATTGTTTTAAACTTTTTGAGAAATCTTTGACCAGAAATTAGTTCAATATGTCAGATATGGACTTCTCTATGGCTTAGGAAGCATCTGTTGGAGTCTATGAGTATGAATGGAAAGTACAAGGTCAAGTACTTTTGGGCCAGATATATGTTCAGTAGGTCAAATATATTTATGGGTGAAATTACATCATGAGAAGCAAAGCTCTCGGTACATTAACCCAAACATCAAATACCCGTGGACCATAAATGTGTTTCTGAAGGTCAAAAATTGACCTATGAATAGCTTATGTAACATCAGGAGTCTATAAGTTTATATTGTTTAAAACCTTTTGAGGATCCTTTGACCAGAAATGAGTTCAATATGTCAGATATGGACTTCTCTGTGGCTTAGGAAGCATCTGTTGGAGTCTATGAGTATGTTTGGAAAGTTCAAGATCAAGTACTTTTGGGCCAGAAACATGTTCAGTAGGTCAAATATTTGTCTGGCTGAAATGACATCATGAGATGTAACTCTCTCGGTATATTAACCAACAGATCCAAGTACCCGTGGGCCATAAAAGTGTTCATGGAGGTCAAAAATTGACCTGTGTAATATAACATCAGAATGTTATATTGCATGGTCTATGAGTATGTATGGAAAGTTCAAGATCAAGTACTTTTGGGCCAGAAACATGTTCAGTAGGTCAAATATTTGTCTGGCTGAAATGACATCATGAGAAGTAAATCTCCAACCAACCAGAACACCCTAGCAACCACCAAGCAACAGCCTAGCAACCATGCAGAACACCCTAGAAACAAACAGAACACCCCAGCAACCATCTGGCAACACCCTAGCAACCACCATTAACACCCCAGCAACCGCCTAGCAACACCCTAGCAACCACCCAGAACACCTTCGCAACCACCCAGAATACCCTAACAACCGCATAGCAACACCATAGCAACCACCCAGAATACCCTAAAAAAAACACCTAGCAACCACCCAGAACACCATAGCAACCTCCCAGAACACCCTAGCAACCGGGTGCTGAGATTTGCCGCTTCAAGCTCCACTTCACATTTTCTTCTGGAAATGTGCCATAAATGTGTTCATGAAGGTCAAAATTGACCTATGTATATCTAATATAACATCAGAAGGAGTCTAAAAGTTTATATTGTTTTAAACTTTTTGAGAAATCTTTGACCAGAAATTAGTTCAATATGTCAGATATGGACTTCTCTATGGCTTAGGAAGCATCTGTTGGAGTCTATGAGTATGAATGGAAAGTACAAGGTCAAGTACTTTTGGGCCAGATATATGTTCAGTAGGTCAAATATATTTATGGCTGAAATTACATCATGAGAAGCAAAGCTCTCGGTACATTAACCCAAACATCAAATACCCGTGGACCATAAATGTGTTTCTGAAGGTCAAAAATTGACCTATGTATAGCTAATGTAACATCAGGAGTCTATAAGTTTATATTGTTTAAAACCTTTTGAGGATCCTTTGACCAGAAATGAGTTCAATAGGTCAGATATGGACTTCTCTATGGCTTAGGAAGCATCTGTTGGAGTCTATGAGTATGTTTGGAAAGTTCAAGATCAAGTACTTTTGGGCCAGAAACATGTTCAGTAGGTCAAATTTTTGTCTGGCTGAAATGACATCATGAGAAGTAAATCTCTCGGTATAATAACCCACATACCAAGGACCCGTGGGCCATAAAAGTGTTCCTGGAGGTCAAAAATATCGTTTTAAATCGTTTATATCGTTTTAAAGTTTTTGAGGAACCTTTGACCAGAAATTAGTTCAAAAGGTCAGATATGGACTTCTCTATGGCTTAGAATCAAGTACCCGTGAGCCAGAAATATGTTCACTAGGACAAAAAGGAACCTATCTATAGCTTACAAATCATCAAAAGTCAATAACACGCGTGCTTTTCCATGCATTTCCATTCTACAACTAATTCATTTCTGTTTTGACGAGAAAACATCAAAAGAGTGATCGCTTTACAATGCACACACTAACTTGTTCCTTGTGCAACGAAGAGATTTGCAATGCTTGTGCTGTAGGATTGCATTGCACATGCACACGATAACTAACCTCTGTCCAATGAAAAGAAAAACACCTAAGATGTGTTTTATTGCATTGCATGACAGATCTAACTTGTTCCTCGTTATGCAATATGCACGCAATAACTAACCTCTGTGCAGTGAAAAGAAAACACCTAAGATGTGTTTCAGTGCATTGCATGACAGATCTAACTTGTTTCTCGTTATGCATATACACGCAATAACTCGCTCTGTGCAGTGAAAAGAAAACACCTAAGATGTGTTTCAGTGCATTGCATGACAGATCTAACTTGTTTCTCGTTATGCATATGCACGCAATAACTCGCTCTGTGCAGTGAAAAGAAAACACCTAAGATGTGTTTCAGTGCATTACATGACAGATCTAACTTGTTTCTCGTTATGCATATGCACGCAATAACTTGCTATGTGCAGTGAAAAGAAAACACCTAAGATGTGTTTCAGTGCATTACATGACATATCTAACTTGTTACTCGTTATGCATATGCACGCAATAACTCGCTCTGTGCAGTGAAAAGAAAACACCTAAGATGTGTTTCAGTGCATTGCATGACCTATATAACTTGTTCCTCGTTATGTATGCATGCAATAACTATCCTCTGTGCAATGAAAAGAAAACACCTAAGATGTGTTTCAGTGCATTACATGACAGATCTAACTTGTTTCTCGTAATGTATGCATGCAATAACTATCCTCTGTGCAATGAAAAGAAAACACCTAAGATGTGTTTCAATGCATTGCATGACCTATATAACTTGTTCCTCGTTATGCAATATGCACGCAATAACTAACCTCTGTGCAGTGAAAAGAAAACACCTAAGATGTGTTTCAGTGCATTGCATGACAGATCTAACTTGTTTCTCGTTATGCATATACACGCAATAACTCGCTCTGTGCAGTGAAAAGAAAACAACTAAGATGTGTTTCAATGCATTGCATGACCTATCTAACTTGTTCCTCGTTATGTATGCATGCAATAACTATCCTCTGTGCAATGAAAAGAAAACACCTAAGATGTGTTTCAGTGCATTGCATGACAGATCTAACTTGTTACTCGTTATGCATATGCACGCAATAACTTGCTCTGTGCAGTGAAAAGAAAAGAACTAAGATGTGTTTCAATGCATTGCATGACCTATCTAACTTGTTCCTCGTTATGTATGCATGCAATAACTATCCTCTGTGCAATGAAAAGAAAACACCTAAGATGTGTTTCATCGCATTGCATGACCTATCTAACTTGTTCCTCGTTATGCAATATGCACGCAATAACTAACCTCTGTGCAGTGAAAAGAAAACACCTAAGATGTGTTTCAGTGCATTGCATGACAGATCTAACTTGTTTCTCGTTATGCATATGCACGCAATAACTCGCTTTGTGCAGTGAAAAGAAAACACCTAAGATGTGTTTCAGTGCATTACATGACATATCTAACTTGTTACTCGTTATTCATATGCACGGAATAACTAACCTCTGTGCAATGAAAAGAAAATACCTAAGATGTGTTTCATTGCATTGCATGACATATCTAACTTGTTCCTCGTTATGACATGCACGCAATAACCTCTGTGCAATGAAAAGAAATCAACTAAGATGTGTTTCAATGCATTGCATGACCTATCTAACTTGTTCCTCGTTATGTATGCATGCAATAACTATCCTCTGTGCAATGAAAAGAAAACACCTAAGATGTGTTTCATTGCATTGCAAGATAGATATAACTTGTTTCTCGTTATGCATATGCACGCAAATAGCTAACCTCTCTGCAGTGAAAAGAAAACACCTAACATGGGTTTCAGTGCATTGCATGACATATCTAATTTGTTCCTCGTAATGCATATGCACTTAATAACTAACCTCTGTGTAATAAAAAGAAAACACCTAAGATGTGTTTCATTGCATTGCATGATAGATATAACTTGTTTCTCGTTATGCGTATGCACGCAAATAAGTAACCTCTCTGCAGTGAAAAGAAAACACCTAACATGGGTTTCAGTGTATTGCCTGACATATCTAACTTGTTCCTCGTTATGCATATGCACGCAATAACTAACCTCTGTGCAATGAAAAGAAAACACCTAAGATGTGTTTTCTCGCACTGCATGACATATTTAACTTTTTCCTTGTTATGAATATGCACGCAATAACTAACCTCTGTGCAATGAAAAGAAAACACCTAACATGGGTTTCAGTGCATTGCATGACATATCTAACTTGTTCCTCGTTATGCATATGCACGTAATAACTAACCTCTGTGCAATAAAAAGAAAACACCTAAGATATGTTTCATTGCATTGCATGATAGATATAACTTGTTTCTCGTTATGCATATGCACGCATAAACCTCTCTGCAGTGAAAAGAAAACACCTAACATGGGTTTCAGTGCATTGCGTGACATATCAAACGTGTTCCTCGTTATGCATATGCATGCTATAACTAACCTCTGTGCAATGAAAAGAAAACACCTAAGATGTGTTTTATCACACTGCATGACATATCTAACTTGTTCCTTGTTATGATTATGGACGCAATAACTAACCTCTGTGCAATAAAAAGAAAACACCTGAGATGTGTTTCGTCGCATTGCATGACATATCTAACTTGTTCCTCGTTGCAATGAAAAGATATAACGTGATTTTGCATGCATTTCTATTTTACAAACTAATTTATTTGTGCACAGACGAGAAAACAACACATGAGCTTTACAGTACATAGTATAGCTATTGAACTCATTTCTGGTAAAAGGGACCTCAAAAGTTTTTAAGCAATATAAGCTTATTAGACACCTTTTGATGATATATAAGCTATACAAAGGTTCCTATTTGACCTACTGAACATAGGTTACTATATCATTAGGTTACTATACATTGATATTTACTACTTATGATTTTTTATGAGCAGGAAGATATTTGAACATATACTGAACATATATCTGTCCCACGAGTACCTGATATTGAACTTTCTATACATAAAAAATAGACTACTTCTTATGCTACTTCTTACACTACTTCCTAGGCCTAGAGGTTCCTCATTGACCCACAAACATAGTCCTTGCCGACGAGTAGTAGGTCTCGACCTTTTTGTATAAATTCTCATAGACTCCTTTTGATGCTTCTTAAGGCATATAGAATGTCCATATCTTAAGTATTTAACTCATGTCTGGTCAAAGGGTCCTCAAAAGTTTTTAAACAAGAAAAACTTTTAGACTCCTTCTGATATTACATGAGCTATAGATAGGTTCCTTTTTGACCTACTGAACATAGTTCTGGCCCACGAGTACTTGATCT
The DNA here is from genome assembly GCF_988280905.1 of Pimephales promelas. Classification (NCBI taxonomy): domain Eukaryota; kingdom Metazoa; phylum Chordata; class Actinopteri; order Cypriniformes; family Leuciscidae; genus Pimephales; species Pimephales promelas. The sequence continues at coordinate 9,045,780 of NC_142777.1, forward strand.
TGAACATTCTAAACATACTCATTAACTCCTTTTGATGTTACTGAAGCCATACAAGAGTCCTTATTTTAACTACTGAACATATTTCTGGCTAAGGTGTTCTTTGAAAATCAGGATACTATACAGAATGACCTCTTATCATGTTATTTTAGCCAGACAGATATTTGACCTACAGACTGTATTTCTTGCCCATGTGTACTTGATCTTGAACTTTCTACATACTCATAGACTCCTTTTGATGGTTCCTAGGCCATATAGAATTGTCCACATCTGACCTATTGAAATTATTTCTGAAAAACTTATGGGCTCCTTTTGATGATATATAAATCAATTGCCAAAAACATTATAAAAACTCTATAGTAATTTGGACACTACCAACCACCTAGAAACACCATAGGAACCACACAGACTACCATAGTAACAACCTAAATCACCCTAGCAACCACCCAGAACACCTTAGCAACACTCTAGCAACCGCCTAACAACCACCCAGAACACCTTAGCAAAACCCTAGCAAGCAACCAACCCTAGCAACACCCAAGCAACCACCCAGAACACCCTAGCAACCACCTAGCAACACCCTAGTAACCACCCAGAACACCCTAGCAACACCCTAGCAACCACCCGGAATACCCTAACAACCACCTAGCAACCACCCATAACACTGTAGCTTCCACCGGGAACACCCTAGCAACCGGGTGGTGAGATTTGCCACTGCAAGCAGTACTTCACATTTTCTTCTGGAAATGTGCCATAAATGTGTTACATAGGTCAAAAATTGACCCATGTATAGCTAATACAACATCAGATGGACTCTAGAAGTATTGTTATGGTAAAAGGGTCCTCAAAAGGTTTCAAACAATATAAACATATTGATTAGTTTATATCATATTACATTATATTGCAAAAGAATTTATTAGTTAAGAGCTAAATCATGCCCAAAAACATTACAGAAACTCTTTAGTAACCATATGTAAACACTACCAACCACCTGGTAACACCATAGCAACAACCCAGAATACCATAGTAACGACCTAAAACACCCTAGCAACCACCCAGCAACCAACACCAACAAACAAGAACACCCCAGCAACCACCTAGCAACACCCTACCAACCATCCAGAACAACCTGGCAACCACCTAGGAACATTAGCACCTAGCAACCACATAAAAACACCATAGCAACCACCCAGAATACCCTAACAACCACCTAGCAACCACACAGAACACCCTAGTAACCGGGTGGTGAGATTTGCCACTTCAGGCTCAACTTCACATTTTCTTCTGGAAATGTGCCATAAATGTGTTCCTGGTGGTCAAAAATTGATCTATGTATATCAAATATAACATCAGAAGAAGTCTAAAAGTTTACATTGTTTTAAACTTTTTGAGGAACCTTTGACCAGAAATGAGTTCAATGACATCACGAGAAGTAAATCTATCGGTATATTAACTCACAGATCAAGTACCCGTGGGCCATAAATGTGTTCCTGGAGGTCAAAAATTGACCTATGTATAGCTAATATAACATCAGAAGGAATCTATAAGTTAATATTGTTTTAAACTATTTTGAGGAACTTTTCACCAGAAATGAGTTCAATGGGTCAGATATGGACTTCTCTATGGCTTCTTAAGAAGCGTCTATTGGAGTCTATGAGTCTGTATGGAAAGTTCAAGATCAAGAACTTTTGGGCCAGAAACATGTTCAGTAGGTCAAATATTTGTCTGGCTGAAATGACATCATGAGATGTTAATCTCTCTGTATATTAACCCACAGATCAAGTACCTGTGGGCCATAAAAGTATTCATGGAGGTCAAAAATTGACCTATGTAATATAACATCAGAATGTTATATTACATAGTCTATGAATATTTATGGAAAGTTCAAGATCTAGTACTTTTGGGCCAGAAACATGTAGTAGGTACATTGCCTACATTTAGTAGGTAAAATATTTTTCTGGCTGAAATGACATCATGAGAAATAAATCTCCAACCAACCAGAACACCCTAGCAACCACCAAGCAACAGCATAGCAACCACCCAGAACACCCTAGAAACAAAAAAAACAACCCAGCAACCACCCAGAACACCTTCGCAACCACCCAGAATACCCTAGCAACCGCCTAGCAACACCGTAGCAACCACCCCGAACAGCTTCGCAACCACCCAGAATACCCTAGCAACCACATAGCAACACCCTAGCAACCACCCAGAACACCTTCGCAACCACCCAGAATACCTTAGCAACCGCATAGCAACACCTTAGCAACTACCCAGAATACCCTAAAAAAAAACCTACCAACTACCCAGAACACCGTAGCAACCTCCCAGAACACCCTAGCAACCGGGTGCTGAGATTTGCCGCTTCAAGCTCCACTTCACATTTTCTTCAGGAAATGTGCCATAAATGTGTTCATGGAGGTCAAAATTGACCTATGTATATCTAATATAACATGAGAGGAGTCTAAAAGTCTATATTGTTTTAAACTTTTTGAGAAACCTTTGACCAGAAATGAGTTCAATATGTCAGATATGGACTTCTCTATGGCTTCTTAGGAAGCATCTATTGGAGTCTATGAGTCTGTATGGAAAGTTCAAGATCAAGAACTTTTGGACCAGAAACATGTTCAGTAGGTCAAATATTTGTCTGGCTGAAATGACATCATGAGATGTAAATCTCTCTGTATATTAACCCACAGATCAAGTACCCGTGGGCCATAAAAGTATTCATGGAGGTCAAAAATTGACCTATGTAATATAACATCAGAATGTTATATTACATAGTCTATGAATATGTATGGAAAGTTCAAGATCTAGTACTTTTGGGCCAGAAACATGTTAAGTAGGTAAAATATTTTTCTGGCTGAAATGACATCATGAGAAATAAATCTCCAACCAACCAGAACACCCTAGCAACCACCAAGCAACAGCATAGCAACCACCCAGAACACCCTAGAAACAAACCAGAACAACCCAGCAACCACCCAGAACACCTTCGCAACCACCCAGAATACCCTAGCAACCGCCTAGCAACACCCTAGCAACCACCCAGAACAGCTTCACAACCACCCAGAATACCCTAGCAACCACATAGCAACACCCTAACAACCACCCAGAACACCTTCGCAACCACCCAGAATACCCTAGCAACCGCATAGCAACACTCTAGCAACCGCCTAACAACCACCCAGAACACCTTAGCAAAACCCTAGCAAGCAACCAACCCTAGCAACACCCAAGCAACCACCCAGAACACCCTAGCAACCACCTAGCAACACCCTAGTAACCACCCAGAACACCCTAGCAACACCCTAGCAACCACCCGGAATACCCTAACAACCACCTAGCAACCACCCATAACACTGTAGCTTCCACCGGGAACACCCTAGCAACCGGGTGGTGAGATTTGCCACTGCAAGCAGTACTTCACATTTTCTTCTGGAAATGTGCCATAAATGTGTTACATAGGTCAAAAATTGACCCATGTATAGCTAATACAACATCAGATGGACTCTAGAAGTATTGTTATGGTAAAAGGGTCCTCAAAAGGTTTCAAACAATATAAACATATTGATTAGTTTATATCATATTACATTATATTGCAAAAGAATTTATTAGTTAAGAGCTAAATCATGCCCAAAAACATTACAGAAACTCTTTAGTAACCATATGTAAACACTACCAACCACCTGGTAACACCATAGCAACAACCCAGAATACCATAGTAACGACCTAAAACACCCTAGCAACCACCCAGCAACCAACACCAACAAACAAGAACACCCCAGCAACCACCTAGCAACACCCTACCAACCATCCAGAACAACCTGGCAACCACCTAGGAACATTAGCACCTAGCAACCACATAAAAACACCATAGCAACCACCCAGAATACCCTAACAACCACCTAGCAACCACACAGAACACCCTAGTAACCGGGTGGTGAGATTTGCCACTTCAGGCTCAACTTCACATTTTCTTCTGGAAATGTGCCATAAATGTGTTCCTGGTGGTCAAAAATTGATCTATGTATATCAAATATAACATCAGAAGAAGTCTAAAAGTTTACATTGTTTTAAACTTTTTGAGGAACCTTTGACCAGAAATGAGTTCAATGACATCACGAGAAGTAAATCTATCGGTATATTAACTCACAGATCAAGTACCCGTGGGCCATAAATGTGTTCCTGGAGGTCAAAAATTGACCTATGTATAGCTAATATAACATCAGAAGGAATCTATAAGTTAATATTGTTTTAAACTATTTTGAGGAACTTTTCACCAGAAATGAGTTCAATGGGTCAGATATGGACTTCTCTATGGCTTCTTAAGAAGCGTCTATTGGAGTCTATGAGTCTGTATGGAAAGTTCAAGATCAAGAACTTTTGGGCCAGAAACATGTTCAGTAGGTCAAATATTTGTCTGGCTGAAATGACATCATGAGATGTTAATCTCTCTGTATATTAACCCACAGATCAAGTACCTGTGGGCCATAAAAGTATTCATGGAGGTCAAAAATTGACCTATGTAATATAACATCAGAATGTTATATTACATAGTCTATGAATATTTATGGAAAGTTCAAGATCTAGTACTTTTGGGCCAGAAACATGTAGTAGGTACATTGCCTACATTTAGTAGGTAAAATATTTTTCTGGCTGAAATGACATCATGAGAAATAAATCTCCAACCAACCAGAACACCCTAGCAACCACCAAGCAACAGCATAGCAACCACCCAGAACACCCTAGAAACAAAAAAAACAACCCAGCAACCACCCAGAACACCTTCGCAACCACCCAGAATACCCTAGCAACCGCCTAGCAACACCGTAGCAACCACCCCGAACAGCTTCGCAACCACCCAGAATACCCTAGCAACCACATAGCAACACCCTAGCAACCACCCAGAACACCTTCGCAACCACCCAGAATACCTTAGCAACCGCATAGCAACACCTTAGCAACTACCCAGAATACCCTAAAAAAAAACCTACCAACTACCCAGAACACCGTAGCAACCTCCCAGAACACCCTAGCAACCGGGTGCTGAGATTTGCCGCTTCAAGCTCCACTTCACATTTTCTTCAGGAAATGTGCCATAAATGTGTTCATGGAGGTCAAAATTGACCTATGTATATCTAATATAACATCAGAAGGAGTCTAAAAGTCTATATTGTTTTAAACTTTTTGAGAAACCTTTGACCCGAAATGAGTTCAATATGTCATATATGGACTTCTCTGTGGCTTAGGAATCATCTGTTGGAGTCTATGAGTATGTTTGGAAATTTCAAGATCAAGTACTTTTGGGCCAGAAACATGTTCAGTAGGTCAAATATTTGTCTGGCTGAAATGACATCATGAGATGTAAATCTCTTGGTATATTAACCAACAGATCCAAGTACCCGTGGGCCATAAAAGTGTTCATGGAGGTCAAAAATTGACCTATGTAAAATAACATCAGAATGTTATATTACATAGTCTGTGAGTATGTGTGGAAAGTTCAAGATCAAGTATTTTTGGACCAGAAACATGTTCAGTAGGTAAAATATTTTTCTGGCTGAAATGACATCATGAGAAGTAAATCTCCAACCAACCAGAACACCCTAGCAACCACCAAGCAACAGCCTAGCAACCATCCAGAACACCCTATAAACAAAACAGAACACCCCAGCAACCATCTGGCAACACCCTAGCAACCACCATTGACACCCCAGCAATCGCCTAGCAACACCCTAGCAACGACATAGCAACACCATAGCAACCACCCAGAATACCCCAGCAACCGCCTAGCAACACCCTAGCAACCACCCAGAACACCTTCGCAACCACCCAGAATACCTTAGCAACCGCATAGCAACACCATAGCAACCACCCAGAATACCCTAAAAAAAAAACCTACCAACCAGCCAGAACACCGTAGCAACCTCCCAGAACACCCTAGCAACCGGGTGCTGAGATTTGCCGCTTCAAGCTCCACTTCACATTTTCTTCAGGAAATGTGCCATAAATGTGTTCATGAAGGTCAAAATTGACCTATGTATATCTAATATAACATGAGAGGAGTCTAAAAGTCTATATTGTTTTAAACTTTTTGAGGAACCTTTGACAAGAAATGAGTTCAATGAGATCCCGAGAAGTAAATCTATCGGTATATTAACCCACAGATCAAGTACCCGTAGGACATAAATGTGTTCCTGGAGGTCAAAAATTGACCTATGTATATCTAATATAATTGACCAATGTATATCTAATATAACATCAGAAGGAGGTCAATTATTTGTCTGGCCGAAATTACATCATGAGAAGTAAATCTCTTGGTATACTCACCCATAGATCAAGTACCCGTGGGCCATAAATGTGTTCCTGGAGGTCAATAATTGACCTATGTATAGCTAATATAGCATCAGAAGGAATCTATAAGTTTATATTGTTTTAAACTATTTGAGGAACTTTTCACCAGAAATGAGTTCAATAGGTCAGATATGGACTTCTCTATGGCTTCTTAGGAAGCGTCTATTGGAGTCTATGAGTCTGTATGGAAAGTTCAAGATCAAGAACTTTTGGGCCAGAAACATGTTCAGTAGGTCAAATATTTCTCTGGCTGAAATGACATCATGAGATGTAAATCTCTCTGTATATTAACCCACAGATCAAGTACCCGTGGGCCATAAAAGTATTCATGGAGGTCAAAAATTGACCTATGTAATATAACATCAGAATGTTATATTACATAGTCTATGAATATGTATGGAAAGTTCAAGATCTAGTACTTTTGGGCCAGAAACATGTTTAGTAGGTAAAATATTTTTCTGGCTGAAATGACATCATGAGAAATAAATCTCCAACCAACCAGAACACCCTAGCAACCACCAAGCAACAGCATAGCAACCACCCAGAACACCCTAGAAACAAACCAGAACAACCCAGCAACCACCCAGAACACCTTCGCAACCACCCAGAATACCCTAGCAACCGCCTAGCAACACCCTAGCAACCACCCAGAACAGCTTCACAACCACCCAGAATACCCTAGCAACCACATAGCAACACCCTAGCAACCACCCAGAACACCTTCGCAACCACCCAGAATACCCTAGCAACCGCATAGCAACACCATAGCAACCACCCAGAATACCCTAAAAAAAAAAACCTACCAACCAGCCAGAACACCGTAGCAACCTCCCAGAACACCCTAGCAACCGGGTGCTGAGATTTGCCTCTTCAAGCTCCACTTCATATTTTCTTCTGGAAATGTGCCATAAATGTGTTCCTGGTGGTCAAAAATTGATCTATGTATATCTAAAATAACATCAGAAGAAGTCTAAAAGTTTACATTGTTTTAAACTTTTTGAGGAACCTTTGACAAGAAATGAGTTCAATGAGATCACGAGAAGTAAATCTATCGGTATATTAACCCACAGATCAAGTACCCGTAGGACATAAATGTGTTCCTGGAGGTCAAAAATTGACCTATGTATATCTAATATAATTGACCAATGTATATCTAATATAACATCAGAAGGAGGTCAATTATTTGTCTGGCCGAAATTACATCATGAGAAGTAAATCTCTTGGTATACTCACCCATAGATCAAGTACCCGTGGGCCATAAATGTGTTCCTGGAGGTCAATAATTGACCTATGTATAGCTAATATAGCATCAGAAGGAATCTATAAGTTTATATTGTTTTAAACTATTTGAGGAACTTTTCACCAGAAATGAGTTCAATAGGTCAGATATGGACTTCTCTATGGCTTCTTAGGAAGCGTCTATTGGAGTCTATGAGTCTCTATGGAAAGTTCAAGATCAAGAACTTTTGGGCCAGAAACATGTTCAGTAGGTCAAATATTTCTCTGGCTGAAATGACATCATGAGATGTAAATCTCTCTGTATATTAACCCACAGATCAAGTACCCGTGGGCCATAAAAGTATTCATGGAGGTCAAAAATTGACCTATGTAATATAACATCAGAATGTTATATTACATAGTCTATGAATATGTATGGAAAGTTCAAGATCTAGTACTTTTGGGCCAGAAACATGTTTAGTAGGTAAAATATTTTTCTGGCTGAAATGACATCATGAGAAATAAATCTCCAACCAACCAGAACACCCTAGCAACCACCAAGCAACAGCATAGCAACCACCCAGAACACCCTAGAAACAAACCAGAACAACCCAGCAACCACCCAGAACACCTTCGCAACCACCCAGAATACCCTAGCAACCGCCTAGCAACACCCTAGCAACCACCCAGAACAGCTTCACAACCACCCAGAATACCCTAGCAACCACATAGCAACACCCTAGCAACCACCCAGAACACCTTCGCAACCACCCAGAATACCCTAGCAACCGCATAGCAACACCATAGCAACCACCCAGAATACCCTAAAAAAAAAACCTACCAACCAGCCAGAACACCGTAGCAACCTCCCAGAACACCCTAGCAACCGGGTGCTGAGATTTGCCGCTTCAAGCTCCACTTCACATTTTCTTCAGGAAATGTGCCATAAATGTGTTCATGGAGGTCAAAATTGACCTATGTATATCTAATATAACATGAGAGGAGTCTAAAAGTCTATATTGTTTTAAACTTTTTGAGAAACCTTTGACCAGAAATGAGTTCAATATGTCAGATATGGACTTCTCTATGGCTTCTTAGGAAGCATCTATTGGAGTCTATGAGTCTGTATGGAAAGTTCAAGATCAAGAACTTTTGGACCAGAAACATGTTCAGTAGGTCAAATATTTGTCTGGCTGAAATGACATCATGAGATGTAAATCTCTCTGTATATTAACCCACAGATCAAGTACCCGTGGGCCATAAAAGTATTCATGGAGGTCAAAAATTGACCTATGTAATATAACATCAGAATGTTATATTACATAGTCTATGAATATGTATGGAAAGTTCAAGATCTAGTACTTTTGGGCCAGAAACATGTTAAGTAGGTAAAATATTTTTCTGGCTGAAATGACATCATGAGAAATAAATCTCCAACCAACCAGAACACCCTAGCAACCACCAAGCAACAGCATAGCAACCACCCAGAACACCCTAGAAACAAACCAGAACAACCCAGCAACCACCCAGAACACCTTCGCAACCACCCAGAATACCCTAGCAACCGCCTAGCAACACCCTAGCAACCACCCAGAACAGCTTCACAACCACCCAGAATACCCTAGCAACCACATAGCAACACCCTAACAACCACCCAGAACACCTTCGCAACCACCCAGAATACCCTAGCAACCGCATAGCAACACCATAGCAACCACCCAGAATACCCTAAAAAAAAAAACTACCAACCAGCCAGAACACCGTAGCAACCGGGTGCTGAGATTTGCCGCTTCAAGCTCCACTTCACATTTTCTTCAGGAAATGTGCCATAAATGTGTTCATGGAGGTCAAAATTGACCTATGTATATCTAATATAACATGAGAGGAGTCTAAAAGTCTATATTGTTTTAAACTTTTTGAGAAACCTTTGACCAGAAATGAGTTCAATATGTCAGATATGGACTTCTCTATGGCTTCTTAGGAAGCATCTATTGGAGTCTAAGAGTCTGTATGGAAAGTTCAAGATCAAGAACTTTTGGACCAGAAACATGTTCATTAGGTCAAATATTTGTCTGGCTGAAATGACATCATGAGATGTAAATCTCTCGGTATATTAACCAACAGATCCAAGTACCCGTGGGCCATAAAAGTGTTCATGGAGGTCAAAAATTGACCTATGTCACATAAAATCAGAATGTTATATTACATAGTCTGTGAGTATGTGTGGAAAGTTCAAGATCAAGTATTTTTGGACCAGAAACATGTTCAGTAGGCAAAATATTTTTCTGGCTGAAATGACATCATGAGAAGTAAATCTCCAACCAACCAGAAAACCCTAGCAACCACCAAGCAACAGCCTAGCAACCATCCAGAACACCCTAGAAACAAACCAGAACACCCCAGCAACCATCTGGCAACACCCTAGCAACCACCATTAACACCCAAGCAACCGCCTAGCAACACCCTAGCAACCACCCAGAACACCTTCGCAACCACCCAGAATACCCTAACAACCGCATAGCAACATCATAGCAACCACCCAGAATACCCTAAAAAAACACCTAGCAACCACCCAGAACATCGTAGCAACCTCCCAGAACACCCTAGCAACCGGGTGCTGAGATTTGCCGCTTCAAGCTCCACTTCACATTTTCTTCTGGAAATGTGCCATAAATGTGTTCATGGAGGTCAAAATTCACCTATGTATATCTAATATAACATCAGAAGGAGTCTAAAAGTTTATATTGTTTTAAACTTTTTGAGAAATCTTTGACCAGAAATTAGTTCAATATGTCAGATATGGACTTCTTTATGGTTTAGGAAGCATCTGTTGGAGTCTATGAGTATGAAAGGAAAGTACAAGGTCAAGTACTTTTGGGCCAGATATATGTTCAGTAGGTCAAATATATTTATGGGTGAAATTACATCATGAGAAGCAAAGCTCTCGGTACATTAACCCAAACATCAAATACCCGTGGACCATAAATGTGTTTCTGAAGGTCAAAAATTGACCTATGAATAGCTTATGTAACATCAGGAGTCTATAAGTTTATATTGTTTAAAACCTTTTGAGGATCCTTTGACCAGAAATGAGTTCAATATGTCAGATATGGACTTCTCTGTGGCTTAGGAAGCATCTGTTGGAGTCTATGAGTATGTTTGGAAAGTTCAAGATCAAGTACTTTTGGGCCAGAAACATGTTCAGTAGGTCAAATATTTGTCTGGCTGAAATGACATCATGAGATGTAACTCTCTCGGTATATTAACCAACAGATCCAAGTACCCGTGGGCCATAAAAGTGTTCATGGAGGTCAAAAATTGACCTGTGTAATATAACATCAGAATGTTATATTGCATGGTCTATGAGTATGTATGGAAAGTTCAAGATCAAGTACTTTTGGGCCAGAAACATGTTCAGTAGGTCAAATATTTGTCTGGCTGAAATGACATCATGAGAAGTAAATCTCCAACCAACCAGAACACCCTAGCAACCACCAAGCAACAGCCTAGCAACCATGCAGAACACCCTAGAAACAAACAGAACACCCCAGCAACCATCTGGCAACACCCTAGCAACCACCATTAACACCCCAGCAACCGCCTAGCAACACCCTAGCAACCACCCAGAACACCTTCGCAACCACCCAGAATACCCTAACAACCGCATAGCAACACCATAGCAACCACCCAGAATACCCTAAAAAAAACACCTAGCAACCACCCAGAACACCATAGCAACCTCCCAGAACACCCTAGCAACCGGGTGCTGAGATTTGCCGCTTCAAGCTCCACTTCACATTTTCTTCTGGAAATGTGCCATAAATGTGTTCATGAAGGTCAAAATTGACCTATGTATATCTAATATAACATCAGAAGGAGTCTAAAAGTTTATATTGTTTTAAACTTTTTGAGAAATCTTTGACCAGAAATTAGTTCAATATGTCAGATATGGACTTCTCTATGGCTTAGGAAGCATCTGTTGGAGTCTATGAGTATGAATGGAAAGTACAAGGTCAAGTACTTTTGGGCCAGATATATGTTCAGTAGGTCAAATATATTTATGGCTGAAATTACATCATGAGAAGCAAAGCTCTCGGTACATTAACCCAAACATCAAATACCCGTGGACCATAAATGTGTTTCTGAAGGTCAAAAATTGACCTATGTATAGCTAATGTAACATCAGGAGTCTATAAGTTTATATTGTTTAAAACCTTTTGAGGATCCTTTGACCAGAAATGAGTTCAATAGGTCAGATATGGACTTCTCTATGGCTTAGGAAGCATCTGTTGGAGTCTATGAGTATGTTTGGAAAGTTCAAGATCAAGTACTTTTGGGCCAGAAACATGTTCAGTAGGTCAAATTTTTGTCTGGCTGAAATGACATCATGAGAAGTAAATCTCTCGGTATAATAACCCACATACCAAGGACCCGTGGGCCATAAAAGTGTTCCTGGAGGTCAAAAATATCGTTTTAAATCGTTTATATCGTTTTAAAGTTTTTGAGGAACCTTTGACCAGAAATTAGTTCAAAAGGTCAGATATGGACTTCTCTATGGCTTAGAATCAAGTACCCGTGAGCCAGAAATATGTTCACTAGGACAAAAAGGAACCTATCTATAGCTTACAAATCATCAAAAGTCAATAACACGCGTGCTTTTCCATGCATTTCCATTCTACAACTAATTCATTTCTGTTTTGACGAGAAAACATCAAAAGAGTGATCGCTTTACAATGCACACACTAACTTGTTCCTTGTGCAACGAAGAGATTTGCAATGCTTGTGCTGTAGGATTGCATTGCACATGCACACGATAACTAACCTCTGTCCAATGAAAAGAAAAACACCTAAGATGTGTTTTATTGCATTGCATGACAGATCTAACTTGTTCCTCGTTATGCAATATGCACGCAATAACTAACCTCTGTGCAGTGAAAAGAAAACACCTAAGATGTGTTTCAGTGCATTGCATGACAGATCTAACTTGTTTCTCGTTATGCATATACACGCAATAACTCGCTCTGTGCAGTGAAAAGAAAACACCTAAGATGTGTTTCAGTGCATTGCATGACAGATCTAACTTGTTTCTCGTTATGCATATGCACGCAATAACTCGCTCTGTGCAGTGAAAAGAAAACACCTAAGATGTGTTTCAGTGCATTACATGACAGATCTAACTTGTTTCTCGTTATGCATATGCACGCAATAACTTGCTATGTGCAGTGAAAAGAAAACACCTAAGATTTGTTTCAGTGCATTACATGACATATCTAACTTGTTACTCGTTATGCATATGCACGCAATAACTCGCTCTGTGCAGTGAAAAGAAAACACCTAAGATGTGTTTCAGTGCATTACATGACAGATCTAACTTGTTTCTCGTAATGTATGCATGCAATAACTATCCTTTGTGCAATGAAAAGAAAACACCTAAGATGTGTTTCATTGCATTGCAAGATAGATATAACTTGTTTCTCGTTATGCATATGCACGCAAATAGCTAACCTCTCTGCAGTGAAAAGAAAACACCTAACATGGGTTTCAGTGCATTGCATGACAGATCTAACTTGTTACTCGTTATGCATATGCACTTAATAACTAACCTCTGTGTAATAAAAAGAAAACACCTAAGATGTGTTTCATTGCATTGCATGATAGATATAACTTGTTTCTCGTTATGCGTATGCACGCAAATAAGTAACCTCTCTGCAGTGAAAAGAAAACACCTAACATGGGTTTCAGTGTATTGCCTGACATATCTAACTTGTTCCTCGTTATGCATATGCACGCAATAACTAACCTCTGTGCAATGAAAAGAAAACACCTAAGATGTGTTTTCTCGCACTGCATGACATATTTAACTTTTTCCTTGTTATGAATATGCACGCAATAACTAACCTCTGTGCAATGAAAAGAAAACACCTAACATGGGTTTCAGTGCATTGCATGACATATCTAACTTGTTCCTCGTTATGCATATGCACGTAATAACTAACCTCTGTGCAATAAAAAGAAAACACCTAAGATATGTTTCATTGCATTGCATGATAGATATAACTTGTTTCTCGTTATGCATATGCACGCATAAACCTCTCTGCAGTGAAAAGAAAACACCTAACATGGGTTTCAGTGCATTGCGTGACATATCAAACGTGTTCCTCGTTATGCATATGCATGCTATAACTAACCTCTGTGCAATGAAAAGAAAACACCTAAGATGTGTTTTATCACACTGCATGACATATCTAACTTGTTCCTTGTTATGATTATGGACGCAATAACTAACCTCTGTGCAATAAAAAGAAAACACCTGAGATGTGTTTCGTCGCATTGCATGACATATCTAACTTGTTCCTCGTTGCAATGAAAAGATATAACGTGATTTTGCATGCATTTCTATTTTACAAACTAATTTATTTGTGCACAGACGAGAAAACAACACATGAGCTTTACAGTACATAGTATAGCTATTGAACTCATTTCTGGTAAAAGGGACCTCAAAAGTTTTTAAGCAATATAAGCTTATTAGACACCTTTTGATGATATATAAGCTATACAAAGGTTCCTATTTGACCTACTGAACATAGGTTACTATATCATTAGGTTACTATACATTGATATTTACTACTTATGATGTTTTATGAGCAGGAAGATATTTGAACATATACTGAACATATATCTGTCCCACGAGTACCTGATATTGAACTTTCTATACATAAAAAATAGACTACTTCTTATGCTACTTCTTACACTACTTCCTAGGCCTAGAGGTTCCTCATTGACCCACAAACATAGTCCTTGCCGACGAGTAGTAGGTCTCGACCTTTTTGTATAAATTCTCATAGACTCCTTTTGATGCTTCTTAAGGCATATAGAATGTCCATATCTTAAGTATTTAACTCATGTCTGGTCAAAGGGTCCTCAAAAGTTTTTAAACAAGAAAAACTTTTAGACTCCTTCTGATATTACATGAGCTATAGATAGGTTCCTTTTTGACCTACTGAACATAGTTCTGGCCCACGAGTACTTGATCTTGAACATTCTAAACATACTCATTAACTCCTTTTGATGTTACTGAAGCCATACAAGAGTCCTTATTTTAACTACTGAACATATTTCTGGCTAAGGTGTTCTTTGAAAATCAGGATACTATACAGAATGACCTCTTATCATGTTATTTTAGCCAGACAGATATTTGACCTACAGACTGTATTTCTTGCCCATGTGTACTTGATCTTGAACTTTCTACATACTCATAGACTCCTTTTGATGGTTCCTAGGCCATATAGAATTGTCCACATCTGACCTATTGAAATTATTTCTGAAAAACTTATGGGCTCCTTTTGATGATATATAAATCAATTGCCAAAAACATTATAAAAACTCTATAGTAATTTGGACACTACCAACCACCTAGAAACACCATAGGAACCACACAGACTACCATAGTAACAACCTAAATCACCCTAGCAACCACCCAGAACACCTTAGCAACACTCTAGCAACCGCCTAACAACCACCCAGAACACCTTAGCAAAACCCTAGCAAGCAACCAACCCTAGCAACACCCAAGCAACCACCCAGAACACCCTAGCAACCACCTAGCAACACCCTAGTAACCACCCAGAACACCCTAGCAACACCCTAGCAACCACCCGGAATACCCTAACAACCACCTAGCAACCACCCATAACACTGTAGCTTCCACCGGGAACACCCTAGCAACCGGGTGGTGAGATTTGCCACTGCAAGCAGTACTTCACATTTTCTTCTGGAAATGTGCCATAAATGTGTTACATAGGTCAAAAATTGACCCATGTATAGCTAATACAACATCAGATGGACTCTAGAAGTATTGTTATGGTAAAAGGGTCCTCAAAAGGTTTCAAACAATATAAACATATTGATTAGTTTATATCATATTACATTATATTGCAAAAGAATTTATTAGTTAAGAGCTAAATCATGCCCAAAAACATTACAGAAACTCTTTAGTAACCATATGTAAACACTACCAACCACCTGGTAACACCATAGCAACAACCCAGAATACCATAGTAACGACCTAAAACACCCTAGCAACCACCCAGCAACCAACACCAACAAACAAGAACACCCCAGCAACCACCTAGCAACACCCTACCAACCATCCAGAACAACCTGGCAACCACCTAGGAACATTAGCACCTAGCAACCACATAAAAACACCATAGCAACCACCCAGAATACCCTAACAACCACCTAGCAACCACACAGAACACCCTAGTAACCGGGTGGTGAGATTTGCCACTTCAGGCTCAACTTCACATTTTCTTCTGGAAATGTGCCATAAATGTGTTCCTGGTGGTCAAAAATTGATCTATGTATATCAAATATAACATCAGAAGAAGTCTAAAAGTTTACATTGTTTTAAACTTTTTGAGGAACCTTTGACCAGAAATGAGTTCAATGACATCACGAGAAGTAAATCTATCGGTATATTAACTCACAGATCAAGTACCCGTGGGCCATAAATGTGTTCCTGGAGGTCAAAAATTGACCTATGTATAGCTAATATAACATCAGAAGGAATCTATAAGTTAATATTGTTTTAAACTATTTTGAGGAACTTTTCACCAGAAATGAGTTCAATGGGTCAGATATGGACTTCTCTATGGCTTCTTAAGAAGCGTCTATTGGAGTCTATGAGTCTGTATGGAAAGTTCAAGATCAAGAACTTTTGGGCCAGAAACATGTTCAGTAGGTCAAATATTTGTCTGGCTGAAATGACATCATGAGATGTTAATCTCTCTGTATATTAACCCACAGATCAAGTACCTGTGGGCCATAAAAGTATTCATGGAGGTCAAAAATTGACCTATGTAATATAACATCAGAATGTTATATTACATAGTCTATGAATATTTATGGAAAGTTCAAGATCTAGTACTTTTGGGCCAGAAACATGTAGTAGGTACATTGCCTACATTTAGTAGGTAAAATATTTTTCTGGCTGAAATGACATCATGAGAAATAAATCTCCAACCAACCAGAACACCCTAGCAACCACCAAGCAACAGCATAGCAACCACCCAGAACACCCTAGAAACAAAAAAAACAACCCAGCAACCACCCAGAACACCTTCGCAACCACCCAGAATACCCTAGCAACCGCCTAGCAACACCGTAGCAACCACCCCGAACAGCTTCGCAACCACCCAGAATACCCTAGCAACCACATAGCAACACCCTAGCAACCACCCAGAACACCTTCGCAACCACCCAGAATACCTTAGCAACCGCATAGCAACACCTTAGCAACTACCCAGAATACCCTAAAAAAAAACCTACCAACTACCCAGAACACCGTAGCAACCTCCCAGAACACCCTAGCAACCGGGTGCTGAGATTTGCCGCTTCAAGCTCCACTTCACATTTTCTTCAGGAAATGTGCCATAAATGTGTTCATGGAGGTCAAAATTGACCTATGTATATCTAATATAACATCAGAAGGAGTCTAAAAGTCTATATTGTTTTAAACTTTTTGAGAAACCTTTGACCCGAAATGAGTTTAATATGTCATATATGGACTTCTCTGTGGCTTAGGAATCATCTGTTGGAGTCTATGAGTATGTTTGGAAATTTCAAGATCAAGTACTTTTGGGCCAGAAACATGTTCAGTAGGTCAAATATTTGTCTGGCTGAAATGACATCATGAGATGTAAATCTCTTGGTATATTAACCAACAGATCCAAGTACCCGTGGGCCATAAAAGTGTTCATGGAGGTCAAAAATTGACCTATGTAAAATAACATCAGAATGTTATATTACATAGTCTGTGAGTATGTGTGGAAAGTTCAAGATCAAGTATTTTTGGACCAGAAACATGTTCAGTAGGTAAAATATTTTTCTGGCTGAAATGACATCATGAGAAGTAAATCTCCAACCAACCAGAACACCCTAGCAACCACCAAGCAACAGCCTAGCAACCATCCAGAACACCCTATAAACAAACCAGAACACCCCAGCAACCATCTGGCAACACCCTAGCAACCACCATTAACACCCCAGCAATCGCCTAGCAACACCCTAGCAACGACATAGCAACAACATAGCAACCACCCAGAATACCCCAGCAACCGCCTAGCAACACCCTAGCAACCACCCAGAACACCTTCGCAACCACCCAGAATACCCTAGCAACCGCATAGCAACACCATAGCAACCACCCAGAATACCCTAAAAAAACACCTAGCAACCACCCAGAACACCGTAGCAACCTCCCAGAACACCCTAGCAACCGGGTGCTGAGATTTGCCTCTTCAAGCTCCACTTCATATTTTCTTCTGGAAATGTGCCATAAATGTGTTCCTGGTGGTCAAAAATTGATCTATGTATATCTAAAATAACATCAGAAGAAGTCTAAAAGTTTACATTGTTTTAAACTTTTTGAGGAACCTTTGACAAGAAATGAGTTCAATGAGATCACGAGAAGTAAATCTATCGGTATATTAACCCACAGATCAAGTACCCGTAGGACATAAATGTGTTCCTGGAGGTCAAAAATTGACCTATGTATATCTAATATAATTGACCAATGTATATCTAATATAACATCAGAAGGAGGTCAATTATTTGTCTGGCCGAAATTACATCATGAGAAGTAAATCTCTTGGTATACTCACCCATAGATCAAGTACCCGTGGGCCATAAATGTGTTCCTGGAGGTCAATAATTGACCTATGTATAGCTAATATAGCATCAGAAGGAATCTATAAGTTTATATTGTTTTAAACTATTTGAGGAACTTTTCACCAGAAATGAGTTCAATAGGTCAGATATGGACTTCTCTATGGCTTCTTAGGAAGCGTCTATTGGAGTCTATGAGTCTGTATGGAAAGTTCAAGATCAAGAACTTTTGGGCCAGAAACATGTTCAGTAGGTCAAATATTTCTCTGGCTGAAATGACATCATGAGATGTAAATCTCTCTGTATATTAACCCACAGATCAAGTACCCGTGGGCCATAAAAGTATTCATGGCGGTCAAAAATTGACCTATGTAATATAACATCAGAATGTTATATTACATAGTCTATGAATATGTATGGAAAGTTCAAGATCTAGTACTTTTGGGCCAGAAACATGTTTAGTAGGTAAAATATTTTTCTGGCTGAAATGACATCATGAGAAATAAATCTCCAACCAACCAGAACACCCTAGCAACCACCAAGCAACAGCATAGCAACCACCCAGAACACCCTAGAAACAAACCAGAACAACCCAGCAACCACCCAGAACACCTTCGCAACCACCCAGAATACCCTAGCAACCGCCTAGCAACACCCTAGCAACCACCCAGAACAGCTTCACAACCACCCAGAATACCCTAGCAACCACATAGCAACACCCTAGCAACCACCCAGAACACCTTCGCAACCACCCAGAATACCCTAGCAACCGCATAGCAACACCATAGCAACCACCCAGAATACCCTAAAAAAAAACCTACCAACCAGCCAGAACACCGTAGCAACCTCCCAGAACACCCTAGCAACCGGGTGCTGAGATTTGCCGCTTCAAGCTCCACTTCACATTTTCTTCAGGAAATGTGCCATAAATGTGTTCATGGAGGTCAAAATTGACCTATGTATATCTAATATAACATGAGAGGAGTCTAAAAGTCTATATTGTTTTAAACTTTTTGAGAAACCTTTGACCAGAAATGAGTTCAATATGTCAGATATGGACTTCTCTATGGCTTCTTAGGAAGCATCTATTGGAGTCTATGAGTCTGTATGGAAAGTTCAAGATCAAGAACTTTTGGACCAGAAACATGTTCAGTAGGTCAAATATTTGTCTGGCTGAAATGACATCATGAGATGTAAATCTCTCTGTATATTAACCCACAGATCAAGTACCCGTGGGCCATAAAAGTATTCATGGAGGTCAAAAATTGACATATGTAATATGACATCAGAATGTTATATTACATAGTCTATGAATATGTATGGAAAGTTCAAGATCAAGTATTTTTGGACCAGAAACATGTTCAGTAGGCAAAATATTTTTCTGGCTGAAATGACATCATGAGAAGTAAATCTCCAACCAACCAGAAAACCCTAGCAACCACCAAGCAACAGCCTAGCAACCATCCAGAACACCCTAGAAACAAACCAGAACACCCCAGCAACCATCTGGCAACACCCTAGCAACCACCATTAACACCCCAGCAACCGCCTAGCAACACCCTAGCAACCACCCAGAACACCTTCGCAACCACCCAGAATACCCTAACAACCGCATAGCAACATCATAGCAACCACCCAGAATACCCTAAAAAAACACCTAGCAACCACCCAGAACATCGTAGCAACCTCCCAGAACACCCTAGCAACCGGGTGCTGAGATTTGCCGCTTCAAGCTCCACTTCACATTTTCTTCTGGAAATGTGCCATAAATGTGTTCATGGAGGTCAAAATTCACCTATGTATATCTAATATAACATCAGAAGGAGTCTAAAAGTTTATATTGTTTTAAACTTTTTGAGAAATCTTTGACCAGAAATTAGTTCAATATGTCAGATATGGACTTCTTTATGGTTTAGGAAGCATCTGTTGGAGTCTATGAGTATGAATGGAAAGTACAAGGTCAAGTACTTTTGGGCCAGATATATGTTCAGTAGGTCAAATATATTTATGGGTGAAATTACATCATGAGAAGCAAAGCTCTCGGTACATTAACCCAAACATCAAATACCCGTGGACCATAAATGTGTTTCTGAAGGTCAAAAATTGACCTATGAATAGCTTATGTAACATCAGGAGTCTATAAGTTTATATTGTTTAAAACCTTTTGAGGATCCTTTGACCAGAAATGAGTTCAATATGTCAGATATGGACTTCTCTGTGGCTTAGGAAGCATCTGTTGGAGTCTATGAGTATGTTTGGAAAGTTCAAGATCAAGTACTTTTGGGCCAGAAACATGTTCAGTAGGTCAAATATTTGTCTGGCTGAAATGACATCATGAGATGTAACTCTCTCGGTATATTAACCAACAGATCCAAGTACCCGTGGGCCATAAAAGTGTTCATGGAGGTCAAAAATTGACCTGTGTAATATAACATCAGAATGTTATATTGCATGGTCTATGAGTATGTATGGAAAGTTCAAGATCAAGTACTTTTGGGCCAGAAACATGTTCAGTAGGTCAAATATTTGTCTGGCTGAAATGACATCATGAGAAGTAAATCTCCAACCAACCAGAACACCCTAGCAACCACCAAGCAACAGCCTAGCAACCATGCAGAACACCCTAGAAACAAACAGAACACCCCAGCAACCATCTGGCAACACCCTAGCAACCACCATTAACACCCCAGCAACCGCCTAGCAACACCCTAGCAACCACCCAGAACACCTTTGCAACCACCCAGAATACCCTAACAACCGCATAGCAACACCATAGCAACCACCCAGAATACCCTAAAAAAAACACCTAGCAACCACCCAGAACACCATAGCAACCTCCCAGAACACCCTAGCAACCGGGTGCTGAGATTTGCCGCTTCAAGCTCCACTTCACATTTTCTTCTGGAAATGTGCCATAAATGTGTTCATGAAGGTCAAAATTGACCTATGTATATCTAATATAACATCAGAAGGAGTCTAAAAGTTTATATTGTTTTAAACTTTTTGAGAAATCTTTGACCAGAAATTAGTTCAATATGTCAGATATGGACTTCTCTATGGCTTAGGAAGCATCTGTTGGAGTCTATGAGTATGAATGGAAAGTACAAGGTCAAGTACTTTTGGGCCAGATTTTATGTTCAGTAGGTCAAATATATTTATGGCTGAAATTACATCATGAGAAGCAAAGCTCTCGGTACATTAACCCAAACATCAAATACCCGTGGACCATAAATGTGTTTCTGAAGGTCAAAAATTGACCTATGTATAGCTAATGTAATATCAGGAGTCTATAAGTTTATATTGTTTAAAACCTTTTGAGGATCCTTTGACCAGAAATGAGTTCAATAGGTCAGATATGGACTTCTCTATGGCTTAGGAAGCATCTGTTGGAGTCTATGAGTATGTTTGGAAAGTTCAAGATCAAGTACTTTTGGGCCAGAAACATGTTCAGTAGGTCAAATTTTTGTCTGGCTGAAATGACATCATGAGAAGTAAATCTCTCGGTATAATAACCCACATACCAAGGACCCGTGGGCCATAAAAGTGTTCCTGGAGGTCAAAAATTGACCTATGTAATATAACATCAGAAGGAGTCTATAAGTTTATATCGTTTTAAAGTTTTTGAGGAACCTTTGACCAGAAATTAGTTCAAAAGGTCAGATATGGACTTTTCCATGGCTTAGGAAGCATTTATTGGAGTCTATGAGTATGTATGGAAAGTTCAAGATTAAGTACTTTTGGGCCAGAAATATGTTCAGTAGGTCAAATATCTTTCTGGCTGAAATAACATCATGAGAAGGATCAATTAATTACCCATAGGCTAGAAACATGTTCAGTAGGTCAAAAAGGAACCTATGTATATCACATCAGATTGAGTCTATCAGTTGATATTATTTAAAAACATTTGAGGAATCATAGACCAGAAATTAGTACAATAGGTCAGATATGGACTTCTCTATGGCTTAGAATCAAGTACCCGTGAGCCAGAAATATGTTCACTAGGACAAAAAGGAACCTATCTATAGCTTACAAATCATCAAAAGTCAATAACACGCGTGCTTTTCCATGCATTTCCATTCTACAACTAATTCATTTCTGTTTTGACGAGAAAACATCAAAAGAGTGATCGCTTTACAATGCACACACTAACTTGTTCCTTGTGCAACGAAGAGATTTGCAATGCTTGTGCTGTAGGATTGCATTGCACATGCACACGATAACTAACCTCTGTCCAATGAAAAGAAAAACACCTAAGATGTGGTTTATTGCATTGCATGACAGATCTAACTTGTTCCTCGTTATGCAATATGCACGCAATAACTAACCTCTGTGCAGTGAAAAGAAAACACCTAAGATGTGTTTCAGTGCATTGCATGACAGATCTAACTTGTTTCTCGTTATGCATATACACGCAATAACTCGCTCTGTGCAGTGAAAAGAAAACACCTAAGATGTGTTTCAGTGCATTGCATGACAGATCTAACTTGTTTCTCGTTATGCTTATGCACGCAATAACTCGCTCTGTGCAGTGAAAAGAAAACACCTAAGATGTGTTTCAGTGCATTACATGACAGATCTAACTTGTTTCTCGTTATGCATATGCACGCAATAACTTGCTATGTGCAGTGAAAAGAAAACACCTAAGATGTGTTTCAGTGCATTACATGACATATCTAACTTGTTACTCGTTATGCATATGCACGCAATAACTCGCTCTGTGCAGTGAAAAGAAAACACCTAAGATGTGTTTCAGTGCATTACATGACAGATCTAACTTGTTTCTCGTAATGTATGCATGCAAAAACTATCCTCTGTGCAATGAAAAGAAAACACCTAAGATGTGTTTCAATGCATTGCATGACCTATCTAACTTGTTCCTCGTTATGTATGCATGCAATAACTATCCTCTGTGCAATGAAAAGAAAACACCTAAGATGTGTTTCAGTGCATTGCATGACAGATCTAACTTGTTACTCGTTATGCATATGCACGCAATAACTCGCTCTGTGCAGTGAAAAGAAAACAACTAAGATGTGTTTCAATGCATTGCATGACCTATCTAACTTGTTCCTCGTTATGTATGCATGCAATAACTATCCTCTGTGCAATGAAAAGAAAACACCTAAGATGTGTTTCATCGCATTGCATGACCTATCTAACTTGTTCCTCGTTATGCAATATGCACGCAATAACTAACCTCTGTGCAGTGAAAAGAAAACACCTAAGATGTGTTTCAGTGCATTGCATGACAGATCTAACTTGTTCCTCGTTATGCAATATGCACGCAATAACTAACCTCTGTGCAGTGAAAAGAAAACACCTAAGATGTGTTTCAGTGCATTGCATGACAGATCTAACTTGTTTCTCGTTATGCATATACACGCAATAACTCGCTCTGTGCAGTGAAAAGAAAACAACTAAGATGTGTTTCAATGCATTGCATGACCTATCTAACTTGTTCCTCGTTATGTATGCATGCAATAACTATCCTCTGTGCAATGAAAAGAAAACACCTAAGATGTGTTTCAGTGCATTGCATGACAGATCTAACTTGTTACTCGTTATGCATATGCACGCAATAACTCGCTCTGTGCAGTGAAAAGAAAAGAACTAAGATGTGTTTCAATGCATTGCATGACCTATCTAACTTGTTCCTCGTTATGTATGCATGCAATAACTATCCTCTGTGCAATGAAAAGAAAACACCTAAGATGTGTTTCATCGCATTGCATGACCTATCTAACTTGTTCCTCGTTATGCAATATGCACGCAATAACTAACCTCTGTGCAGTGAAAAGAAAACACCTAAGATGTGTTTCAGTGCATTGCATGACAGATCTAACTTGTTTCTCGTTATGCATATGCACGCAATAACTCGCTTTGTGCAGTGAAAAGAAAACACCTAAGATGTGTTTCAGTGCATTACATGACATATCTAACTTGTTACTCGTTATTCATATGCACGGAATAACTAACCTCTGTGCAATGAAAAGAAAATACCTAAGATGTGTTTCATTGCATTGCATGACATATCTAACTTGTTCCTCGTTATGACATGCACGCAATAACCTCTGTGCAATGAAAAGAAATCAACTAAGATGTGTTTCAATGCATTACATGACCTATCTAACTTGTTCCTCGTTATGTATGCATGCAATAACTATCCTCTGTGCAATGAAAAGAAAACACCTAAGATGTGTTTCATTGCATTGCAAGATAGATATAACTTGTTTCTCGTTATGCATATGCACGCAAATAGCTAACCTCTCTCCAGTGAAAAGAAAACACCTAACATGGGTTTCAGTGCATTGCATGACATATCTAATTTGTTCCTCGTAATGCATATGCACTTAATAACTAACCTCTGTGTAATAAAAAGAAAACACCTAAGATGTGTTTCATTGCATTGCATGATAGATATAACTTGTTTCTCGTTATGCATATGCACGCAAATAAGTAACCTCTCTGCAGTGAAAAGAAAACACCTAACATGGGTTTCAGTGTATTGCCTGACATATCTAACTTGTTCCTCGTTATGCATATTCACGCAATAACTAACCTCTGTGCAATGAAAAGAAAACACCTAAGATGTGTTTTCTCGCACTGCATGACATATTTAACTTTTTCCTTGTTATGAATATGCACGCAATAACTAACCTCTGTGCAATGAAAAGAAAACACCTAACATGGGTTTCAGTGAATTGCATGACATATCTAACTTGTTCCTCGTTATGCATATGCACGTAATAACTAACCTCTGTGCAATAAAAAGAAAACACCTAAGATATGTTTCATTGCATTGCATGATAGATATAACTTGTTTCTCGTTATGCATATGCACGCATAAACCTCTCTGCAGTGAAAAGAAAACACCTAACATGGGTTTCAGTGCATTGCGTGACATATCAAACGTGTTCCTCGTTATGCATATGCACGCTATAACTAACCTCTGTGCAATGAAAAGAAAACACCTAAGATGTGTTTTATCACACTGCATGACATATCTAACTTGTTCCTTGTTATGATTATGGACGCAATAACTAACCTCTGTGCAATAAAAAGAAAACACCTGAGATGTATTTCGTCGCATTGCATGACATATCTAACTTGTTCCTCGTTGCAATGAAAAGATATAACGTGATTTTGCATGCATTTCTATTTTACAAACTAATTTATTTGTGCACAGACGAGAAAACAACACATGAGCTTTACAGTGCATAGTATAGCTATTGAACTCATTTCTGGTAAAAGGGACCTCAAAAGTTTTTAAGCAATATAAGCTTATTAGACACCTTTTGATGATATATAAGCTATACAAAAGGTTCCTATTTGACCTACTGAACATAGGTTACTATATCATTAGGTTACTATACATTGATATTTACTACTTATGATGTTTTATGAGCAGGAAGATATTTGAACATATACTGAACATATATCTGTCCCACGAGTACCTGATATTGAACTTTCTATACATAAAAAAATAGACTACTTCTTATGCTACTTCTTACACTACTTCCTAGGCCTAGAGGTTCCTCATTGACCCACAAACATAGTCCTTGCCGACGAGTAGTAGGTCTCGACCTTTTTGTATAAATTCTCATAGACTCCTTTTGATGCTTCTTAAGGCATATAGAATGTCCATATCTTAAGTATTTAACTCATGTCTGGTCAAAGGGTCCTCAAAAGTTTTTAAACAAGAAAAACTTTTAGACTCCTTCTGATATTACATGAGCTATAGATAGGTTCCTTTTTGACCTACTGAACATAGTTCTGGCCCACGAGTACTTGATCTTGAACATTCTAAACATACTCATTAACTCCTTTTGATGTTACTGAAGCCATACAAGAGTCCTTATTTTAACTACTGAACATATTTCTGGCTAAGGTGTTCTTTGAAAATCAGGATACTATACAGAATGACCTCTTATCATGTTATTTTAGCCAGACAGATATTTGACCTACAGACTGTATTTCTTGCCCATGTGTACTTGATCTTGAACTTTCTACATACTCATAGACTCCTTTTGATGGTTCCTAGGCCATATAGAATTGTCCACATCTGACCTATTGAAATTATTTCTGAAAAACTTATGGGCTCTTTTTGATGATATATAAATCAATTGCCAAAAACATTATAAAAACTCTATAGTAATTTGGACACTACCAACCACCTAGAAACACCATAGGAACCACACAGACTACCATAGTAACAACCTAAATCACCCTAGCAACCACCCAGAACACCTTAGCAACACTCTAGCAACCGCCTAACAACCACCCAGAACACCTTAGAAAAACCCTAGCAAGCAACCAACCCTAGCAACACCCAAGCAACCACCCAGAACACCCTAGCAACCACCTAGCAACACCCTAGTAATCACCCAGAACACCCTAGCAACACCCTAGCAACCACCCGGAATACCCTAACAACCACCTAGCAACCACCCATAACACTGTAGCTTCCACCGGGAACACCCTAGCAACCGGGTGGTGAGATTTGCCACTGCAAGCAGCACGTTACATTTTCTTCTGGAAATGTGCCATAAATGTGTTACATAGGTCAAAAATTGACCCATGTATAGCTAATACAACATCAGATGGACTCTAGAAGTTTATATTGTTATTGCAAAAGGGTCCTCAAAAGGTTTCAAACAATATAAACATATTGATTAGTTTATATCATATTACATTATATTGCAAAATAATTTATTAGTTAAGAGCTAAATCATGCCCAAAAACATTACAGAAACTCTTTAGTAACCATATGTAAACACTACCAACCACCTGGTAACACCATAGCAACAACCCAGAATACCATAGTAACGACCTAAAACACCCTAGCAACCACCCAGCAACCAACACCAACAAACAAGAACACCCCAGCAACCACCTAGCAACACCCTACCAACCATCCAGAACAACCTGGCAACCGCCTAGCAACATTAGCACCTAGCAACCACATAAAAACACCATAGCAACCACCCAGAATACCCTAACAACCACCTAGCAACCACACAGAACACCCTAGTAACCGGGTGGTGAGATTTGCCACTTCAGGCTCAACTTCACATTTTCTTCTGGAAATGTGCCATAAATGTGTTCCTGGTGGTCAAAAATTGATCTATGTATATCTAATATAACATCAGAAGGAGTCTAAAAGTCTATATTGTTTTAAACTTTTTGAGAAACCTTTGACCCGAAATGAGTTCAATATGTCATATATGGACTTCTCTGTGGCTTAGGAATCATCTGTTGGAGTCTATGAGTATGTTTGGAAATTTCAAGATCAAGTACTTTTGGGCCAGAAACATGTTCAGTAGGTCAAATATTTGTCTGGCTGAAATGACATCATGAGATGTAAATCTCTTGGTATATTAACCAACAGATCCAAGTACCCGTGGGCCATAAAAGTGTTCATGGAGGTCAAAAATTGACCTATGTAAAATAACATCAGAATGTTATATTGCATAGTCTGTGAGTATGTGTGGAAAGTTCAAGATCAAGTATTTTTGGACCAGAAACATGTTCAGTAGGTAAAATATTTTTCTGGCTGAAATGACATCATGAGAAGTAAATCTCCAACCAACCAGAACACCCTAGCAACCACCAAGCAACAGCCTAGCAACCATCCAGAACACCCTATAAACAAACCAGAACACCCCAGAAACCATCTGGCAACACCCTAGCAACCACCATTAACACCCCAGCAATCGCCTAGCAACACCCTAGCAACGACATAGCAACACCATAGCAACCACCCAGAATACCCCAGCAACCGCCTAGCAACACCCTAGCAACCACCCAGAACACCTTCGCAACCACCCAGAATACCCTAGCAACCGCATAGCAACACCATAGCAACCACCCAGAATACCCTAAAAAAAACACCTAGCAACCACCCAGAACACCGTAGCAACCTCCCAGAACACCCTAGCAACCGGGTGCTGAGATTTGCCTCTTCAAGCTCCACTTCATATTTTCTTCTGGAAATGTGCCATAAATGTGTTCCTGGTGGTCAAAAATTGATCTATGTATATCTAATATAACATCAGAAGAAGTCTAAAAGTTTACATTGTTTTAAACTTTTTGAGGAACCTTTGACAAGAAATGAGTTCAATGAGATCACGAGAAGTAAATCTATCGGTATATTAACCCACAGATCAAGTACCCGTAGGACATAAATGTGTTCCTGGAGGTCAAAAATTGACCTATGTATATCTAATATAATTGACCAATGTATATCTAATATAACATCAGAAGGAGGTCAATTATTTGTCTGGCCGAAATTACATCATGAGAAGTAAATCTCTTGGTATACTCACCCATAGATCAAGTACCCGTGGGCCATAAATGTGTTCCTGGAGGTCAATAATTGACCTATGTATAGCTAATATAACATCAGAAGGAATCTATAAGTTTATATTGTTTTAAACTATTTTGAGGAACTTTTCACCAGAAATGAGTTCAATAGGTCAGATATGGACTTCTCTATGGCTTCTTAGGAAGCGTCTATTGGAGTCTATGAGTCTGTATGGAAAGTTCAACATCAAGAACTTTTGGGCCAGAAACATGTTCAGTAGGTCAAATATTTCTCTGGCTGAAATGACATCATGAGATGTAAATCTCTCTGTATATTAACCCACAGATCAAGTACCCGTGGGCCATAAAAGTATTCATGGAGGTCAAAAATTGACCTATGTAATATAACATCAGAATGTTATATTACATAGTCTATGAATATGTATGGAAAGTTCAAGATCTAGTACTTTTGGGCCAGAAACATGTTTAGTAGGTAAAATATTTTTCTGGCTGAAATGACATCATGAGAAATAAATCTCCAACCAACCAGAACACCCTAGCAACCACCAAGCAACAGCATAGCAACCACCCAGAACACCCTAGAAACAAACCAGAACAACCCAGCAACCACGCAGAACACCTTCGCAACCACCCAGAATACCCTAGCAACCGCCTAGCAACACCCTAGCAACCACCCAGAACAGCTTCACAACCACCCAGAATACCCTAGCAACCACATAGCAACACCCTAGCAACCACCCAGAACACCTTCGCAACCACCCAGAATACCCTAGCAACCGCATAGCAACACCATAGCAACCACCCAGAATACCCTAAAAAAAAACCTACCAACCAGCCAGAACACCGTAGCAACCTCCCAGTACACCCTAGCAACCGGGTGCTGAGATTTGCCGCTTCAAGCTCCACTTCACATTTTCTTCAGGAAATGTGCCATAAATGTGTTCATGGAGGTCAAAATTGACCTATGTATATCTAATATAACATGAGAGGAGTCTAAAAGTCTATATTGTTTTAAACTTTTTGAGAAACCTTTGACCAGAAATGAGTTCAATATGTCAGATATGGACTTCTCTATGGCTTCTTAGGAAGCATCTATTGGAGTCTATGAGTCTGTATGGAAAGTTCAAGATCAAGAACTTTTGGACCAGAAACATGTTCAGTAGGTCAAATATTTGTCTGGCTGAAATGACATCATGAGATGTAAATCTCTCTGTATATTAACCCACAGATCAAGTACCCGTGGGCCATAAAAGTATTCATGGAGGTCAAAAATTGACCTATGTAATATGACATCAGAATGTTATATTACATAGTCTATGAATATGTATGGAAAGTTCAAGATCTAGTACTTTTGGGCCAGAAACATGTTTAGTAGGTAAAATATTTTTCTGGCTGAAATGACATCATGAGAAATAAATCTCCAACCAACCAGAACACCCTAGCAACCACCAAGCAACAGCATAGCAACCACCCAGAACACCCTAGAAACAAACCAGAACAACCCAGCAACCACCCAGAACACCTTCGCAACCACCCAGAATACCCTAGCAACCACCCAGAACAGCTTCACAACCACCCAGAATACCCTAGCAACCACATAGCAACACCCTAGCAACCACCCAGAACACCTTCGCAACCACCCAGAATACCCTAGCAACCGCATAGCAACACCATAGCAACCACCCAGAACACCCTAAAAAAAAACCTACCAACCAGCCAGAACACCGTAGCAACCTCCCAGAACACCCTAGCAACCGGGTGCTGAGATTTGCCGCTTCAAGCTCCACTTCACATTTTCTTCAGGAAATGTGCCATAAATGTGTTCATGGAGGTCAAAATTGACCTATGTATATCTAATATAACATGAGAGGAGTCTAAAAGTCTATATTGTTTTAAACTTTTTGAGAAACCTTTGACCAGAAATGAGTTCAATATGTCAGATATGGACTTCTCTATGGCTTCTTAGGAAGCATCTATTGGAGTCTATGAGTCTGTATGGAAAGTTCAAGATCAAGAACTTTTGGACCAGAAACATGTTCAGTAGGTCAAATATTTGTCTGGCTGAAATGACATCATGAGATGTAAATCTCTCTGTATATTAACCCACAGATCAAGTACCCGTGGGCCATAAAAGTATTCATGGAGGTCAAAAATTGACCTATGTAATATAACATTAGAATGTTATATTACATAGTCTATGAATATGTATTGAAAGTTCAAGATCTAGTACTTTTGGGCCAGAAACATGTTTAGTAGGTAAAATATTTTTCTGGCTGAAATGACATCATGAGAAATAAATCTCCAACCAACCAGAACACCCTAGCAACCACCAAGCAACAGCATAGCAACCACCCAGAACACCCTAGAAACAAACCAGAACAACCCAGCAACCACCCAGAACACCTTCGCAACCACCCAGAATACCCTAGCAACCGCCTAGCAACACCCTAGCAACCACCCAGAACAGCTTCACAACCACCCAGAATACCCTAGCAACCACATAGCAACACCCTAGCAACCACCCAGAACACCTTCGCAACCACCCAGAATACCCTAGCAACCGCATAGCAACACCATAGCAACCACCCAGAATACCCTAAAAAAAAAAACCTACCAACCAGCCAGAACACCGTAGCAACCTCCCAGAACACCCTAGCAACCGGGTGCTGAGATTTGCCGCTTCAAGCTCCACTTCACATTTTCTTCAGGAAATGTGCCATAAATGTGTTCATGGAGGTCAAAATTGACCTATGTATATCTAATATAACATGAGAGGAGTCTAAAAGTCTATATTGTTTTAAACTTTTTGAGAAACCTTTGACCAGAAATGAGTTCAATATGTCAGATATGGACTTCTCTATGGCTTCTTAGGAAGCATCTATTGGAGTCTAAGAGTCTGTATGGAAAGTTCAAGATCAAGAACTTTTGGACCAGAAACATGTTCAGTAGGTCAAATATTTGTCTGGCTGAAATGACATCATGAGATGTAAATCTCTCGGTATATTAACACACAGATCAAGTACCCGTGGGCCATAAAAGTATTCATGAAAGTCAAAAATTGACCTATGTAATATAACATCAGAATGTTATATTACATAGTCTATGAATATGTATTGGAAAGTTCAAGATCTAGTACTTTTGGGCCAGAAACATGTTTAGTAGGTAAAATATTTTTCTGGCTGAAATGACATCATGAGAAGTAAATCTCCAACCAACCAGAACACCCTAGCAACCACCAAGCAACAGCCTAGCAACCATCCATAACACCCTAGAAACAAACCAGAACACCCCAGCAACCATCTGGCAACACCCTAGCAACCACCATTAACACCCCAGCAACCGCCTAGCAACACCCTAGCAACCACCCAGAACACCTTCGCAACCACCCAGAATACCCTAACAACCGCATAGCAACATCATAGCAACCACCCAGAATACCCTAAAAAAACACCTAGCAACCACCCAGAACATCGTAGCAACCTCCCAGAACACCCTAGCAACCGGGTGCTGAGATTTGCCGCTTCAAGCTCCACTTCACATTTTCTTCTGGAAATGTGCCATAAATGTGTTCATGGAGGTCAAAATTCACCTATGTATATCTAATATATCAGAAGGAGTCTAAAAGTTTATATTGTTTTAAACTTTTTGAGAAATCTTTGACCAGAAATTAGTTCAATATGTCAGATATGGACTTCTTTATGGTTTAGGAAGCATCTGTTGGAGTCTATGAGTATGAATGGAAAGTACAAGGTCAAGTACTTTTGGGCCAGATATATGTTCAGTAGGTCAAATATATTTATGGGTGAAATTACATCATGAGAAGCAAAGCTCTCGGTACATTAACCCAAACATCAAATACCCGTGGACCATAAATGTGTTTCTGAAGGTCAAAAATTGACCTATGAATAGCTTATGTAACATCAGGAGTCTATAAGTTTATATTGTTTAAAACCTTTTGAGGATCCTTTGACCAGAAATGAGTTCAATATGTCAGATATGGACTTCTCTGTGGCTTAGGAAGCATCTGTTGGAGTCTATGAGTATGTTTGGAAAGTTCAAGATCAAGTACTTTTGGGCCAGAAACATGTTCAGTAGGTCAAATATTTGTCTGGCTGAAATGACATCATGAGATGTAAATCTCTCGGTATATTAACCAACAGATCCAAGTACCCGTGGGCCATAAAAGTGTTCATGGAGGTCAAAAATTGACCTATGTCATATAAAATCAGAATGTTATATTACATAGTCTGTGAGTATGTGTGGAAAGTTCAAGATCAAGTATTTTTGGACCAGAAACATGTTCAGTAGGCAAAATATTTTTCTGGCTGAAATGACATCATGAGAAGTAAATCTCCAACCAACCAGAACACCCTAGCAACCACCAAGCAACAGCCTAGCAACCATCCATAACACCCTAGAAACAAACCAGAACACCCCAGCAACCATCTGGCAACACCCTAGCAACCACCATTAACACCCCAGCAACCGCCTAGCAACACCCTAGCAACCACCCAGAACACCTTCGCAACCACCCAGAATACCCTAACAACCGCATAGCAACATCATAGCAACCACCCAGAATACCCTAAAAAAACACCTAGCAACCACCCAGAACATCGTAGCAACCTCCCAGAATACCCTAGCAACCGGGTGCTGAGATTTGCCGCTTCAAGCTCCACTTCACATTTTCTTCTGGAAATGTGCCATAAATGTGTTCATGGAGGTCAAAATTCACTTATGTATATCTAATATATCAGAAGGAGTCTAAAAGTTTATATTGTTTTAAACTTTTTGAGAAATCTTTGACCAGAAATTAGTTCAATATGTCAGATATGGACTTCTTTATGGTTTAGGAAGCATCTGTTGGAGTCTATGAGTATGAATGGAAAGTACAAGGTCAAGTACTTTTGGGCCAGATATATGTTCAGTAGGTCAAATATATTTATGGGTGAAATTACATCATGAGAAGCAAAGCTCTCGGTACATTAACCCAAACATCAAATACCCATGGACCATAAATGTGTTTCTGAAGGTCAAAAATTGACCTATGAATAGCTTATGTAACATCAGGAGTCTATAAGTTTATATTGTTTAAAACCTTTTGAGGATCCTTTGACCAGAAATGAGTTCAATATGTCAGATATGGACTTCTCTGTGGCTTAGGAAGCATCTGTTGGAGTCTATGAGTATGTTTGGAAAGTTCAAGATCAAGTACTTTTGGGCCAGAAACATGTTCAGTAGGTCAAATATTTGTCTGGCTGAAATGACATCATGAGATGTAAATCTCTCGGTATATTAACCAACAGATCCAAGTACCCGTGGGCCATAAAAGTGTTCATGGAGGTCAAAAATTGACCTGTGTAATTATAACATCAGAATGTTATATTGCATGGTCTATGAGTATGTATGGAAAGTTCAAGATCAAGTACTTTTGGGCCAGAAACATGTTCAGTAGGTCAAATATTTGTCTGGCTGAAATGACATCATGAGAAGTAAATCTCCAACCAACCAGAACACCCTAGCAACCACCAAGCAACAGCCTAGCAACTATGCAGAACACCCTAGAAACAAACAGAACACCCCAGCAACCATCTGGCAACACCCTAGCAACCACCATTAACACCCCAGCAACCGCCTAGCAACACCCTAGCAACCACCCAGAACACCTTCGCAACCACCCAGAATACCCTAACAACCGCATAGCAACACCATAGCAACCACCCAGAATACCCTAAAAAAAACACCTAGCAACCACCCAGAACACCATAGCAACCACCCAGAACACCTTCGCAACCACCCAGAATACCCTAGCAACCGCATAGCAACACCATAGCAACCACGCAGAATACCCTAAAAAAAAAACCTACCAACCAGCCAGAACACCGTAGCAACCTCCCAGAACACCCTAGCAATCGGGTGCTGAGATTTGCCGCTTCAAGCTCCACTTCACATTTTCTTCAGGAAATGTGCCATAAATGTGTTCATGGAGGTCAAAATTGACCTATGTATATCTAATATAACATGAGAGGAGTCTAAAAGTCTATATTGTTTTAAACTTTTTGAGAAACCTTTGACCAGAAATGAGTTCAATATGTCAGATATGGACTTCTCTATGGCTTCTTAGTAAGCATCTATTGGAGTCTAAGAGTCTGTATGGAAAGTTCAAGATCAAGAACTTTTGGACCAGAAACATGTTCAGTAGGTCAAATATTTGTCTGGCTGAAATGACATCATGAGATGTAAATCTCTCGGTATATTAACACACAGATCAAGTACCCGTGGGCCATAAAAGTATTCATGAAAGTCAAAAATTGACCTATGTAATATAACATCAGAATGTTATATTACATAGTCTATGAATATGTATTGGAAAGTTCAAGATCTAGTACTTTTGGGCCAGAAACATGTTTAGTAGGTAAAATATTTTTCTGGCTGAAATGACATCATGAGAAATAAATCTCCAACCAACCAGAACACCCTAGCAACCACCAATCAACAGCATAGCAACCACCCAGAACACCCTAGAAACAAACCAGAACAACCCAGCAACCACCCAGAACACCTTCGCAACCACCCAGAATACCCTAGCAACCGCCTAGCAACACCCTAGCAACCACCCAGAACAGCTTCGCAACCACCCAGAATACACTAGCAACCACATATCAACACCCTAGCAACCACCCAGAACACCTTCGCAACCACCCAGAATACCCTAGCAACCGCATAGCAACACCATAGCAACTACCCAGAATACCCTAAAAAAAAAAAACTACCAACCACCCAGAACACGGTAGCAACCTCCCAGAACACCCTAGCAACCGGGTGCTGAGATTTGCCGCTTCAAGCTCCACTTCACATTTTCTTCAGGAAATGTGCCATAAATGTGTTCATGGAGGTCAAAATTGACCTATGTATATCTAATATAACATCAGAAGGAGTCTAAAAGTCTATATTGTTTTAAACTTTTTGAGAAACCTTTGACCAGAAATGAGTTCAATATGTCAGATATGGACTTCTCTGTGGCTTAGGAAGCATCTGTTGGAGTCTATGAGTATGTTTGGAAAGTTCAAGATCAAGTACTTTTGGGCCAGAAACATGTTCAGTAGGTCAAATATTTGTCTGGCTGAAATGACATCATGAGATGTAAATCTCTCTGTATATTAACCAACAGATCCAAGTACCCGTGGGCCATAAAAGTGTTCATGGAGGTCAAAAATTGTTCATGGAGGTCAAAAACATTGTATGGAAAGTTCAAGATCAAGTACTTTTGGGCCAGAAACATGTTCAGTAGGTCAAATATTTGTCTGGCTGAAATGACATCATGAGAAGTAAATCTCCAACCAACCAGAACACCCTAGCAACCACCAAGCAACAGCCTAGCAACCATGCAGAACACCCTAGAAACAAACAGAACACCCCAGCAACCATCTGGCAACACCCTAGCAACCACCATTAACACCCCAGCAACCGCCTAGCAACACCCTAGCAACCACCCAGAACACCTTCGCAACCACCCAGAATACCCTAACAACCGCATAGCAACACCATAGCAACCACCCAGAATACCCTAAAAAAAACACCTAGCAACCACCCAGAACACCATAGCAACCTCCCAGAACACCCTAGCAACCGGGTGCTGAGATTTGCCGCTTCAAGCTCCACTTCACATTTTCTTCTGGAAATGTGCCATAAATGTGTTCATGAAGGTCAAAATTGACCTATGTATATCTAATATAACATCAGAAGGAGTCTAAAAGTTTATATTGTTTTAAACTTTTTGAGAAATCTTTGACCAGAAATTAGTTCAATATGTCAGATATGGACTTCTCTATGGCTTAGGAAGCATCTGTTGGAGTCTATGAGTATGAATGGAAAGTACAAGGTCAAGTACTTTTGGGCCAGATATATGTTCAGTAGGTCAAATATATTTATGGCTGAAATTACATCATGAGAAGCAAAGCTCTCGGTACATTAACCCAAACATCAAATACCCGTGGACCATAAATGTGTTTCTGAAGGTCAAAAATTGACCTATGTATAGCTAATGTAACATCAGGAGTCTATAAGTTTATATTGTTTAAAACCTTTTGAGGATCCTTTGACCAGAAATGAGTTCAATAGGTCAGATATGGACTTCTCTATGGCTTAGGAAGCATCTGTTGGAGTCTATGAGTATGTTTGGAAAGTTCAAGATCAAGTACTTTTGGGCCAGAAACATGTTCAGTAGGTCAAATTTTTGTCTGGCTGAAATGACATCATGAGAAGTAAATCTCTCGGTATAATAACCCACATACCAAGGACCCGTGGGCCATAAAAGTGTTCCTGGAGGTCAAAAATATCGTTTTAAATCGTTTATATCGTTTTAAAGTTTTTGAGGAACCTTTGACCAGAAATTAGTTCAAAAGGTCAGATATGGACTTCTCTATGGCTTAGAATCAAGTACCCGTGAGCCAGAAATATGTTCACTAGGACAAAAAGGAACCTATCTATAGCTTACAAATCATCAAAAGTCAATAACACGCGTGCTTTTCCATGCATTTCCATTCTACAACTAATTCATTTCTGTTTTGACGAGAAAACATCAAAAGAGTGATCGCTTTACAATGCACACACTAACTTGTTCCTTGTGCAACGAAGAGATTTGCAATGCTTGTGCTGTAGGATTGCATTGCACATGCACACGATAACTAACCTCTGTCCAATGAAAAGAAAAACACCTAAGATGTGTTTTATTGCATTGCATGACAGATCTAACTTGTTCCTCGTTATGCAATATGCACGCAATAACTAACCTCTGTGCAGTGAAAAGAAAACACCTAAGATGTGTTTCAGTGCATTGCATGACAGATCTAACTTGTTTCTCGTTATGCATATACACGCAATAACTCGCTCTGTGCAGTGAAAAGAAAACACCTAAGATGTGTTTCAGTGCATTGCATGACAGATCTAACTTGTTTCTCGTTATGCATATGCACGCAATAACTCGCTCTGTGCAGTGAAAAGAAAACACCTAAGATGTGTTTCAGTGCATTACATGACAGATCTAACTTGTTTCTCGTTATGCATATGCACGCAATAACTTGCTATGTGCAGTGAAAAGAAAACACCTAAGATTTGTTTCAGTGCATTACATGACATATCTAACTTGTTACTCGTTATGCATATGCACGCAATAACTCGCTCTGTGCAGTGAAAAGAAAACACCTAAGATGTGTTTCAGTGCATTACATGACAGATCTAACTTGTTTCTCGTAATGTATGCATGCAATAACTATCCTTTGTGCAATGAAAAGAAAACACCTAAGATGTGTTTCATTGCATTGCAAGATAGATATAACTTGTTTCTCGTTATGCATATGCACGCAAATAGCTAACCTCTCTGCAGTGAAAAGAAAACACCTAACATGGGTTTCAGTGCATTGCATGACAGATCTAACTTGTTACTCGTTATGCATATGCACTTAATAACTAACCTCTGTGTAATAAAAAGAAAACACCTAAGATGTGTTTCATTGCATTGCATGATAGATATAACTTGTTTCTCGTTATGCGTATGCACGCAAATAAGTAACCTCTCTGCAGTGAAAAGAAAACACCTAACATGGGTTTCAGTGTATTGCCTGACATATCTAACTTGTTCCTCGTTATGCATATGCACGCAATAACTAACCTCTGTGCAATGAAAAGAAAACACCTAAGATGTGTTTTCTCGCACTGCATGACATATTTAACTTTTTCCTTGTTATGAATATGCACGCAATAACTAACCTCTGTGCAATGAAAAGAAAACACCTAACATGGGTTTCAGTGCATTGCATGACATATCTAACTTGTTCCTCGTTATGCATATGCACGTAATAACTAACCTCTGTGCAATAAAAAGAAAACACCTAAGATATGTTTCATTGCATTGCATGATAGATATAACTTGTTTCTCGTTATGCATATGCACGCATAAACCTCTCTGCAGTGAAAAGAAAACACCTAACATGGGTTTCAGTGCATTGCGTGACATATCAAACGTGTTCCTCGTTATGCATATGCATGCTATAACTAACCTCTGTGCAATGAAAAGAAAACACCTAAGATGTGTTTTATCACACTGCATGACATATCTAACTTGTTCCTTGTTATGATTATGGACGCAATAACTAACCTCTGTGCAATAAAAAGAAAACACCTGAGATGTGTTTCGTCGCATTGCATGACATATCTAACTTGTTCCTCGTTGCAATGAAAAGATATAACGTGATTTTGCATGCATTTCTATTTTACAAACTAATTTATTTGTGCACAGACGAGAAAACAACACATGAGCTTTACAGTACATAGTATAGCTATTGAACTCATTTCTGGTAAAAGGGACCTCAAAAGTTTTTAAGCAATATAAGCTTATTAGACACCTTTTGATGATATATAAGCTATACAAAGGTTCCTATTTGACCTACTGAACATAGGTTACTATATCATTAGGTTACTATACATTGATATTTACTACTTATGATGTTTTATGAGCAGGAAGATATTTGAACATATACTGAACATATATCTGTCCCACGAGTACCTGATATTGAACTTTCTATACATAAAAAATAGACTACTTCTTATGCTACTTCTTACACTACTTCCTAGGCCTAGAGGTTCCTCATTGACCCACAAACATAGTCCTTGCCGACGAGTAGTAGGTCTCGACCTTTTTGTATAAATTCTCATAGACTCCTTTTGATGCTTCTTAAGGCATATAGAATGTCCATATCTTAAGTATTTAACTCATGTCTGGTCAAAGGGTCCTCAAAAGTTTTTAAACAAGAAAAACTTTTAGACTCCTTCTGATATTACATGAGCTATAGATAGGTTCCTTTTTGACCTACTGAACATAGTTCTGGCCCACGAGTACTTGATCTTGAACATTCTAAACATACTCATTAACTCCTTTTGATGTTACTGAAGCCATACAAGAGTCCTTATTTTAACTACTGAACATATTTCTGGCTAAGGTGTTCTTTGAAAATCAGGATACTATACAGAATGACCTCTTATCATGTTATTTTAGCCAGACAGATATTTGACCTACAGACTGTATTTCTTGCCCATGTGTACTTGATCTTGAACTTTCTACATACTCATAGACTCCTTTTGATGGTTCCTAGGCCATATAGAATTGTCCACATCTGACCTATTGAAATTATTTCTGAAAAACTTATGGGCTCCTTTTGATGATATATAAATCAATTGCCAAAAACATTATAAAAACTCTATAGTAATTTGGACACTACCAACCACCTAGAAACACCATAGGAACCACACAGACTACCATAGTAACAACCTAAATCACCCTAGCAACCACCCAGAACACCTTAGCAACACTCTAGCAACCGCCTAACAACCACCCAGAACACCTTAGCAAAACCCTAGCAAGCAACCAACCCTAGCAACACCCAAGCAACCACCCAGAACACCCTAGCAACCACCTAGCAACACCCTAGTAACCACCCAGAACACCCTAGCAACACCCTAGCAACCACCCGGAATACCCTAACAACCACCTAGCAACCACCCATAACACTGTAGCTTCCACCGGGAACACCCTAGCAACCGGGTGGTGAGATTTGCCACTGCAAGCAGTACTTCACATTTTCTTCTGGAAATGTGGAGATGGTCCTCACTGCGGAACATGAAATCCATGGGGAGGAGTCGGATCCAGATCCAACTCCTCCCACCTTACATACACCTAAACCTAACCAACTCCGCCCCCTGATCCCTAAACCCACCCCTAATCCCTAAACCCAACCCTAATCCTACCCATCTCCACCCCTTGGATCGTGATCCGACTCCTCCCCGTGGATCTCATGTTCTGCATTGAGGTGCTACTGGAAATGTGCCATAAATGTGTTACATAGGTCAAAAATTGACCCATGTATAGCTAATACAACATCAGATGGACTCTAGAAGTATTGTTATGGTAAAAGGGTCCTCAAAAGGTTTCAAACAATATAAACATATTGATTAGTTTATATCATATTACATTATATTGCAAAAGAATTTATTAGTTAAGAGCTAAATCATGCCCAAAAACATTACAGAAACTCTTTAGTAACCATATGTAAACACTACCAACCACCTGGTAACACCATAGCAACAACCCAGAATACCATAGTAACGACCTAAAACACCCTAGCAACCACCCAGCAACCAACACCAACAAACAAGAACACCCCAGCAACCACCTAGCAACACCCTACCAACCATCCAGAACAACCTGGCAACCACCTAGGAACATTAGCACCTAGCAACCACATAAAAACACCATAGCAACCACCCAGAATACCCTAACAACCACCTAGCAACCACACAGAACACCCTAGTAACCGGGTGGTGAGATTTGCCACTTCAGGCTCAACTTCACATTTTCTTCTGGAAATGTGCCATAAATGTGTTCCTGGTGGTCAAAAATTGATCTATGTATATCAAATATAACATCAGAAGAAGTCTAAAAGTTTACATTGTTTTAAACTTTTTGAGGAACCTTTGACCAGAAATGAGTTCAATGACATCACGAGAAGTAAATCTATCGGTATATTAACTCACAGATCAAGTACCCGTGGGCCATAAATGTGTTCCTGGAGGTCAAAAATTGACCTATGTATAGCTAATATAACATCAGAAGGAATCTATAAGTTAATATTGTTTTAAACTATTTTGAGG
The DNA here is from genome assembly GCF_988280905.1 of Pimephales promelas. Lineage (NCBI taxonomy): Eukaryota > Metazoa > Chordata > Actinopteri > Cypriniformes > Leuciscidae > Pimephales > Pimephales promelas. Next base: position 9,087,045 of record NC_142777.1, read on the forward strand.
AACTTTTCACCAGAAATGAGTTCAATGGGTCAGATATGGACTTCTCTATGGCTTCTTAAGAAGCGTCTATTGGAGTCTATGAGTCTGTATGGAAAGTTCAAGATCAAGAACTTTTGGGCCAGAAACATGTTCAGTAGGTCAAATATTTGTCTGGCTGAAATGACATCATGAGATGTTAATCTCTCTGTATATTAACCCACAGATCAAGTACCTGTGGGCCATAAAAGTATTCATGGAGGTCAAAAATTGACCTATGTAATATAACATCAGAATGTTATATTACATAGTCTATGAATATTTATGGAAAGTTCAAGATCTAGTACTTTTGGGCCAGAAACATGTAGTAGGTACATTGCCTACATTTAGTAGGTAAAATATTTTTCTGGCTGAAATGACATCATGAGAAATAAATCTCCAACCAACCAGAACACCCTAGCAACCACCAAGCAACAGCATAGCAACCACCCAGAACACCCTAGAAACAAAAAAACAACCCAGCAACCACCCAGAACACCTTCGCAACCACCCAGAATACCCTAGCAACCGCCTAGCAACACCGTAGCAACCACCCCGAACAGCTTCGCAACCACCCAGAATACCCTAGCAACCACATAGCAACACCCTAGCAACCACCCAGAACACCTTCGCAACCACCCAGAATACCTTAGCAACCGCATAGCAACACCTTAGCAACTACCCAGAATACCCTAAAAAAAAACCTACCAACTACCCAGAACACCGTAGCAACCTCCCAGAACACCCTAGCAACCGGGTGCTGAGATTTGCCGCTTCAAGCTCCACTTCACATTTTCTTCAGGAAATGTGCCATAAATGTGTTCATGGAGGTCAAAATTGACCTATGTATATCTAATATAACATCAGAAGGAGTCTAAAAGTCTATATTGTTTTAAACTTTTTGAGAAACCTTTGACCCGAAATGAGTTTAATATGTCATATATGGACTTCTCTGTGGCTTAGGAATCATCTGTTGGAGTCTATGAGTATGTTTGGAAATTTCAAGATCAAGTACTTTTGGGCCAGAAACATGTTCAGTAGGTCAAATATTTGTCTGGCTGAAATGACATCATGAGATGTAAATCTCTTGGTATATTAACCAACAGATCCAAGTACCCGTGGGCCATAAAAGTGTTCATGGAGGTCAAAAATTGACCTATGTAAAATAACATCAGAATGTTATATTACATAGTCTGTGAGTATGTGTGGAAAGTTCAAGATCAAGTATTTTTGGACCAGAAACATGTTCAGTAGGTAAAATATTTTTCTGGCTGAAATGACATCATGAGAAGTAAATCTCCAACCAACCAGAACACCCTAGCAACCACCAAGCAACAGCCTAGCAACCATCCAGAACACCCTATAAACAAACCAGAACACCCCAGCAACCATCTGGCAACACCCTAGCAACCACCATTAACACCCCAGCAATCGCCTAGCAACACCCTAGCAACGACATAGCAACAACATAGCAACCACCCAGAATACCCCAGCAACCGCCTAGCAACACCCTAGCAACCACCCAGAACACCTTCGCAACCACCCAGAATACCCTAGCAACCGCATAGCAACACCATAGCAACCACCCAGAATACCCTAAAAAAACACCTAGCAACCACCCAGAACACCGTAGCAACCTCCCAGAACACCCTAGCAACCGGGTGCTGAGATTTGCCTCTTCAAGCTCCACTTCATATTTTCTTCTGGAAATGTGCCATAAATGTGTTCCTGGTGGTCAAAAATTGATCTATGTATATCTAAAATAACATCAGAAGAAGTCTAAAAGTTTACATTGTTTTAAACTTTTTGAGGAACCTTTGACAAGAAATGAGTTCAATGAGATCACGAGAAGTAAATCTATCGGTATATTAACCCACAGATCAAGTACCCGTAGGACATAAATGTGTTCCTGGAGGTCAAAAATTGACCTATGTATATCTAATATAATTGACCAATGTATATCTAATATAACATCAGAAGGAGGTCAATTATTTGTCTGGCCGAAATTACATCATGAGAAGTAAATCTCTTGGTATACTCACCCATAGATCAAGTACCCGTGGGCCATAAATGTGTTCCTGGAGGTCAATAATTGACCTATGTATAGCTAATATAGCATCAGAAGGAATCTATAAGTTTATATTGTTTTAAACTATTTGAGGAACTTTTCACCAGAAATGAGTTCAATAGGTCAGATATGGACTTCTCTATGGCTTCTTAGGAAGCGTCTATTGGAGTCTATGAGTCTGTATGGAAAGTTCAAGATCAAGAACTTTTGGGCCAGAAACATGTTCAGTAGGTCAAATATTTCTCTGGCTGAAATGACATCATGAGATGTAAATCTCTCTGTATATTAACCCACAGATCAAGTACCCGTGGGCCATAAAAGTATTCATGGCGGTCAAAAATTGACCTATGTAATATAACATCAGAATGTTATATTACATAGTCTATGAATATGTATGGAAAGTTCAAGATCTAGTACTTTTGGGCCAGAAACATGTTTAGTAGGTAAAATATTTTTCTGGCTGAAATGACATCATGAGAAATAAATCTCCAACCAACCAGAACACCCTAGCAACCACCAAGCAACAGCATAGCAACCACCCAGAACACCCTAGAAACAAACCAGAACAACCCAGCAACCACCCAGAACACCTTCGCAACCACCCAGAATACCCTAGCAACCGCCTAGCAACACCCTAGCAACCACCCAGAACAGCTTCACAACCACCCAGAATACCCTAGCAACCACATAGCAACACCCTAGCAACCACCCAGAACACCTTCGCAACCACCCAGAATACCCTAGCAACCGCATAGCAACACCATAGCAACCACCCAGAATACCCTAAAAAAAAACCTACCAACCAGCCAGAACACCGTAGCAACCTCCCAGAACACCCTAGCAACCGGGTGCTGAGATTTGCCGCTTCAAGCTCCACTTCACATTTTCTTCAGGAAATGTGCCATAAATGTGTTCATGGAGGTCAAAATTGACCTATGTATATCTAATATAACATGAGAGGAGTCTAAAAGTCTATATTGTTTTAAACTTTTTGAGAAACCTTTGACCAGAAATGAGTTCAATATGTCAGATATGGACTTCTCTATGGCTTCTTAGGAAGCATCTATTGGAGTCTATGAGTCTGTATGGAAAGTTCAAGATCAAGAACTTTTGGACCAGAAACATGTTCAGTAGGTCAAATATTTGTCTGGCTGAAATGACATCATGAGATGTAAATCTCTCTGTATATTAACCCACAGATCAAGTACCCGTGGGCCATAAAAGTATTCATGGAGGTCAAAAATTGACATATGTAATATGACATCAGAATGTTATATTACATAGTCTATGAATATGTATGGAAAGTTCAAGATCAAGTATTTTTGGACCAGAAACATGTTCAGTAGGCAAAATATTTTTCTGGCTGAAATGACATCATGAGAAGTAAATCTCCAACCAACCAGAAAACCCTAGCAACCACCAAGCAACAGCCTAGCAACCATCCAGAACACCCTAGAAACAAACCAGAACACCCCAGCAACCATCTGGCAACACCCTAGCAACCACCATTAACACCCCAGCAACCGCCTAGCAACACCCTAGCAACCACCCAGAACACCTTCGCAACCACCCAGAATACCCTAACAACCGCATAGCAACATCATAGCAACCACCCAGAATACCCTAAAAAAACACCTAGCAACCACCCAGAACATCGTAGCAACCTCCCAGAACACCCTAGCAACCGGGTGCTGAGATTTGCCGCTTCAAGCTCCACTTCACATTTTCTTCTGGAAATGTGCCATAAATGTGTTCATGGAGGTCAAAATTCACCTATGTATATCTAATATAACATCAGAAGGAGTCTAAAAGTTTATATTGTTTTAAACTTTTTGAGAAATCTTTGACCAGAAATTAGTTCAATATGTCAGATATGGACTTCTTTATGGTTTAGGAAGCATCTGTTGGAGTCTATGAGTATGAATGGAAAGTACAAGGTCAAGTACTTTTGGGCCAGATATATGTTCAGTAGGTCAAATATATTTATGGGTGAAATTACATCATGAGAAGCAAAGCTCTCGGTACATTAACCCAAACATCAAATACCCGTGGACCATAAATGTGTTTCTGAAGGTCAAAAATTGACCTATGAATAGCTTATGTAACATCAGGAGTCTATAAGTTTATATTGTTTAAAACCTTTTGAGGATCCTTTGACCAGAAATGAGTTCAATATGTCAGATATGGACTTCTCTGTGGCTTAGGAAGCATCTGTTGGAGTCTATGAGTATGTTTGGAAAGTTCAAGATCAAGTACTTTTGGGCCAGAAACATGTTCAGTAGGTCAAATATTTGTCTGGCTGAAATGACATCATGAGATGTAACTCTCTCGGTATATTAACCAACAGATCCAAGTACCCGTGGGCCATAAAAGTGTTCATGGAGGTCAAAAATTGACCTGTGTAATATAACATCAGAATGTTATATTGCATGGTCTATGAGTATGTATGGAAAGTTCAAGATCAAGTACTTTTGGGCCAGAAACATGTTCAGTAGGTCAAATATTTGTCTGGCTGAAATGACATCATGAGAAGTAAATCTCCAACCAACCAGAACACCCTAGCAACCACCAAGCAACAGCCTAGCAACCATGCAGAACACCCTAGAAACAAACAGAACACCCCAGCAACCATCTGGCAACACCCTAGCAACCACCATTAACACCCCAGCAACCGCCTAGCAACACCCTAGCAACCACCCAGAACACCTTTGCAACCACCCAGAATACCCTAACAACCGCATAGCAACACCATAGCAACCACCCAGAATACCCTAAAAAAAACACCTAGCAACCACCCAGAACACCATAGCAACCTCCCAGAACACCCTAGCAACCGGGTGCTGAGATTTGCCGCTTCAAGCTCCACTTCACATTTTCTTCTGGAAATGTGCCATAAATGTGTTCATGAAGGTCAAAATTGACCTATGTATATCTAATATAACATCAGAAGGAGTCTAAAAGTTTATATTGTTTTAAACTTTTTGAGAAATCTTTGACCAGAAATTAGTTCAATATGTCAGATATGGACTTCTCTATGGCTTAGGAAGCATCTGTTGGAGTCTATGAGTATGAATGGAAAGTACAAGGTCAAGTACTTTTGGGCCAGATTTTATGTTCAGTAGGTCAAATATATTTATGGCTGAAATTACATCATGAGAAGCAAAGCTCTCGGTACATTAACCCAAACATCAAATACCCGTGGACCATAAATGTGTTTCTGAAGGTCAAAAATTGACCTATGTATAGCTAATGTAATATCAGGAGTCTATAAGTTTATATTGTTTAAAACCTTTTGAGGATCCTTTGACCAGAAATGAGTTCAATAGGTCAGATATGGACTTCTCTATGGCTTAGGAAGCATCTGTTGGAGTCTATGAGTATGTTTGGAAAGTTCAAGATCAAGTACTTTTGGGCCAGAAACATGTTCAGTAGGTCAAATTTTTGTCTGGCTGAAATGACATCATGAGAAGTAAATCTCTCGGTATAATAACCCACATACCAAGGACCCGTGGGCCATAAAAGTGTTCCTGGAGGTCAAAAATTGACCTATGTAATATAACATCAGAAGGAGTCTATAAGTTTATATCGTTTTAAAGTTTTTGAGGAACCTTTGACCAGAAATTAGTTCAAAAGGTCAGATATGGACTTTTCCATGGCTTAGGAAGCATTTATTGGAGTCTATGAGTATGTATGGAAAGTTCAAGATTAAGTACTTTTGGGCCAGAAATATGTTCAGTAGGTCAAATATCTTTCTGGCTGAAATAACATCATGAGAAGGATCAATTAATTACCCATAGGCTAGAAACATGTTCAGTAGGTCAAAAAGGAACCTATGTATATCACATCAGATTGAGTCTATCAGTTGATATTATTTAAAAACATTTGAGGAATCATAGACCAGAAATTAGTACAATAGGTCAGATATGGACTTCTCTATGGCTTAGAATCAAGTACCCGTGAGCCAGAAATATGTTCACTAGGACAAAAAGGAACCTATCTATAGCTTACAAATCATCAAAAGTCAATAACACGCGTGCTTTTCCATGCATTTCCATTCTACAACTAATTCATTTCTGTTTTGACGAGAAAACATCAAAAGAGTGATCGCTTTACAATGCACACACTAACTTGTTCCTTGTGCAACGAAGAGATTTGCAATGCTTGTGCTGTAGGATTGCATTGCACATGCACACGATAACTAACCTCTGTCCAATGAAAAGAAAAACACCTAAGATGTGGTTTATTGCATTGCATGACAGATCTAACTTGTTCCTCGTTATGCAATATGCACGCAATAACTAACCTCTGTGCAGTGAAAAGAAAACACCTAAGATGTGTTTCAGTGCATTGCATGACAGATCTAACTTGTTTCTCGTTATGCATATACACGCAATAACTCGCTCTGTGCAGTGAAAAGAAAACACCTAAGATGTGTTTCAGTGCATTGCATGACAGATCTAACTTGTTTCTCGTTATGCTTATGCACGCAATAACTCGCTCTGTGCAGTGAAAAGAAAACACCTAAGATGTGTTTCAGTGCATTACATGACAGATCTAACTTGTTTCTCGTTATGCATATGCACGCAATAACTTGCTATGTGCAGTGAAAAGAAAACACCTAAGATGTGTTTCAGTGCATTACATGACATATCTAACTTGTTACTCGTTATGCATATGCACGCAATAACTCGCTCTGTGCAGTGAAAAGAAAACACCTAAGATGTGTTTCAGTGCATTACATGACAGATCTAACTTGTTTCTCATAATGTATGCATGCAAAAACTATCCTCTGTGCAATGAAAAGAAAACACCTAAGATGTGTTTCAATGCATTGCATGACCTATCTAACTTGTTCCTCGTTATGTATGCATGCAATAACTATCCTCTGTGCAATGAAAAGAAAACACCTAAGATGTGTTTCAGTGCATTGCATGACAGATCTAACTTGTTACTCGTTATGCATATGCACGCAATAACTCGCTCTGTGCAGTGAAAAGAAAACAACTAAGATGTGTTTCAATGCATTGCATGACCTATCTAACTTGTTCCTCGTTATGTATGCATGCAATAACTATCCTCTGTGCAATGAAAAGAAAACACCTAAGATGTGTTTCATCGCATTGCATGACCTATCTAACTTGTTCCTCGTTATGCAATATGCACGCAATAACTAACCTCTGTGCAGTGAAAAGAAAACACCTAAGATGTGTTTCAGTGCATTGCATGACAGATCTAACTTGTTCCTCGTTATGCAATATGCACGCAATAACTAACCTCTGTGCAGTGAAAAGAAAACACCTAAGATGTGTTTCAGTGCATTGCATGACAGATCTAACTTGTTTCTCGTTATGCATATACACGCAATAACTCGCTCTGTGCAGTGAAAAGAAAACAACTAAGATGTGTTTCAATGCATTGCATGACCTATCTAACTTGTTCCTCGTTATGTATGCATGCAATAACTATCCTCTGTGCAATGAAAAGAAAACACCTAAGATGTGTTTCAGTGCATTGCATGACAGATCTAACTTGTTACTCGTTATGCATATGCACGCAATAACTCGCTCTGTGCAGTGAAAAGAAAAGAACTAAGATGTGTTTCAATGCATTGCATGACCTATCTAACTTGTTCCTCGTTATGTATGCATGCAATAACTATCCTCTGTGCAATGAAAAGAAAACACCTAAGATGTGTTTCATCGCATTGCATGACCTATCTAACTTGTTCCTCGTTATGCAATATGCACGCAATAACTAACCTCTGTGCAGTGAAAAGAAAACACCTAAGATGTGTTTCAGTGCATTGCATGACAGATCTAACTTGTTTCTCGTTATGCATATGCACGCAATAACTCGCTTTGTGCAGTGAAAAGAAAACACCTAAGATGTGTTTCAGTGCATTACATGACATATCTAACTTGTTACTCGTTATTCATATGCACGGAATAACTAACCTCTGTGCAATGAAAAGAAAATACCTAAGATGTGTTTCATTGCATTGCATGACATATCTAACTTGTTCCTCGTTATGACATGCACGCAATAACCTCTGTGCAATGAAAAGAAATCAACTAAGATGTGTTTCAATGCATTACATGACCTATCTAACTTGTTCCTCGTTATGTATGCATGCAATAACTATCCTCTGTGCAATGAAAAGAAAACACCTAAGATGTGTTTCATTGCATTGCAAGATAGATATAACTTGTTTCTCGTTATGCATATGCACGCAAATAGCTAACCTCTCTCCAGTGAAAAGAAAACACCTAACATGGGTTTCAGTGCATTGCATGACATATCTAATTTGTTCCTCGTAATGCATATGCACTTAATAACTAACCTCTGTGTAATAAAAAGAAAACACCTAAGATGTGTTTCATTGCATTGCATGATAGATATAACTTGTTTCTCGTTATGCATATGCACGCAAATAAGTAACCTCTCTGCAGTGAAAAGAAAACACCTAACATGGGTTTCAGTGTATTGCCTGACATATCTAACTTGTTCCTCGTTATGCATATTCACGCAATAACTAACCTCTGTGCAATGAAAAGAAAACACCTAAGATGTGTTTTCTCGCACTGCATGACATATTTAACTTTTTCCTTGTTATGAATATGCACGCAATAACTAACCTCTGTGCAATGAAAAGAAAACACCTAACATGGGTTTCAGTGAATTGCATGACATATCTAACTTGTTCCTCGTTATGCATATGCACGTAATAACTAACCTCTGTGCAATAAAAAGAAAACACCTAAGATATGTTTCATTGCATTGCATGATAGATATAACTTGTTTCTCGTTATGCATATGCACGCATAAACCTCTCTGCAGTGAAAAGAAAACACCTAACATGGGTTTCAGTGCATTGCGTGACATATCAAACGTGTTCCTCGTTATGCATATGCACGCTATAACTAACCTCTGTGCAATGAAAAGAAAACACCTAAGATGTGTTTTATCACACTGCATGACATATCTAACTTGTTCCTTGTTATGATTATGGACGCAATAACTAACCTCTGTGCAATAAAAAGAAAACACCTGAGATGTATTTCGTCGCATTGCATGACATATCTAACTTGTTCCTCGTTGCAATGAAAAGATATAACGTGATTTTGCATGCATTTCTATTTTACAAACTAATTTATTTGTGCACAGACGAGAAAACAACACATGAGCTTTACAGTGCATAGTATAGCTATTGAACTCATTTCTGGTAAAAGGGACCTCAAAAGTTTTTAAGCAATATAAGCTTATTAGACACCTTTTGATGATATATAAGCTATACAAAAGGTTCCTATTTGACCTACTGAACATAGGTTACTATATCATTAGGTTACTATACATTGATATTTACTACTTATGATGTTTTATGAGCAGGAAGATATTTGAACATATACTGAACATATATCTGTCCCACGAGTACCTGATATTGAACTTTCTATACATAAAAAAATAGACTACTTCTTATGCTACTTCTTACACTACTTCCTAGGCCTAGAGGTTCCTCATTGACCCACAAACATAGTCCTTGCCGACGAGTAGTAGGTCTCGACCTTTTTGTATAAATTCTCATAGACTCCTTTTGATGCTTCTTAAGGCATATAGAATGTCCATATCTTAAGTATTTAACTCATGTCTGGTCAAAGGGTCCTCAAAAGTTTTTAAACAAGAAAAACTTTTAGACTCCTTCTGATATTACATGAGCTATAGATAGGTTCCTTTTTGACCTACTGAACATAGTTCTGGCCCACGAGTACTTGATCTTGAACATTCTAAACATACTCATTAACTCCTTTTGATGTTACTGAAGCCATACAAGAGTCCTTATTTTAACTACTGAACATATTTCTGGCTAAGGTGTTCTTTGAAAATCAGGATACTATACAGAATGACCTCTTATCATGTTATTTTAGCCAGACAGATATTTGACCTACAGACTGTATTTCTTGCCCATGTGTACTTGATCTTGAACTTTCTACATACTCATAGACTCCTTTTGATGGTTCCTAGGCCATATAGAATTGTCCACATCTGACCTATTGAAATTATTTCTGAAAAACTTATGGGCTCTTTTTGATGATATATAAATCAATTGCCAAAAACATTATAAAAACTCTATAGTAATTTGGACACTACCAACCACCTAGAAACACCATAGGAACCACACAGACTACCATAGTAACAACCTAAATCACCCTAGCAACCACCCAGAACACCTTAGCAACACTCTAGCAACCGCCTAACAACCACCCAGAACACCTTAGAAAAACCCTAGCAAGCAACCAACCCTAGCAACACCCAAGCAACCACCCAGAACACCCTAGCAACCACCTAGCAACACCCTAGTAATCACCCAGAACACCCTAGCAACACCCTAGCAACCACCCGGAATACCCTAACAACCACCTAGCAACCACCCATAACACTGTAGCTTCCACCGGGAACACCCTAGCAACCGGGTGGTGAGATTTGCCACTGCAAGCAGCACGTTACATTTTCTTCTGGAAATGTGCCATAAATGTGTTACATAGGTCAAAAATTGACCCATGTATAGCTAATACAACATCAGATGGACTCTAGAAGTTTATATTGTTATTGCAAAAGGGTCCTCAAAAGGTTTCAAACAATATAAACATATTGATTAGTTTATATCATATTACATTATATTGCAAAATAATTTATTAGTTAAGAGCTAAATCATGCCCAAAAACATTACAGAAACTCTTTAGTAACCATATGTAAACACTACCAACCACCTGGTAACACCATAGCAACAACCCAGAATACCATAGTAACGACCTAAAACACCCTAGCAACCACCCAGCAACCAACACCAACAAACAAGAACACCCCAGCAACCACCTAGCAACACCCTACCAACCATCCAGAACAACCTGGCAACCGCCTAGCAACATTAGCACCTAGCAACCACATAAAAACACCATAGCAACCACCCAGAATACCCTAACAACCACCTAGCAACCACACAGAACACCCTAGTAACCGGGTGGTGAGATTTGCCACTTCAGGCTCAACTTCACATTTTCTTCTGGAAATGTGCCATAAATGTGTTCCTGGTGGTCAAAAATTGATCTATGTATATCTAATATAACATCAGAAGGAGTCTAAAAGTCTATATTGTTTTAAACTTTTTGAGAAACCTTTGACCCGAAATGAGTTCAATATGTCATATATGGACTTCTCTGTGGCTTAGGAATCATCTGTTGGAGTCTATGAGTATGTTTGGAAATTTCAAGATCAAGTACTTTTGGGCCAGAAACATGTTCAGTAGGTCAAATATTTGTCTGGCTGAAATGACATCATGAGATGTAAATCTCTTGGTATATTAACCAACAGATCCAAGTACCCGTGGGCCATAAAAGTGTTCATGGAGGTCAAAAATTGACCTATGTAAAATAACATCAGAATGTTATATTACATAGTCTGTGAGTATGTGTGGAAAGTTCAAGATCAAGTATTTTTGGACCAGAAACATGTTCAGTAGGTAAAATATTTTTCTGGCTGAAATGACATCATGAGAAGTAAATCTCCAACCAACCAGAACACCCTAGCAACCACCAAGCAACAGCCTAGCAACCATCCAGAACACCCTATAAACAAACCAGAACACCCCAGAAACCATCTGGCAACACCCTAGCAACCACCATTAACACCCCAGCAATCGCCTAGCAACACCCTAGCAACGACATAGCAACACCATAGCAACCACCCAGAATACCCCAGCAACCGCCTAGCAACACCCTAGCAACCACCCAGAACACCTTCGCAACCACCCAGAATACCCTAGCAACCGCATAGCAACACCATAGCAACCACCCAGAATACCCTAAAAAAAACACCTAGCAACCACCCAGAACACCGTAGCAACCTCCCAGAACACCCTAGCAACCGGGTGCTGAGATTTGCCTCTTCAAGCTCCACTTCATATTTTCTTCTGGAAATGTGCCATAAATGTGTTCCTGGTGGTCAAAAATTGATCTATGTATATCTAATATAACATCAGAAGAAGTCTAAAAGTTTACATTGTTTTAAACTTTTTGAGGAACCTTTGACAAGAAATGAGTTCAATGAGATCACGAGAAGTAAATCTATCGGTATATTAACCCACAGATCAAGTACCCGTAGGACATAAATGTGTTCCTGGAGGTCAAAAATTGACCTATGTATATCTAATATAATTGACCAATGTATATCTAATATAACATCAGAAGGAGGTCAATTATTTGTCTGGCCGAAATTACATCATGAGAAGTAAATCTCTTGGTATACTCACCCATAGATCAAGTACCCGTGGGCCATAAATGTGTTCCTGGAGGTCAATAATTGACCTATGTATAGCTAATATAACATCAGAAGGAATCTATAAGTTTATATTGTTTTAAACTATTTTGAGGAACTTTTCACCAGAAATGAGTTCAATAGGTCAGATATGGACTTCTCTATGGCTTCTTAGGAAGCGTCTATTGGAGTCTATGAGTCTGTATGGAAAGTTCAAGATCAAGAACTTTTGGGCCAGAAACATGTTCAGTAGGTCAAATATTTCTCTGGCTGAAATGACATCATGAGATGTAAATCTCTCTGTATATTAACCCACAGATCAAGTACCCGTGGGCCATAAAAGTATTCATGGAGGTCAAAAATTGACCTATGTAATATAACATCAGAATGTTATATTACATAGTCTATGAATATGTATGGAAAGTTCAAGATCTAGTACTTTTGGGCCAGAAACATGTTTAGTAGGTAAAATATTTTTCTGGCTGAAATGACATCATGAGAAATAAATCTCCAACCAACCAGAACACCCTAGCAACCACCAAGCAACAGCATAGCAACCACCCAGAACACCCTAGAAACAAACCAGAACAACCCAGCAACCACGCAGAACACCTTCGCAACCACCCAGAATACCCTAGCAACCGCCTAGCAACACCCTAGCAACCACCCAGAACAGCTTCACAACCACCCAGAATACCCTAGCAACCACATAGCAACACCCTAGCAACCACCCAGAACACCTTCGCAACCACCCAGAATACCCTAGCAACCGCATAGCAACACCATAGCAACCACCCAGAATACCCTAAAAAAAAACCTACCAACCAGCCAGAACACCGTAGCAACCTCCCAGTACACCCTAGCAACCGGGTGCTGAGATTTGCCGCTTCAAGCTCCACTTCACATTTTCTTCAGGAAATGTGCCATAAATGTGTTCATGGAGGTCAAAATTGACCTATGTATATCTAATATAACATGAGAGGAGTCTAAAAGTCTATATTGTTTTAAACTTTTTGAGAAACCTTTGACCAGAAATGAGTTCAATATGTCAGATATGGACTTCTCTATGGCTTCTTAGGAAGCATCTATTGGAGTCTATGAGTCTGTATGGAAAGTTCAAGATCAAGAACTTTTGGACCAGAAACATGTTCAGTAGGTCAAATATTTGTCTGGCTGAAATGACATCATGAGATGTAAATCTCTCTGTATATTAACCCACAGATCAAGTACCCGTGGGCCATAAAAGTATTCATGGAGGTCAAAAATTGACCTATGTAATATGACATCAGAATGTTATATTACATAGTCTATGAATATGTATGGAAAGTTCAAGATCTAGTACTTTTGGGCCAGAAACATGTTTAGTAGGTAAAATATTTTTCTGGCTGAAATGACATCATGAGAAATAAATCTCCAACCAACCAGAACACCCTAGCAACCACCAAGCAACAGCATAGCAACCACCCAGAACACCCTAGAAACAAACCAGAACAACCCAGCAACCACCCAGAACACCTTCGCAACCACCCAGAATACCCTAGCAACCACCCAGAACAGCTTCACAACCACCCAGAATACCCTAGCAACCACATAGCAACACCCTAGCAACCACCCAGAACACCTTCGCAACCACCCAGAATACCCTAGCAACCGCATAGCAACACCATAGCAACCACCCAGAACACCCTAAAAAAAAACCTACCAACCAGCCAGAACACCGTAGCAACCTCCCAGAACACCCTAGCAACCGGGTGCTGAGATTTGCCGCTTCAAGCTCCACTTCACATTTTCTTCAGGAAATGTGCCATAAATGTGTTCATGGAGGTCAAAATTGACCTATGTATATCTAATATAACATGAGAGGAGTCTAAAAGTCTATATTGTTTTAAACTTTTTGAGAAACCTTTGACCAGAAATGAGTTCAATATGTCAGATATGGACTTCTCTATGGCTTCTTAGGAAGCATCTATTGGAGTCTATGAGTCTGTATGGAAAGTTCAAGATCAAGAACTTTTGGACCAGAAACATGTTCAGTAGGTCAAATATTTGTCTGGCTGAAATGACATCATGAGATGTAAATCTCTCTGTATATTAACCCACAGATCAAGTACCCGTGGGCCATAAAAGTATTCATGGAGGTCAAAAATTGACCTATGTAATATAACATTAGAATGTTATATTACATAGTCTATGAATATGTATTGAAAGTTCAAGATCTAGTACTTTTGGGCCAGAAACATGTTTAGTAGGTAAAATATTTTTCTGGCTGAAATGACATCATGAGAAATAAATCTCCAACCAACCAGAACACCCTAGCAACCACCAAGCAACAGCATAGCAACCACCCAGAACACCCTAGAAACAAACCAGAACAACCCAGCAACCACCCAGAACACCTTCGCAACCACCCAGAATACCCTAGCAACCGCCTAGCAACACCCTAGCAACCACCCAGAACAGCTTCACAACCACCCAGAATACCCTAGCAACCACATAGCAACACCCTAGCAACCACCCAGAACACCTTCGCAACCACCCAGAATACCCTAGCAACCGCATAGCAACACCATAGCAACCACCCAGAATACCCTAAAAAAAAAAACCTACCAACCAGCCAGAACACCGTAGCAACCTCCCAGAACACCCTAGCAACCGGGTGCTGAGATTTGCCGCTTCAAGCTCCACTTCACATTTTCTTCAGGAAATGTGCCATAAATGTGTTCATGGAGGTCAAAATTGACCTATGTATATCTAATATAACATGAGAGGAGTCTAAAAGTCTATATTGTTTTAAACTTTTTGAGAAACCTTTGACCAGAAATGAGTTCAATATGTCAGATATGGACTTCTCTATGGCTTCTTAGGAAGCATCTATTGGAGTCTAAGAGTCTGTATGGAAAGTTCAAGATCAAGAACTTTTGGACCAGAAACATGTTCAGTAGGTCAAATATTTGTCTGGCTGAAATGACATCATGAGATGTAAATCTCTCGGTATATTAACACACAGATCAAGTACCCGTGGGCCATAAAAGTATTCATGAAAGTCAAAAATTGACCTATGTAATATAACATCAGAATGTTATATTACATAGTCTATGAATATGTATTGGAAAGTTCAAGATCTAGTACTTTTGGGCCAGAAACATGTTTAGTAGGTAAAATATTTTTCTGGCTGAAATGACATCATGAGAAGTAAATCTCCAACCAACCAGAACACCCTAGCAACCACCAAGCAACAGCCTAGCAACCATCCATAACACCCTAGAAACAAACCAGAACACCCCAGCAACCATCTGGCAACACCCTAGCAACCACCATTAACACCCCAGCAACCGCCTAGCAACACCCTAGCAACCACCCAGAACACCTTCGCAACCACCCAGAATACCCTAACAACCGCATAGCAACATCATAGCAACCACCCAGAATACCCTAAAAAAACACCTAGCAACCACCCAGAACATCGTAGCAACCTCCCAGAACACCCTAGCAACCGGGTGCTGAGATTTGCCGCTTCAAGCTCCACTTCACATTTTCTTCTGGAAATGTGCCATAAATGTGTTCATGGAGGTCAAAATTCACCTATGTATATCTAATATATCAGAAGGAGTCTAAAAGTTTATATTGTTTTAAACTTTTTGAGAAATCTTTGACCAGAAATTAGTTCAATATGTCAGATATGGACTTCTTTATGGTTTAGGAAGCATCTGTTGGAGTCTATGAGTATGAATGGAAAGTACAAGGTCAAGTACTTTTGGGCCAGATATATGTTCAGTAGGTCAAATATATTTATTGGTGAAATTACATCATGAGAAGCAAAGCTCTCGGTACATTAACCCAAACATCAAATACCCGTGGACCATAAATGTGTTTCTGAAGGTCAAAAATTGACCTATGAATAGCTTATGTAACATCAGGAGTCTATAAGTTTATATTGTTTAAAACCTTTTGAGGATCCTTTGACCAGAAATGAGTTCAATATGTCAGATATGGACTTCTCTGTGGCTTAGGAAGCATCTGTTGGAGTCTATGAGTATGTTTGGAAAGTTCAAGATCAAGTACTTTTGGGCCAGAAACATGTTCAGTAGGTCAAATATTTGTCTGGCTGAAATGACATCATGAGATGTAAATCTCTCGGTATATTAACCAACAGATCCAAGTACCCGTGGGCCATAAAAGTGTTCATGGAGGTCAAAAATTGACCTATGTCATATAAAATCAGAATGTTATATTACATAGTCTGTGAGTATGTGTGGAAAGTTCAAGATCAAGTATTTTTGGACCAGAAACATGTTCAGTAGGCAAAATATTTTTCTGGCTGAAATGACATCATGAGAAGTAAATCTCCAACCAACCAGAACACCCTAGCAACCACCAAGCAACAGCCTAGCAACCATCCAGAACACCCTAGAAACAAACCAGAACACCCCAGCAACCATCTGGCAACACCCTAGCAACCACCATTAACACCCCAGCAACCGCCTAGCAACACCCTAGCAACCACCCAGAACACCTTCGCAACCACCCAGAATACCCTAACAACCGCATAGCAACATCATAGCAACCACCCAGAATACCCTAAAAAAACACCTAGCAACCACCCAGAACATCGTAGCAACCTCCCAGAATACCCTAGCAACCGGGTGCTGAGATTTGCCGCTTCAAGCTCCACTTCACATTTTCTTCTGGAAATGTGCCATAAATGTGTTCATGGAGGTCAAAATTCACTTATGTATATCTAATATATCAGAAGGAGTCTAAAAGTTTATATTGTTTTAAACTTTTTGAGAAATCTTTGACCAGAAATTAGTTCAATATGTCAGATATGGACTTCTTTATGGTTTAGGAAGCATCTGTTGGAGTCTATGAGTATGAATGGAAAGTACAAGGTCAAGTACTTTTGGGCCAGATATATGTTCAGTAGGTCAAATATATTTATGGGTGAAATTACATCATGAGAAGCAAAGCTCTCGGTACATTAACCCAAACATCAAATACCCATGGACCATAAATGTGTTTCTGAAGGTCAAAAATTGACCTATGAATAGCTTATGTAACATCAGGAGTCTATAAGTTTATATTGTTTAAAACCTTTTGAGGATCCTTTGACCAGAAATGAGTTCAATATGTCAGATATGGACTTCTCTGTGGCTTAGGAAGCATCTGTTGGAGTCTATGAGTATGTTTGGAAAGTTCAAGATCAAGTACTTTTGGGCCAGAAACATGTTCAGTAGGTCAAATATTTGTCTGGCTGAAATGACATCATGAGATGTAAATCTCTCGGTATATTAACCAACAGATCCAAGTACCCGTGGGCCATAAAAGTGTTCATGGAGGTCAAAAATTGACCTGTGTAATTATAACATCAGAATGTTATATTGCATGGTCTATGAGTATGTATGGAAAGTTCAAGATCAAGTACTTTTGGGCCAGAAACATGTTCAGTAGGTCAAATATTTGTCTGGCTGAAATGACATCATGAGAAGTAAATCTCCAACCAACCAGAACACCCTAGCAACCACCAAGCAACAGCCTAGCAACTATGCAGAACACCCTAGAAACAAACAGAACACCCCAGCAACCATCTGGCAACACCCTAGCAACCACCATTAACACCCCAGCAACCGCCTAGCAACACCCTAGCAACCACCCAGAACACCTTCGCAACCACCCAGAATACCCTAACAACCGCATAGCAACACCATAGCAACCACCCAGAATACCCTAAAAAAAACACCTAGCAACCACCCAGAACACCATAGCAACCACCCAGAACACCTTCGCAACCACCCAGAATACCCTAGCAACCGCATAGCAACACCATAGCAACCACGCAGAATACCCTAAAAAAAAAACCTACCAACCAGCCAGAACACCGTAGCAACCTCCCAGAACACCCTAGCAACCGGGTGCTGAGATTTGCCGCTTCAAGCTCCACTTCACATTTTCTTCAGGAAATGTGCCATAAATGTGTTCATGGAGGTCAAAATTGACCTATGTATATCTAATATAACATGAGAGGAGTCTAAAAGTCTATATTGTTTTAAACTTTTTGAGAAACCTTTGACCAGAAATGAGTTCAATATGTCAGATATGGACTTCTCTATGGCTTCTTAGTAAGCATCTATTGGAGTCTAAGAGTCTGTATGGAAAGTTCAAGATCAAGAACTTTTGGACCAGAAACATGTTCAGTAGGTCAAATATTTGTCTGGCTGAAATGACATCATGAGATGTAAATCTCTCGGTATATTAACACACAGATCAAGTACCCGTGGGCCATAAAAGTATTCATGAAAGTCAAAAATTGACCTATGTAATATAACATCAGAATGTTATATTACATAGTCTATGAATATGTATTGGAAAGTTCAAGATCTAGTACTTTTGGGCCAGAAACATGTTTAGTAGGTAAAATATTTTTCTGGCTGAAATGACATCATGAGAAATAAATCTCCAACCAACCAGAACACCCTAGCAACCACCAATCAACAGCATAGCAACCACCCAGAACACCCTAGAAACAAACCAGAACAACCCAGCAACCACCCAGAACACCTTCGCAACCACCCAGAATACCCTAGCAACCGCCTAGCAACACCCTAGCAACCACCCAGAACAGCTTCGCAACCACCCAGAATACACTAGCAACCACATATCAACACCCTAGCAACCACCCAGAACACCTTCGCAACCACCCAGAATACCCTAGCAACCGCATAGCAACACCATAGCAACTACCCAGAATACCCTAAAAAAAAAAAACTACCAACCACCCAGAACACGGTAGCAACCTCCCAGAACACCCTAGCAACCGGGTGCTGAGATTTGCCGCTTCAAGCTCCACTTCACATTTTCTTCAGGAAATGTGCCATAAATGTGTTCATGGAGGTCAAAATTGACCTATGTATATCTAATATAACATCAGAAGGAGTCTAAAAGTCTATATTGTTTTAAACTTTTTGAGAAACCTTTGACCAGAAATGAGTTCAATATGTCAGATATGGACTTCTCTGTGGCTTAGGAAGCATCTGTTGGAGTCTATGAGTATGTTTGGAAAGTTCAAGATCAAGTACTTTTGGGCCAGAAACATGTTCAGTAGGTCAAATATTTGTCTGGCTGAAATGACATCATGAGATGTAAATCTCTCTGTATATTAACCAACAGATCCAAGTACCCGTGGGCCATAAAAGTGTTCATGGAGGTCAAAAATTGTTCATGGAGGTCAAAAACATTGTATGGAAAGTTCAAGATCAAGTACTTTTGGGCCAGAAACATGTTCAGTAGGTCAAATATTTGTCTGGCTGAAATGACATCATGAGAAGTAAATCTCCAACCAACCAGAACACCCTAGCAACCACCAAGCAACAGCCTAGCAACCATGCAGAACACCCTAGAAACAAACAGAACACCCCAGCAACCATCTGGCAACACCCTAGCAACCACCATTAACACCCCAGCAACCGCCTAGCAACACCCTAGCAACCACCCAGAACACCTTCGCAACCACCCAGAATACCCTAACAACCGCATAGCAACACCATAGCAACCACCCAGAATACCCTAAAAAAAACACCTAGCAACCACCCAGAAC
Organism: Pimephales promelas; assembly: GCF_988280905.1. Classification (NCBI taxonomy): domain Eukaryota; kingdom Metazoa; phylum Chordata; class Actinopteri; order Cypriniformes; family Leuciscidae; genus Pimephales; species Pimephales promelas. The sequence continues at coordinate 9,107,027 of NC_142777.1, forward strand.
ACCATAGCAACCTCCCAGAACACCCTAGCAACCGGGTGCTGAGATTTGCCGCTTCAAGCTCCACTTCACATTTTCTTCTGGAAATGTGCCATAAATGTGTTCATGAAGGTCAAAATTGACCTATGTATATCTAATATAACATCAGAAGGAGTCTAAAAGTTTATATTGTTTTAAACTTTTTGAGAAATCTTTGACCAGAAATTAGTTCAATATGTCAGATATGGACTTCTCTATGGCTTAGGAAGCATCTGTTGGAGTCTATGAGTATGAATGGAAAGTACAAGGTCAAGTACTTTTGGGCCAGATATATGTTCAGTAGGTCAAATATATTTATGGCTGAAATTACATCATGAGAAGCAAAGCTCTCGGTACATTAACCCAAACATCAAATACCCGTGGACCATAAATGTGTTTCTGAAGGTCAAAAATTGACCTATGTATAGCTAATGTAACATCAGGAGTCTATAAGTTTATATTGTTTAAAACCTTTTGAGGATCCTTTGACCAGAAATGAGTTCAATAGGTCAGATATGGACTTCTCTATGGCTTAGGAAGCATCTGTTGGAGTCTATGAGTATGTTTGGAAAGTTCAAGATCAAGTACTTTTGGGCCAGAAACATGTTCAGTAGGTCAAATTTTTGTCTGGCTGAAATGACATCATGAGAAGTAAATCTCTCGGTATAATAACCCACATACCAAGGACCCGTGGGCCATAAAAGTGTTCCTGAAGGTCAAAAATTGACCTATGTAATATAACATCAGAAGGAGTCTATAAGTTTATATCGTTTTAAAGTTTTTGAGGAACCTTTGACCAGAAATTAGTTCAAAAGGTCAGATATGGACTTTTCCATGGCTTAGGAAGCATTTATTGGAGTCTATGAGTATGTATGGAAAGTTCAAGATTAAGTACTTTTGGGCCAGAAATATGTTCAGTAGGTCAAATATCTTTCTGGCTGAAATAACATCATGAGAAGGATCAATTAATTACCCATAGGCTAGAAACATGTTCAGTAGGTCAAAAAGGAACCTATGTATATCACATCAGATTGAGTCTATCAGTTGATATTATTTAAAAACATTTGAGGAATCATAGACCAGAAATTAGTACAATAGGTCAGATATGGACTTCTCTATGGCTTAGAATCAAGTACCCGTGAGCCAGAAATATGTTCACTAGGACAAAAAGGAACCTATCTATAGCTTACAAATCATCAAAAGTCAATAACACGCGTGCTTTTCCATGCATTTCCATTCTACAACTAATTAATTTCTGTTTTGACGAGAAAACATCAAAAGAGTGATCGCTTTACAATGCACACACTAACTTGTTCCTTGTGCAACGAAGAGATTTGCAATGCTTGTGCTGTAGGATTGCATTGCACATGCACACGATAACTAACCTCTGTCCAATGAAAAGAAAAACACCTAAGATGTGTTTTATTGCATTGCATGACAGATCTAACTTGTTCCTCGTTATGCAATATGCACGCAATAACTAACCTCTGTGCAGTGAAAAGAAAACACCTAAGATGTGTTTCAGTGCATTGCATGACAGATCTAACTTGTTTCTCGTTATGCATATACACGCAATAACTCGCTCTGTGCAGTGAAAAGAAAACAACTAAGATGTGTTTCAATGCATTGCATGACCTATCTAACTTGTTCCTCGTTATGTATGCATGCAATAACTATCCTCTGTGCAATGAAAAGAAAACACCTAAGATGTGTTTCAGTGCATTGCATGACAGATCTAACTTGTTACTCGTTATGCATATGCACGCAATAACTCGCTCTGTGCAGTGAAAAGAAAAGAACTAAGATGTGTTTCAATGCATTGCATGACCTATCTAACTTGTTCCTCGTTATGTATGCATGCAATAACTATCCTCTGTGCAATGAAAAGAAAACACCTAAGATGTGTTTCATCGCATTGCATGACCTATCTAACTTGTTCCTCGTTATGCAATATGCACGCAATAACTAACCTCTGTGCAGTGAAAAGAAAACACCTAAGATGTGTTTCAATGCATTGCATGACAGATCTAACTTGTTTCTCGTTATGCATATGCACGCAATAACTCGCTTTGTGCAGTGAAAAGAAAACACCTAAGATGTGTTTCAGTGCATTACATGACATATCTAACTTGTTACTCGTTATTCATATGCACGGAATAACTAACCTCTGTGCAATGAAAAGAAAATACCTAAGATGTGTTTCATTGCATTGCATGACATATCTAACTTGTTCCTCGTTATGACATGCACGCAATAACCTCTGTGCAATGAAAAGAAATCAACTAAGATGTGTTTCAATGCATTACATGACCTATCTAACTTGTTCCTCGTTATGTATGCATGCAATAACTATCCTCTGTGCAATGAAAAGAAAACACCTAAGATGTGTTTCATTGCATTGCAAGATAGATATAACTTGTTTCTCGTTATGCATATGCACGCAAATAGCTAACCTCTCTCCAGTGAAAAGAAAACACCTAACATGGGTTTCAGTGCATTGCATGACATATCTAATTTGTTCCTCGTAATGCATATGCACTTAATAACTAACCTCTGTGTAATAAAAAGAAAACACCTAAGATGTGTTTCATTGCATTGCATGATAGATATAACTTGTTTCTCGTTATGCATATGCACGCAAATAAGTAACCTCTCTGCAGTGAAAAGAAAACACCTAACATGGGTTTCAGTGTATTGCCTGACATATCTAACTTGTTCCTCGTTATGCATATTCACGCAATAACTAACCTCTGTGCAATGAAAAGAAAACACCTAAGATGTGTTTTCTCGCACTGCATGACATATTTAACTTTTTCCTTGTTATGAATATGCACGCAATAACTAACCTCTGTGCAATGAAAAGAAAACACCTAACATGGGTTTCAGTGAATTGCATGACATATCTAACTTGTTCCTCGTTATGCATATGCACGTAATAACTAACCTCTGTGCAATAAAAAGAAAACACCTAAGATATGTTTCATTGCATTGCATGATAGATATAACTTGTTTCTCGTTATGCATATGTGTCACAGGCTGGCTCAGTTCTTTCTTTTTTTTTTCTTTTTTTTTTTTCTCTGCCTAATTAGAGACATTAGGGCCCTACTGTGTGATGGTTTTACTGTGTGTGGAAACGTATTTGCACTTTGATTTGTAGTGGGTATTCACTGTACGTATGCATCAGAATTTGTAGTGGGTTTTGTTGTTTCTATTACTTCTGCCCTATTTGACTCTTTTTAGATATGTGTTATGTACAAACCTGGCAACCCACTTCCTGTTTTTTTTTCAATGCCCATATTTGGACTACTTCCTCTCCCAATAATGTGACTTAATTAGTTTATTTGGTACTCATTACTACATTGCTCCTCTCTGCCCATATTTGGACTATACTTCCTGTCACTGATTGAATAGACAAGAATTGATGATTGCCTATGCCTTGCAATTGATGATGATTTCAATTAGCAAACTAATGGTCTAACAACCACTCATGCCCTGGTTGAAGGATATAAAAGCTGGTTCTTTGGAAGAGAGAAGGCAGATTTTTTGTCTGGCTGCAGTTGTGCTGCGATTGTGTCTTTGGGTGCTCTACGGCTCTGCAAAGGATGTCCAGGTTTCAAGGCCTTTCGTCTGAACGTTGATGTACTACAACTATTTTCCCTCAACGCTCTCTATTGCTGCCTGAAGGGCCGTAATTCTATTTTTCTTCAACACAGTGTGAGTGCGTGCCCATTTGATACTCGTGGCTGTCGTGGTCATTGTGATTGCTTTCTTCCAGCCTCCGCTATACGCAGCTTGTGGCTCCAGAGTCTGCCGTTTTCCTGAAGACCGTGTGGCTACCCTCGAACCTCCCTCAACGCTCGCTATCACTGCCTGAAGGGCCGTAATTATATTTTTCTTCCACACAGTGAGAGTGTGTGGCCATTTGGTACTTATGGTGTTGGTGGTCATTGTGATTGCTTTCTTCCAGCCTCCGCTATACGCAGCTTGTGGCTCCAGAGTTTGCCGTTTTCCTGAAGATCGTGTGGCTACCCTCGAACCTCCCTCAACGCTCGCTATCACTGCCTGAAGGGCCGTAATTATATTTTTCTTCCACACAGTGAGAGTGTGTGGCCATTTGGTACTTATGGTGTTGGTGGTCATTGTGGTTGCTTTCTTCTAGCCTCTGCTATACCCAGCTGGTGGTTTCAGTGTCTGGTGATCCTTGAAGATCGTGTGGGTATCCTCGGAACTCCCTCAACGCTCGCTATCGTCGCCTAAAGGGCCCCTCTGCTACACGTAGTTTGTGACGAACCCAGCACTGCTGTGAAGGCTGGCTTGCCTACATCGGAATCTTCCTGGACGCTTGCCGTTTGCTGCCTAGAGCACCGTGCCCATTTTCTGTGGGTCTGACGCTTGCTGTGACTCTTGGGACGTGTCTGCTCCACGGTTTTGAGGGAGGACAGTCGGAGCAAATTGCAGAGAAGCCACCCAACTTCGATATCTGTCAAAAAGATATTAGACTTGATTTTAGTGAACTCTTTTATTTTTCCTACGTATCAGTATTTCCCTTAATAAAGTATATTTTTTTTGGTACCTGATTTTGACTGTCTGTTGGTTTCTGCGGCTGGGACCTGGGTAACTTATTATTCTATACTGGTCACTAGGTGACAGTCTTTTTCTGGCGTAGTCGGCAGGGTACCAGCAGCAGAAAACCACAGTCATGTCTGACCCTCCGGGTAGTGCAGCTAACCAAGGGGCAGAAGGAAATGTGGCTGGCGGGGGTAGTCAGGGAGTAGCTCAATTGTTGGTGCCATGGTTTATGGGGGGGCCATGGATACCCCGTTTTAGTGGGGAGAAGGGAAAATTTAGCTCATGGAGGTCTCAGGTAGAAGCTATGCTGAGGGCCCAAGGGCTAACTACACAACAAGGTGTGGACTTTTTGTTGGCAGCTTTAGATGGGGAGGCGAGGCGTCAGGCGCGGTTATTCAAGACAGAGGAGAAGGCTGATGCTAAGGCACTGCTGGACGCCCTGCAGAGCAAGTATGGAGATGGAGGAAGTCGAGCCCAGCGGAGGTCCAGGTTCTTCAGCTGTAGGCAAGGTCAGGATGAGGGAGTGGGATCCTTTATCTTGAAATTGCAGGAACTTTATTTCGACTGGCAAGGACGTGAACCAACCCAAGAGGAAGAGGGCGAGTACCTGTTAGATCAGTTCACCTTGAACTTAAGACCAGGCCCAATCCAGCAGGAGATTCATCGGCAAGTGCGCCGCAATCCACAGTTGACGTTTGCCGCTGTCTGCACTGAGGCTGTGGCTCTTGAGCAGGAGCAGCAACATGGAGAAGACCACACCTGGGTCAGACGGGCTGTGACACCCACCGTAGCAACCTCACCAGTTAACACCCTGCACTGTAATGCATCCGACTTAAGTCAATTGAAAAGCGAACTCCAGGCAGAATTGCGCAAAGAAGTGACAGAGCAGCTGAAGGGTTTGAGTGCCTCCATTGTTGAAGAAATCCGCAAACAAATATCACCCACCCCCCTAATGGCCAGTCAGCCCGACGTACCACCCCTAACTGTCATCCCACCCCAACTGCCCAGTGGTCCAACTGCACGATCAAGACCTCAACAGACACCACCAGGCAGGGGTTCTTTCCAGTGGGATGCCGAGGGGAGGCCCATATGCAGGGACTGTGGAGGAGTTGGGCATATCCAGAGGTATTGTCCAACTCGCCGTAGGTCGACTTCGGGTTTTTAGTGCCCCCTGCCACTGAGGGGCGCGTGGCAGGGACTGTTGCCCACTCTGCTGGAGTGACCAAGTCCCAGCTTGTAGGAGAATGTCCATATGTTGAGGTGGAGGCTAATGGAAAAATGATCTCTTGTGTCCTTGACACTGGCTCACAAGTCACTTTGGTGAGTAAAGCCTTTTTTAAAAGACATTTTGGGAATATTGACATGAATTGTGCCCATGACTCTCCATGGCTAACCTTACGAGCTGTTAATGGACTGCAGATACCGTATGTTGGTTATGCAATTGTTGATTTCGCTGTTGGCGGTGTCCAGATTCCACAGAAGGGGATGGTGGTGGTTGAAGATGGGTGTATGGGAGCAGACTTCGCCATTCTAGGCATGAACGTAATTGCACACTGTTGGAGTGAATTGACCAAGGGTAAGCACCCCGGATTGACAGCTTTTAAGTCTCTTGTGTCGCCTGTAGCAGGTCATGTTTGGGAACAAGCCTTCTCCGTTTGCCAGAGGGTGATGGTTGAAGGGCCTGCCATTCCTTTTCAAGGGGTTGCTCGACTGCCTCGACAGCCACCAGTGGTTATCCCCCCTGAGTCTGAGATGGTGGTATGGGCTCAACTTCAGGAAGGAGCCCCCAAGATGGTCCTTAATGCATTAATAGAACCCCTCGAGGACCAGGATGGGGAATGGTATGTAGCGCGGTCCCTGGTGATGGTGAGTGGAGGTAAGCTGCCAATGAGGATGTGCAACCCAAATCCTTATCCAGTAGAGGTCCCACTGCGCCGCCCATTGGCTAAGGTGACACAGACTGATGAGTGTGATGTACAAACGGGACAGGAGTTAGTAGTCGAGCCTGACGACTCTGGAGCTGTGGAAGTGGCAATTCGAGCTGTGACGAACCCCTCTGAATCTTCTACTCTTACAGATCTCCATCCTTGCTTTGCCATTGAGGGAGACGGTCTAAACCCAGATCAACACCAACGCCTCCTGCAGCTCTTAAAGAAATGGATTAGCGTGTTCTCCTCGCACGATGACGACTTTGGCAGAACCAATGCAGTACAACATCAGATACCCACAGGTGATGCCCCGCCTTGTCGAGAGCGCTACCGTCCTGTCCCCCCAAGTCTGTACCCGGAACTGAGGACCCTTCTCCAGGGCATGCTGGACAGTGGGGTGGTTCGTGAAAGCTCTAGTCCATGGGCAGCCCCAGTAGTCCTGGTTAAAAAGAAGGATGGCAGTTGGAGGTTCTGTGTGGATTATCGTAAGCTGAATGCAGTCACGCACAAGGATGCTTATCCGCTACCTCGCATCGAAGAATCCCTCACCGGGCTGAAGAGGGCCCAATGGTATTCAACACTCGACCTCGCTAGTGGATACTGGCAAGTAGAGATGGACCCCCAAGACCGGCAGAAGACTGCATTCACCACCCCCATGGGCCTCTATGAATTTGACCGCATGCCTTTTGGCCTGTGTAATGCACCCGCAACCTTCCAGAGGCTCATGCAAAGGTGCTTGGGGTCCATGGTGCATGACTTTCTGTTAATTTATTTGGATGATGTGGTGGTGTTTTCCCCTGACTTTGACAGCCATCTTCACCACTTAGAACAGGTGTTTTGGAGGTTGCATGAGCATGGCCTGAAGTTGCAACCAAGGAAGTGCAAGTTGTTTCAGCAACAGGTGACTTACTTGGGCCATGTCATCAGCAACCAGGGAGTAGCCACTGACCCTCAAAAGACAGCTGTGGTGAAGGAATGGCCTGTCCCACAAACCATCAAACAGGTGCGTTCCTTTCTGGGCTTTGCGGGGTATTATAGGAGATTTATACATGGCTTTTCACAAATTGCTGCCCCTCTTCATACCTTGCTGAAAGGGACGGCCACTGTTCGACAGGGAAATACCCATGTGAATTGGACCGAAGCTTGCCAGGAATCCTTTGACAGACTTAAGAAAGACTTGGTACGTGCCCCGGTTCTTGCATATGCGGACTTCTCTCTCCCCTTCCGGTTGTATACTGATGCCAGCCTGGAGGGCTTGGGAGCAGTATTGGCCCAAGAACAGGATGGACAAGAGAGAGTAATAGCTTTTGCCAGCCGGAGTCTGCACCTCACGGAAAGAAATGATCAAAATTACAGCTCATTTAAACTCGAACTTTTAGCTCTGAAATGGGCGATAACAGAGAAGTTCAAAGATTACCTGTGGGGGGCCACCATAGAAGTTTTTACAGACAATAGTCCGCTTGTACATCTAGCTACTGCCAACCTGGGAGCTGTGGAGCAACGTTGGGCGAACCAGCTGGCCAACTACCGGTATACCATCAAGTTTCGCCCTGGTAGAACTAACCAAAATGCTGATGCCCTTTCCAGGTTGCCAGGCGAGTGCACTGAGGCTGTTGTAAGGGTGGTGGCTGAACCAGCTGATTCGGCCCATCCTGCAGAGGACATCCTTCAGACTCCGGACCGGTGGTATAACTGTCAGTTTCAGGACCCAGGGCTGCAACTCCTGTGGGCTTGGAAAGCTGCGAACACGCTCCCACCCCCTCAGGAACGAAAAGGGGCTCCTCATCAGGTAAAGCGACTTCTGCTCGATTGGGAACGCATTGTAATTCGTGACAATTTACTGAAACGCAGATGTGCTGACCCAAGGACTGGCGAGGTATATTGGCAGGTGTTGGTCCCAGAGCAGGAAGCGCAAAAGTTATGGCAACAGTATCACGAAAGCTTGGGTCATCAAGGAGCAGAGAAGGTTTGGTCGGTTTTGAGGAGACGTTTCTTTTGGCCAAGTATGCTGAGAAGTGTGGAGACCTGGACTGCGGCCTGTCCTCGTTGCCTCCGACAGAAGCCTGGACCTGGGTTAAGAGCCCCCCTGGTGCCGATCCCTACGTCCTACCCCTTTGAGGTATTGGGAATAGACTATTTGTCATTGGGAAGACCAGGGGACCCTTTCCCCTATATATTAGTCATGACTGACCTCTTCTCCAAGTATGCCTTTGCAGTTCCAACAAAAGAACAGTCCGCGACCACGACAGCCAAAGCCCTGTACAGTGCTGTGATTCAGGTGGTGGGGTGCCCAGAAAGAATTCTCTCTGACCGTGGGGGTGCTTTCCAGTCAGCGGTAATGGAACAACTGTGCCAGTTGTATGGATGTAAACAGTCCCGAACCACCCCTTACCACCCTCAAGGTAATGGTGTGTGTGAGAGGTTTAATCAAACCTTGCTGTCTCTCCTTAGTTCTCTTTCAGAAGCTGATCAGAACCACTGGCCACAGAGTCTCCCTGCATTGCTACAGGCTTATAATAACACCACCCATAGTTCCACTGGTATGACCCCACATTTCATCGTATTTGGCCGGCATGCGCGCCTCCCAGTGGACTGGGTCGTAACTTCATCCCCTCCCAATTTAAGATATTCCCTGTCGGATTGGGTGAAGCAACACTATAGAACTCTGACACAAGCCTACAACGTGGTAAAGGCGAATGTTCAGAGGCAACAACAGAAGGACCAGCGAAGGTACGATCGACGGGCCAAGGTGGACTCACTTCTGCCAGGGGAACGTGTCCTCCCAAGGAATTTTCGCAGACGTGCAAAGGGCAAGCTGGCACCGCGTTGGGGCCCGGATGTCTGGGTGGTGGTAGCCCGACCTCGAGCGGATCGACCCGTTTATGTAATCTGTCCAGAAGGCCATGAAGGCCCCACTAAGACCATCCACCGCAATAATCTGCGCTGTTGCCCAGTGAACATATCCAGAGAGGATCCTTTGGAAGGGGAACCATCTATAAGCCAACCACAGCCCATGTCCTGGTATCCGGTCATAGCCGCTCCACTCGTCCATCAGCACCAGCTAACTGGTCATACCTCCACCACCACTTCAGTCGTACCGAACCCAGAGGGAGGTCTGTTGTCTGCAGCTAGTGGAGTAGACCCAACGACACAGACCCCAAGCCCGTCAACCGAAGAGCCGACGGGCGAACTGGAACACCGAGCACCGCCTGAAACCGTGTCCTGTCTGCCAAGCCTCCCTATGATGAGTCCAACGGGTGGGGCAGTAAGGCGGTCACAAAGATCCACCCGGGGGCAGCCCCCAACCAGGTACAGGAACATATAGATAGTGGTCGGGACGACCAATAGAAAAGTGGGGGGGAAATGTCACAGGCTGGCTCAGTTCTTTCTTTTTTTTTTTCTTTTTTTTTTTTCTCTGCCTAATTAGAGACATTAGGGCCCTACTGTGTGATGGTTTTACTGTGTGTGGAAACGTATTTGCACTTTGATTTGTAGTGGGTATTCACTGTACGTATGCATCAGAATTTGTAGTGGGTTTTGTTGTTTCTATTACTTCTGCCCTATTTGACTCTTTTTAGATATGTGTTATGTACAAACCTGGCAACCCACTTCCTGTTTTTTTTTCAATGCCCATATTTGGACTACTTCCTCTCCCAATAATGTGACTTAATTAGTTTATTTGGTACTCATTACTACATTGCTCCTCTCTGCCCATATTTGGACTATACTTCCTGTCACTGATTGAATAGACAAGAATTGATGATTGCCTATGCCTTGCAATTGATGATGATTTCAATTAGCAAACTAATGGTCTAACAACCACTCATGCCCTGGTTGAAGGATATAAAAGCTGGTTCTTTGGAAGAGAGAAGGCAGATTTTTTGTCTGGCTGCAGTTGTGCTGCGATTGTGTCTTTGGGTGCTCTACGGCTCTGCAAAGGATGTCCAGGTTTCAAGGCCTTTCGTCTGAACGTTGATGTACTACAACTATTTTCCCTCAACGCTCTCTATTGCTGCCTGAAGGGCCGTAATTCTATTTTTCTTCAACACAGTGTGAGTGCGTGCCCATTTGATACTCGTGGCTGTCGTGGTCATTGTGATTGCTTTCTTCCAGCCTCCGCTATACGCAGCTTGTGGCTCCAGAGTCTGCCGTTTTCCTGAAGACCGTGTGGCTACCCTCGAACCTCCCTCAACGCTCGCTATCACTGCCTGAAGGGCCGTAATTATATTTTTCTTCCACACAGTGAGAGTGTGTGGCCATTTGGTACTTATGGTGTTGGTGGTCATTGTGATTGCTTTCTTCCAGCCTCCGCTATACGCAGCTTGTGGCTCCAGAGTTTGCCGTTTTCCTGAAGATCGTGTGGCTACCCTCGAACCTCCCTCAACGCTCGCTATCACTGCCTGAAGGGCCGTAATTATATTTTTCTTCCACACAGTGAGAGTGTGTGGCCATTTGGTACTTATGGTGTTGGTGGTCATTGTGGTTGCTTTCTTCTAGCCTCTGCTATACCCAGCTGGTGGTTTCAGTGTCTGGTGATCCTTGAAGATCGTGTGGGTATCCTCGGAACTCCCTCAACGCTCGCTATCGTCGCCTAAAGGGCCCCTCTGCTACACGTAGTTTGTGACGAACCCAGCACTGCTGTGAAGGCTGGCTTGCCTACATCGGAATCTTCCTGGACGCTTGCCGTTTGCTGCCTAGAGCACCGTGCCCATTTTCTGTGGGTCTGACGCTTGCTGTGACTCTTGGGACGTGTCTGCTCCACGGTTTTGAGGGAGGACAGTCGGAGCAAATTGCAGAGAAGCCACCCAACTTCGATATCTGTCAAAAAGATATTAGACTTGATTTTAGTGAACTCTTTTATTTTTCCTACGTATCAGTATTTCCCTTAATAAAGTATATTTTTTTTGGTACCTGATTTTGACTGTCTGTTGGTTTCTGCGGCTGGGACCTGGGTAACTTATTATTCTATACTGGTCACTAGGTGACATATGCACGCATAAACCTCTCTGCAGTGAAAAGAAAACACCTAACATGGGTTTCAGTGCATTGCGTGACATATCAAACGTGTTCCTCGTTATGCATATGCACGCTATAACTAACCTCTGTGCAATGAAAAGAAAACACCTAAGATGTGTTTTATCACACTGCATGACATATCTAACTTGTTCCTTGTTATGATTATGGACGCAATAACTAACCTCTGTGCAATAAAAAGAAAACACCTGAGATGTATTTCGTCGCATTGCATGACATATCTAACTTGTTCCTCGTTGCAATGAAAAGATATAACGTGATTTTGCATGCATTTCTATTTTACAAACTAATTTATTTGTGCACAGACGAGAAAACAACACATGAGCTTTACAGTGCATAGTATAGCTATTGAACTCATTTCTGGTAAAAGGGACCTCAAAAGTTTTTAAGCAATATAAGCTTATTAGACACCTTTTGATGATATATAAGCTATACAAAAGGTTCCTATTTGACCTACTGAACATAGGTTACTATATCATTAGGTTACTATACATTGATATTTACTACTTATGATGTTTTATGAGCAGGAAGATATTTGAACATATACTGAACATATATCTGTCCCACGAGTACCTGATATTGAACTTTCTATACATAAAAAAATAGACTACTTCTTATGCTACTTCTTACACTACTTCCTAGGCCTAGAGGTTCCTCATTGACCCACAAACATAGTCCTTGCCGACGAGTAGTAGGTCTCGACCTTTTTGTATAAATTCTCATAGACTCCTTTTGATGCTTCTTAAGGCATATAGAATGTCCATATCTTAAGTATTTAACTCATGTCTGGTCAAAGGGTCCTCAAAAGTTTTTAAACAAGAAAAACTTTTAGACTCCTTCTGATATTACATGAGCTATAGATAGGTTCCTTTTTGACCTACTGAACATAGTTCTGGCCCACGAGTACTTGATCTTGAACATTCTAAACATACTCATTAACTCCTTTTGATGTTACTGAAGCCATACAAGAGTCCTTATTTTAACTACTGAACATATTTCTGGCTAAGGTGTTCTTTGAAAATCAGGATACTATACAGAATGACCTCTTATCATGTTATTTTAGCCAGACAGATATTTGACCTACAGACTGTATTTCTTGCCCATGTGTACTTGATCTTGAACTTTCTACATACTCATAGACTCCTTTTGATGGTTCCTAGGCCATATAGAATTGTCCACATCTGACCTATTGAAATTATTTCTGAAAAACTTATGGGCTCTTTTTGATGATATATAAATCAATTGCCAAAAACATTATAAAAACTCTATAGTAATTTGGACACTACCAACCACCTAGAAACACCATAGGAACCACACAGACTACCATAGTAACAACCTAAATCACCCTAGCAACCACCCAGAACACCTTAGCAACACTCTAGCAACCGCCTAACAACCACCCAGAACACCTTAGAAAAACCCTAGCAAGCAACCAACCCTAGCAACACCCAAGCAACCACCCAGAACACCCTAGCAACCACCTAGCAACACCCTAGTAACCACCCAGAACACCCTAGCAACACCCTAGCAACCACCCGGAATACCCTAACAACCACCTAGCAACCACCCATAACACTGTAGCTTCCACCGGGAACACCCTAGCAACCGGGTGGTGAGATTTGCCACTGCAAGCAGCACGTTACATTTTCTTCTGGAAATGTGCCATAAATGTGTTACATAGGTCAAAAATTGACCCATGTATAGCTAATACAACATCAGATGGACTCTAGAAGTTTATATTGTAATGGTAAAAGGGTCCTCAAAAGGTTTCAAACAATATAAACATATTGATTAGTTTATATCATATTACATTATATTGCAAAATAATTTATTAGTTAAGAGCTAAATCATGCCCAAAAACATTACAGAAACTCTTTAGTAACCATATGTAAACACTACCAACCACCTGGTAACACCATAGCAACAACCCAGAATACCATAGTAACGACCTAAAACACCCTAGCAACCACCCAGCAACCAACACCAACAAACAAGAACACCCCAGCAACCACCTAGCAACACCCTACCAACCATCCAGAACAACCTGGCAACCACCTAGCAACATTAGCACCTAGCAACCACATAAAAACACCATAGCAACCACCCAGAATACCCTAACAACCACCTAGCAACCACACAGAACACCCTAGTAACCGGGTGGTGAGATTTGCCACTTCAGGCTCAACTTCACATTTTCTTCTGGAAATGTGCCATAAATGTGTTCCTGGTGGTCAAAAATTGATCTATGTATATCAAATATAACATCAGAAGAAGTCTAAAAGTTTACATTGTTTTAAACTTTTTGAGGAACCTTTGACCAGAAATGAGTTCAATGACATCACGAGAAGTAAATCTATCGGTATATTAACTCACAGATCAAGTACCCGTGGGCCATAAATGTGTTCCTGGAGGTCAAAAATTGACCTATGTATAGCTAATATAACATCAGAAGGAATCTATAAGTTAATATTGTTTTAAACTATTTTGAGGAACTTTTCACCAGAAATGAGTTCAATGGGTCAGATATGGACTTCTCTATGGCTTCTTAAGAAGCGTCTATTGGAGTCTATGAGTCTGTATGGAAAGTTCAAGATCAAGAACTTTTGGGCCAGAAACATGTTCAGTAGGTCAAATATTTGTCTGGCTGAAATGACATCATGAGATGTTAATCTCTCTGTATATTAACCCACAGATCAAGTACCTGTGGGCCATAAAAGTATTCATGGAGGTCAAAAATTGACCTATGTAATATAACATCAGAATGTTATATTACATAGTCTATGAATATTTATGGAAAGTTCAAGATCTAGTACTTTTGGGCCAGAAACATGTAGTAGGTACATTGCCTACATTTAGTAGGTAAAATATTTTTCTGGCTGAAATGACATCATGAGAAATAAATCTCCAACCAACCAGAACACCCTAGCAACCACCAAGCAACAGCATAGCAACCACCCAGAACACCCTAGAAACAAAAAAAAACAACCCAGCAACCACCCAGAACACCTTCGCAACCACCCAGAATACCCTAGCAACCGCCTAGCAACACCGTAGCAACCACCCCGAACAGCTTCGCAACCACCCAGAATACCCTAGCAACCACATAGCAACACCCTAGCAACCACCCAGAACACCTTCGCAACCACCCAGAATACCTTAGCAACCGCATAGCAACACCTTAGCAACTACCCAGAATACCCTAAAAAAAACCTACCAACTACCCAGAACACCGTAGCAACCTCCCAGAACACCCTAGCAACCGGGTGCTGAGATTTGCCGCTTCAAGCTCCACTTCACATTTTCTTCAGGAAATGTGCCATAAATGTGTTCATGGAGGTCAAAATTGACCTATGTATATCTAATATAACATCAGAAGGAGTCTAAAAGTCTATATTGTTTTAAACTTTTTGAGAAACCTTTGACCCGAAATGAGTTCAATATGTCATATATGGACTTCTCTGTGGCTTAGGAATCATCTGTTGGAGTCTATGAGTATGTTTGGAAATTTCAAGATCAAGTACTTTTGGGCCAGAAACATGTTCAGTAGGTCAAATATTTGTCTGGCTGAAATGACATCATGAGATGTAAATCTCTTGGTATATTAACCAACAGATCCAAGTACCCGTGGGCCATAAAAGTGTTCATAAAGGTCAAAAATTGACCTATGTAAAATAACATCAGAATGTTATATTACATAGTCTGTGAGTATGTGTGGAAAGTTCAAGATCAAGTATTTTTGGACCAGAAACATGTTCAGTAGGTAAAATATTTTTCTGGCTGAAATGACATCATGAGAAGTAAATCTCCAACCAACCAGAACACCCTAGCAACCACCAAGCAACAGCCTAGCAACCATCCAGAACACCCTATAAACAAACCAGAACACCCCAGCAACCATCTGGCAACACCCTAGCAACCACCATTAACACCCCAGCAATCGCCTAGCAACACCCTAGCAACGACATAGCAACACCATAGCAACCACCCAGAATACCCCAGCAACCGCCTAGCAACACCCTAGCAACCACCCAGAACACCTTCGCAACCACCCAGAATACCCTAGCAACCGCATAGCAACACCATAGCAACCACCCAGAATACCCTAAAAAAAACACCTAGCAACCACCCAGAACACCGTAGCAACCTCCCAGAACACCCTAGCAACCGGGTGCTGAGATTTGCCTCTTCAAGCTCCACTTCATATTTTCTTCTGGAAATGTGCCATAAATGTGTTCCTGGTGGTCAAAAATTGATCTATATATATCTAAAATAACATCAGAAGAAGTCTAAAAGTTTACATTGTTTTAAACTTTTTGAGGAACCTTTGACAAGAAATGAGTTCAATGAGATCACGAGAAGTAAATCTATCGGTATATTAACCCACAGATCAAGTACCCGTAGGACATAAATGTGTTCCTGGAGGTCAAAAATTGACCTATGTATATCTAATATAATTGACCAATGTATATCTAATATAACATCAGAAGGAGGTCAATTATTTGTCTGGCCGAAATTACATCATGAGAAGTAAATCTCTTGGTATACTCACCCATAGATCAAGTACCCGTGGGCCATAAATGTGTTCCTGGAGGTCAATAATTGACCTATGTATAGCTAATATAACATCAGAAGGAATCTATAAGTTTATATTGTTTTAAACTATTTGAGGAACTTTTCACCAGAAATGAGTTCAATATGTCAGATATGGACTTCTCTATGGCTTCTTAGGAAGCATCTATTGGAGTCTATGAGTCTGTATGGAAAGTTCAAGATCAAGAACTTTTGGGCCAGAAACATGTTCAGTAGGTCAAATATTTGTCTGGCTGAAATGACATCATGAGATGTAAATCTCTCTGTATATTAACCCACAGATCAAGTACCCGTGGGCCATAAAAGTATTCATGGAGGTCAAAAATTGACCTATGTAATATAACATCAGAATGTTATATTACATAGTCTATGAATATGTATGGAAAGTTCAAGATCTAGTACTTTTGGGCCAGAAACATGTTTAGTAGGTAAAATATTTTTCTGGCTGAAATGACATCATGAGAAATAAATCTCCAACCAACCAGAACACCCTAGCAACCACCAAGCAACAGCATAGCAACCACCCAGAACACCCTAGAAACAAACCAGAACAACCCAGCAACCACCCAGAACACCTTCGCAACCACCCAGAATACCCTAGCAACCGCCTAGCAACACCCTAGCAACCACCCAGAACAGCTTCGCAACCACCCAGAATACACTAGCAACCACATATCAACACCCTAGCAACCACCCAGAACACCTTCGCAACCACCCAGAATACCCTAGCAACCGCATAGCAACACCATAGCAACTACCCAGAATACCCTAAAAAAAAAAACTACCAACCACCCAGAACACGGTAGCAACCTCCCAGAACACCCTAGCAACCGGGTGCTGAGATTTGCCGCTTCAAGCTCCACTTCACATTTTCTTCAGGAAATGTGCCATAAATGTGTTCATGGAGGTCAAAATTGACCTATGTATATCTAATATAACATCAGAAGGAGTCTAAAAGTCTATATTGTTTTAAACTTTTTGAGAAACCTTTGACCAGAAATGAGTTCAATATGTCAGATATGGACTTCTCTGTGGCTTAGGAAGCATCTGTTGGAGTCTATGAGTATGTTTGGAAAGTTCAAGATCAAGTACTTTTGGGCCAGAAACATGTTCAGTAGGTCAAATATTTGTCTGGCTGAAATGACATCATGAGATGTAAATCTCTCTGTATATTAACCAACAGATCCAAGTACCCGTGGGCCATAAAAGTGTTCATGGAGGTCAAAAATTGACCTATGTCATATAAAATCAGAATGTTATATTACATAGTCTGTGAGTATGTGTGGAAAGTTCAAGATCAAGTATTTTTGGACCAGAAACATGTTCAGTAGGCAAAATATTTTTCTGGCTGAAATGACATCATGAGAAGTAAATCTCCAACCAACCAGAACACCCTAGCAACCACCAAGCAACAGCCTAGCAACCATCCATAACACCCTAGAAACAAACCAGAACACCCCAGCAACCATCTGGCAACACCCTAGCAACCACCATTAACACCCCAGCAACCGCCTAGCAACACCCTAGCAACCACCCAGAACACCTTCGCAACCACCCAGAATACCCTAACAACCGCATAGCAACATCATAGCAACCACCCAGAATACCCTAAAAAAACACCTAGCAACCACCCAGAACATCGTAGCAACCTCCCAGAACACCCTAGCAACCGGGTGCTGAGATTTGCCGCTTCAAGCTCCACTTCACATTTTCTTCTGGAAATGTGCCATAAATGTGTTCATGGAGGTCAAAATTGACCTATGTATATCTAATATAACATCAGAAGGAGTCTAAAAGTCTATATTGTTTTAAACTTTTTGAGAAACCTTTGACCAGAAATGAGTTCAATATGTCAGATATGGACTTCTCTGTGGCTTAGGAAGCATCTGTTGGAGTCTATGAGTATGTTTGGAAAGTTCAAGATCAAGTACTTTTGGGCCAGAAACATGTTCAGTAGGTCAAATATTTGTCTGGCTGAAATGACATCATGAGATGTAAATCTCTCGGTATATTAACCAACAGATCCAAGTACCCGTGGGCCATAAAAGTGTTCATGGAGGTCAAAAATTGACCTATGTCATATAAAATCAGAATGTTATATTACATAGTCTGTGAGTATGTGTGGAAAGTTCAAGATCAAGTATTTTTGGACCAGAAACATGTTCAGTAGGCAAAATATTTTTCTGGCTGAAATGACATCATGAGAAGTAAATCTCCAACCAACCAGAAAACCCTAGCAACCACCAAGCAACAGCCTAGCAACCATCCAGAACACCCTAGAAACAAACCAGAACACCCCAGCAACCATCTGGCAACACCCTAGCAACCACCATTACCACCCCAGCAACCGCCTAGCAACACCCTAGCAACCACCCAGAACACCTTCGCAACCACCCAGAATACCCTAACAACCGCATAGCAACATCATAGCAACCACCCAGAATACCCTAAAAAAACACCTAGCAACCACCCAGAACATCGTAGCAACCTCCCAGAACACCCTAGCAACCGGGTGCTGAGATTTGCCGCTTCAAGCTCCACTTCACATTTTCTTCTGGAAATGTGCCATAAATGTGTTCATGGAGGTCAAAATTCACCTATGTATATCTAATATAACATCAGAAGGAGTCTAAAAGTTTATATTGTTTTAAACTTTTTGAGAAATCTTTGACCAGAAATTAGTTCAATATGTCAGATATGGACTTCTTTATGGTTTAGGAAGCATCTGTTGGAGTCTATGAGTATGAATGGAAAGTACAAGGTCAAGTACTTTTGGGCCAGATATATGTTCAGTAGGTCAAATATATTTATGATATTTATGGTTGAAATTACATCATGAGAAGCAAAGCTCTCGGTACATTAACCCAAACATCAAATACCCGTGGACCATAAAATGTGTTTCTGAAGGTCAAAAATTGACCTATGAATAGCTTATGTAACATCAGGAGTCTATAAGTTTATATTGTTTAAAACCTTTTGAGGATCCTTTGACCAGAAATGAGTTCAATATGTCAGATATGGACTTCTCTGTGGCTTAGGAAGCATCTGTTGGAGTCTATGAGTATGTTTGGAAAGTTCAAGATCAAGTACTTTTGGGCCAGAAACATGTTCAGTAGGTCAAATATTTGTCTGGCTGAAATGACATCATGAGATGTAAATCTCTCGGTATATTAACCAACAGATCCAAGTACCCGTGGGCCATAAAAGTGTTCATGGAGGTCAAAAATTGACCTGTGTAATATAACATCAGAATGTTATATTGCATGGTCTATGAGTATGTATGGAAAGTTCAAGATCAAGTACTTTTGGGCCAGAAACATGTTCAGTAGGTCAAATATTTGTCTGGCTGAAATGACATCATGAGAAGTAAATCTCCAACCAACCAGAACACCCTAGCAACCACCAAGCAACAGCCTAGCAACCATGCAGAACACCCTAGAAACAAACAGAACACCCCAGCAACCATCTGGCAACACCCTAGCAACCACCATTAACACCCCAGCAACCGCCTAGCAACACCCTAGCAACCACCCAGAACACCTTCGCAACCACCCAGAATACCCTAACAACCGCATAGCAACACCATAGAAACCACCCAGAATACCCTAAAAAAACACCTAGCAACCACCCAGAACACCATAGCAACCTCCCAGAACACCCTAGCAACCGGGTGCTGAGATTTGCCGCTTCAAGCTCCACTTCACATTTTCTTCTGGAAATGTGCCATAAATGTGTTCATGAAGGTCAAAATTGACCTATGTATATCTAATATAACATCAGAAGGAGTCTAAAAGTTTATATTGTTTTAAACTTTTTGAGAAATCTTTGACCAGAAATTAGTTCAATATGTCAGATATGGACTTCTCTATGGCTTAGGAAGCATCTGTTGGAGTCTATGAGTATGAATGGAAAGTACAAGGTCAAGTACTTTTGGGCCAGATATATGTTCAGTAGGTCAAATATATTTATGGCTGAAATTACATCATGAGAAGCAAAGCTCTCGGTACATTAACCCAAACATCAAATACCCGTGGACCATAAATGTGTTTCTGAAGGTCAAAAATTGACCTATGTATAGCTAATGTAACATCAGGAGTCTATAAGTTTATATTGTTTAAAACCTTTTGAGGATCCTTTGACCAGAAATGAGTTCAATAGGTCAGATATGGACTTCTCTATGGCTTAGGAAGCATCTGTTGGAGTCTATGAGTATGTTTGGAAAGTTCAAGATCAAGTACTTTTGGGCCAGAAACATGTTCAGTAGGTCAAATTTTTGTCTGGCTGAAATGACATCATGAGAAGTAAATCTCTCGGTATAATAACCCACATACCAAGGACCCGTAGGCCATAAAAGTGTTCCTGGAGGTCAAAAATTGACCTATGTAATATAACATCAGAAGGAGTCTATAAGTTTATATCGTTTTAAAGTTTTTGAGGAACCTTTGACCAGAAATTAGTTCAAAAGGTCAGATATGGACTTTTCCATGGCTTAGGAAGCATTTATTGGAGTCTATGAGTATGTATGGAAAGTTCAAGATTAAGTACTTTTGGGCCAGAAATATGTTCAGTAGGTCAAATATCTTTCTGGCTGAAATAACATCATGAGAAGGATCAATTAATTACCCATAGGCTAGAAACATGTTCAGTAGGTCAAAAAGGAACCTATGTATATCACATCAGATTGAGTCTATCAGTTGATATTATTTAAAAACATTTGAGGAATCATAGACCAGAAATTAGTACAATAGGTCAGATATGGACTTCTCTATGGCTTAGAATCAAGTACCCGTGAGCCAGAAATATGTTCACTAGGACAAAAAGGAACCTATCTATAGCTTACAAATCATCAAAAGTCAATAACACGCGTGCTTTTCCATGCATTTCCATTCTACAACTAATTCATTTCTGTTTTGACGAGAAAACATCAAAAGAGTGATCGCTTTACAATGCACACACTAACTTGTTCCTTGTGCAACGAAGAGATTTGCAATGCTTGTGCTGTAGGATTGCATTGCACATGCACACGATAACTAACCTCTGTCCAATGAAAAGAAAAACACCTAAGATGTGTTTTATTGCATTGCATGACATATCTAACTTGTTCCTCGTTATGCAATATGCACGCAATAACTAACCTCCGTGCAGTGAAAAGAAAACACCTAAGATGTGTTTCAGTGCATTGCATGACAGATCTAACTTGTTTCTCGTTATGCATATACACGCAATAACTCGCTCTGTGCAGTGAAAAGAAAACACCTAAGATGTGTTTCAGTGCATTGCATGACAGATCTAACTTGTTCCTCGTTATGCAATATGCACGCAATAACTAACCTCTGTGCAGTGAAAAGAAAACACCTAAGATGTGTTTCAGTGCATTGCATGACAGATCTAACTTGTTTCTCGTTATGCATATACACGCAATAACTCGCTCTGTGCAGTGAAAAGAAAACAACTAAGATGTGTTTCAATGTATGCATGCAATAACTATCCTCTGTGCAATGAAAAGAAAACACCTAAGATGTGTTTCAGTGCATTGCATGACAGATCTAACTTGTTACTCGTTATGCATATGCACGCAATAACTCGCTCTGTGCAGTGAAAAGAAAACAACTAAGATGTGTTTCAATGCATTGCATGACCTATCTAACTTGTTCCTCGTTATGTATGCATGCAATAACTATCCTCTGTGCAATGAAAAGAAAACACCTAAGATGTGTTTCATCGCATTGCATGACCTATCTAACTTGTTCCTCGTTATGCAATATGCACGCAATAACTAACCTCTGTGCGGTGAAAAGAAAACACCTAAGATGTGTTTCAGTGCATTGCATGACAGATCTAACTTGTTTCTCGTTATGCATATGCACGCAATAACTCGCTTTGTGCAGTGAAAAGAAAACACCTAAGATGTGTTTCAGTGCATTACATGACATATCTAACTTGTTACTCGTTATTCATATGCACGGAATAACTAACCTCTGTGCAATGAAAAGAAAATACCTAAGATGTGTTTCATTGCATTGCATGACATATCTAACTTGTTCCTCGTTATGACATGCACGCAATAACCTCTGTGCAATGAAAAGAAATCAACTAAGATGTGTTTCAATGCATTGCATGACCTATCTAACTTGTTCCTCGTTATGTATGCATGCAATAACTATCCTCTGTGCAATGAAAAGAAAACACCTAAGATGTGTTTCATTGCATTGCAAGATAGATATAACTTGTTTCTCGTTATGCATATGCACGCAAATAGCTAACCTCTCTGCAGTGAAAAGAAAACACCTAACATGGGTTTCAGTGCATTGCATGACATATCTAATTTGTTCCTCGTAATGCATATGCACTTAATAACTAACCTCTGTGTAATAAAAAGAAAACACCTAAGATGTGTTTCATTGCATTGCATGATAGATATAACTTGTTTCTCGTTATGCATATGCACGCAAATAAGTAACCTCTCTGCAGTGAAAAGAAAACACCTAACATGGGTTTCAGTGTATTGCCTGACATATCTAACTTGTTCCTCGTTATGCATATGCACGCAATAACTAACCTCTGTGCAATGAAAAGAAAACACCTAATATGTGTTTCATTGCATTGCATGATAGATACAACTTGTTTCTCGTTATGCGTATGCACGCAAATAACTAACTTCTCTGCAGTGAAAAGAAAACACCTAACATGGGTTTCAGTGCATTGCATGACATATCTAACTTGTTCCTCGTTATGCATATGCACGTAATAACTAACCTCTGTGCAATAAAAAGAAAACACCTAAGATATGTTTCATTGCATTGCATGATAGATATAACTTGTTTCTCGTTATGCATATGCACGCATAAACCTCTCTGCAGTGAAAAGAAAACACCTAACATGGGTTTCAGTGCATTGCGTGACATATCAAACGTGTTCCTCGTTATGCATATGCACGCTATAACTAACCTCTGTGCAATGAAAAGAAAACACCTAAGATGTGTTTTATCACACTGCATGACATATCTAACTTGTTCCTTGTTATGATTATGGACGCAATAACTAACCTCTGTGCAATAAAAAGAAAACACCTGAGATGTGTTTCGTCGCATTGCATGACATATCTAAATTGTTCCTCGTTGCAATGAAAAGATATAACGTGATTTTGCATGCATTTCTATTTTACAAACTAATTTATTTGTGCACAGACGAGAAAACAACACATGAGCTTTACAGTGCATAGTATAGCTATTGAACTCATTTCTGGTAAAAGGGACCTCAAAAGTTTTTAAGCAATATAAGCTTATTAGACACCTTTTGATGATATATAAGCTATACAAAGGTTCCTATTTGACCTACTGAACATAGGTTACTATATCATTAGGTTACTATACATTGATATTTACTACTTATGATGTTTTATGAGCAGGAAGATATTTGAACATATACTGAACATATATCTGTCCCACGAGTACCTGATATTGAACTTTCTATACATAAAAAATAGACTACTTCTTATGCTACTTCTTACACTACTTCCTAGGCCTAGAGGTTCCTCATTGACCCACAAACATAGTCCTTGCCGACGAGTAGTAGGTCTCGACCTTTTTGTATAAATTCTCATAGACTCCTTTTGATGCTTCTTAAGGCATATAGAATGTCCATATCTTAAGTATTTAACTCATGTCTGGTCAAAGGGTCCTCAAAAGTTTTTAAACAAGAAAAACTTTTAGACTCCTTCTGATATTACATGAGCTATAGATAGGTTCCTTTTTGACCTACTGAACATAGTTCTGGCCCACGAGTACTTGATCTTGAACATTCTAAACATACTCATTAACTCCTTTTGATGTTACTGAAGCCATACAAGAGTCCTTATTTTAACTACTGAACATATTTCTGGCTAAGGTGTTCTTTGAAAATCAGGATACTATACAGAATGACCTCTTATCATGTTATTTTAGCCAGACAGATATTTGACCTACAGACTGTATTTCTTGCCCATGTGTACTTGATCTTGAACTTTCTACATACTCATAGACTCCTTTTGATGGTTCCTAGGCCATATAGAATTGTCCACATCTGACCTATTGAAATTATTTCTGAAAAACTTATGGGCTCCTTTTGATGATATATAAATCAATTGCCAAAAACATTATAAAAACTCTATAGTAATTTGGACACTACCAACCACCTAGAAACACCATAGGAACCACACAGACTACCATAGTAACAACCTAAATCACCCTAGCAACCACCCAGAACACCTTAGCAACACTCTAGCAACCGCCTAACAACCACCCAGAACACCTTAGCAAAACCCTAGCAAGCAACCAACCCTAGCAACACCCAAGCAACCACCCAGAACACCCTAGCAACCACCTAGCAACACCCTAGTAACCACCCAGAACACCCTAGCAACACCCTAGCAACCACCCGGAATACCCTAACAACCACCTAGCAACCACCCATAACACTGTAGCTTCCACCGGGAACACCCTAGCAACCGGGTGGTGAGATTTGCCAGTGAGATTGCAGTACTTCACATTTTCTTCTGGAAATGTGCCATAAATGTGTTACATAGGTCAAAAATTGACCCATGTATAGCTAATACAACATCAGATGGACTCTAGAAGTTTATATTGTTATGGTAAAAGGGTCCTCAAAAGGTTTCAAACAATATAAACATATTGATTAGTTTATATCATATTACATTATATTGCAAAAGAATTTATTAGTTAAGAGCTAAATCATGCCCAAAAACATTACAGAAACTCTTTAGTAACCATATGTAAACACTACCAACCACCTGGTAACACCATAGCAACAACCCAGAATACCATAGTAACGACCTAAAACACCCTAGCAACCACCCAGCAACCAACACCAACAAACAAGAACACCCCAGCAACCACCTAGCAACACCCTACCAACCATCCAGAACAACCTGGCAACCACCTAGCAACATTAGCACCTAGCAACCACATAAAAACACCATAGCAACCACCCAGAATACCCTAACAACCACCTAGCAACCACACAGAACACCCTAGTAACCGGGTGGTGAGATTTGCCACTTCAGGCTCAACTTCACATTTTCTTCTGGAAATGTGCCATAAATGTGTTCCTGGTGGTCAAAAATTGATCTATGTATATCAAATATAACATCAGAAGAAGTCTAAAAGTTTACATTGTTTTAAACTTTTTGAGGAACCTTTGACCAGAAATGAGACCAGAAATGACATCACGAGAAGTAAATCTATCGGTATATTAACTCACAGATCAAGTACCCGTGGGCCATAAATGTGTTCCTGGAGGTCAAAAATTGACCTATGTATAGCTAATATAACATCAGAAGGTATCTATAAGTTAATATTGTTTTAAACTATTTTGAGGAACTTTTCACCAGAAATGAGTTCAATGGGTCAGATATGGACTTCTCTATGGCTTCTTAAGAAGCGTCTATTGGAGTCTATGAGTCTGTATGGAAAGTTCAAGATCAAGAACTTTTGGGCCAGAAACATGTTCAGTAGGTCAAATATTTGTCTGGCTGAAATGACATCATGAGATGTTAATCTCTCTGTATATTAACCCACAGATCAAGTACCTGTGGGCCATAAAAGTATTCATGGAGGTCAAAAATTGACCTATGTAATATAACATCAGAATGTTATATTACATAGTCTATGAATATTTATGGAAAGTTCAAGATCTAGTACTTTTGGGCCAGAAACATGTAGTAGGTACATTGCCTACATTTAGTAGGTAAAATATTTTTCTGGCTGAAATGACATCATGAGAAATAAATCTCCAACCAACCAGAACACCCTAGCAACCACCAAGCAACAGCATAGCAACCACCCAGAACACCCTAGAAACAAAAAAAAAACAACCCAGCAACCACCCAGAACACCTTCGCAACCACCCAGAATACCCTAGCAACCGCCTAGCAACACCGTAGCAACCACCCCGAACAGCTTCGCAACCACCCAGAATACCCTAAAAACCACATAGCAACACCCTAGCAACCACCCAGAACACCTTCGCAACCACCCAGAATACCTTAGCAACCGCATAGCAACACCTTAGCAACTACCCAGAATACCCTAAAAAAAACCTACCAACTACCCAGAACACCGTAGCAACCTCCCAGAACACCCTAGCAACCGGGTGCTGAGATTTGCCGCTTCAAGCTCCACTTCACATTTTCTTCAGGAAATGTGCCATAAATGTGTTCATGGAGGTCAAAATTGACCTATGTATATCTAATATAACATCAGAAGGAGTCTAAAAGTCTATATTGTTTTAAACTTTTTGAGAAACCTTTGACCCGAAATGAGTTCAATATGTCATATATGGACTTCTCTGTGGCTTAGGAATCATCTGTTGGAGTCTATGAGTATGTTTGGAAATTTCAAGATCAAGTACTTTTGGGCCAGAAACATGTTCAGTAGGTCAAATATTTGTCTGGCTGAAATGACATCATGAGATGTAAATCTCTTGGTATATTAACCAACAGATCCAAGTACCCGTGGGCCATAAAAGTGTTCATGGAGGTCAAAAATTGACCTATGTAAAATAACATCAGAATGTTATATTACATAGTCTGTGAGTATGTGTGGAAAGTTCAAGATCAAGTATTTTTGGACCAGAAACATGTTCAGTAGGTAAAATATTTTTCTGGCTGAAATGACATCATGAGAAGTAAATCTCCAACCAACCAGAACACCCTAGCAACCACCAAGCAACAGCCTAGCAACCATCCAGAACACCCTATAAACAAACCAGAACACCCCAGCAACCATCTGGCAACACCCTAGCAACCACCATTAACACCCCAGCAATCGCCTAGCAACACCCTAGCAACGACATAGCAACACCATAGCAACCACCCAGAATACCCCAGCAACCGCCTAGCAACACCCTAGCAACCACCCAGAACACCTTCGCAACCACCCAGAATACCCTAGCAACCGCATAGCAACACCATAGCAACCACCCAGAATACCCTAAAAAAAACACCTAGCAACCACCCAGAACACCGTAGCAACCTCCCAGAACACCCTAGCAACCGGGTGCTGAGATTTGCCTCTTCAAGCTCCACTTCATATTTTCTTCTGGAAATGTGCCATAAATGTGTTCCTGGTGGTCAAAAATTGATCTATGTATATCTAAAATAACATCAGAAGAAGTCTAAAAGTTTACATTGTTTTAAACTTTTTGAGGAACCTTTGACAAGAAATGAGTTCAATGAGATCACGAGAAGTAAATCTATCGGTATATTAACCCACAGATCAAGTACCCGTAGGACATAAATGTGTTCCTGGAGGTCAAAAATTGACCTATGTATATCTAATATAATTGACCAATGTATATCTAATATAACATCAGAAGGAGGTCAATTATTTGTCTGGCCGAAATTACATCATGAGAAGTAAATCTCTTGGTATACTCACCCATAGATCAAGTACCCGTGGGCCATAAATGTGTTCCTGGAGGTCAATAATTGACCTATGTATAGCTAATATAACATCAGAAGGAATCTATAAGTTTATATTGTTTTAAACTATTTGAGGAACTTTTCACCAGAAATGAGTTCAATAGGTCAGATATGGACTTCTCTATGGCTTCTTAGGAAGCGTCTATTGGAGTCTATGAGTCTGTATGGAAAGTTCAAGATCAAGAACTTTTGGGCCAGAAACATGTTCAGTAGGTCAAATATTTCTCTGGCTGAAATGACATCATGAGATGTAAATCTCTCTGTATATTAACCCACAGATCAAGTACCCGTGGGCCATAAAAGTATTCATGGAGGTCAAAAATTGACCTATGTAATATAACATCAGAATGTTATATTACATAGTCTATGAATATGTATGGAAAGTTCAAGATCTAGTACTTTTGGGCCAGAAACATGTTTAGTAGGTAAAATATTTTTCTGGCTGAAATGACATCATGAGAAATAAATCTCCAACCAACCAGAACACCCTAGCAACCACCAAGCAACAGCATAGCAACCACCCAGAACACCCTAGAAACAAACCAGAACAACCCAGCAACCACCCAGAACACCTTCGCAACCACCCAGAATACCCTAGCAACCGCCTAGCAACACCCTAGCAACCACCCAGAACAGCTTCACAACCACCCAGAATACCCTAGCAACCACATAGCAACACCCTAGCAACCACCCAGAACACCTTCGCAACCACCCAGAATACCCTAGCAACCGCATAGCAACACCATAGCAACCACCCAGAATACCCTAAAAAAAAACCTACCAACCAGCCAGAACACCGTAGCAACCTCCCAGAACACCCTAGCAACCGGGTGCTGAGATTTGCCGCTTCAAGCTCCACTTCACATTTTCTTCAGGAAATGTGCCATAAATGTGTTCATGGAGGTCAAAATTGACCTATGTATATCTAATATAACATGAGAGGAGTCTAAAAGTCTATATTGTTTTAAACTTTTTGAGAAACCTTTGACCAGAAATGAGTTCAATATGTCAGATATGGACTTCTCTATGGCTTCTTAGGAAGCATCTATTGGAGTCTATGAGTCTGTATGGAAAGTTCAAGATCAAGAACTTTTGGACCAGAAACATGTTCAGTAGGTCAAATATTTGTCTGGCTGAAATGACATCATGAGATGTAAATCTCTCTGTATATTAACCCACAGATCAAGTACCCGTGGGCCATAAAAGTATTCATGGAGGTCAAAAATTGACATATGTAATATGACATCAGAATGTTATATTACATAGTCTATGAATATGTATGGAAAGTTCAAGATCTAGTACTTTTGGGCCAGAAACATGTTTAGTAGGTAAAATATTTTTCTGGCTGAAATGACATCATGAGAAATAAATCTCCAACCAACCAGAACACCCTAGCAACCACCAAGCAACAGCATAGCAACCACCCAGAACACCCTAGAAACAAACCAGAATAACCCAGCAACCACCCAGAACACCTTCGCAACCACCCAGAATACCCTAGCAACCGCCTAGCAACACCCTAGCAACCACCCAGAACAGCTTCACAACCACCCAGAATACCCTAGCAACCACATAGCAACACCCTAACAACCACCCAGAACACCTTCGCAACCACCCAGAATACCCTAGCAACCGCATAGCAACACCATAGCAACCACCCAGAATACCCTAAAAAAAAAAACTACCAACCAGCCAGAACACCGTAGCAACCGGGTGCTGAGATTTGCCGCTTCAAGCTCCACTTCACATTTTCTTCAGGAAATGTGCCATAAATGTGTTCATGGAAGTCAAAATTGACCTATGTATATCTAATATAACATGAGAGGAGTCTAAAAGTCTATATTGTTTTAAACTTTTTGAGAAACCTTTGACCAGAAATGAGTTCAATATGTCAGATATGGACTTCTCTATGGCTTCTTAGGAAGCATCTATTGGAGTCTAAGAGTCTGTATGAAAAGTTCAAGATCAAGAACTTTTGGACCAGAAACATGTTCATTAGGTCAAATATTTGTCTGGCTGAAATGACATCATGAGATGTAAATCTCTCGGTATATTAACCAACAGATCCAAGTACCCGTGGGCCATAAAAGTGTTCATGGAGGTCAAAAATTGACCTATGTCATATAAAATCAGAATGTTATATTACATAGTCTGTGAGTATGTGTGGAAAGTTCAAGATCAAGTATTTTTGGACCAGAAACATGTTCAGTAGGCAAAATATTTTTCTGGCTGAAATGACATCATGAGAAGTAAATCTCCAACCAACCAGAAAACCCTAGCAACCACCAAGCAACAGCCTAGCAACCATCCAGAACACCCTAGAAACAAACCAGAACACCCCAGCAACCATCTGGCAACACCCTAGCAACCACCATTACCACCCCAGCAACCGCCTAGCAACACCCTAGCAACCACCCAGAACACCTTCGCAACCACCCAGAATACCCTAACAACCGCATAGCAACATCATAGCAACCACCCAGAATACCCTAAAAAAACACCTAGCAACCACCCAGAACATCGTAGCAACCTCCCAGAACACCCTAGCAACCGGGTGCTGAGATTTGCCGCTTCAAGCTCCACTTCACATTTTCTTCTGGAAATGTGCCATAAATGTGTTCATGGAGGTCAAAATTCACCTATGTATATCTAATATAACATCAGAAGGAGTCTAAAAGTTTATATTGTTTTAAACTTTTTGAGAAATCTTTGACCAGAAATTAGTTCAATATGTCAGATATGGACTTCTTTATGGTTTAGGAAGCATCTGTTGGAGTCTATGAGTATGAATGGAAAGTACAAGGTCAAGTACTTTTGGGCCAGATATATGTTCAGTAGGTCAAATATATTTATGGGTGAAATTACATCATGAGAAGCAAAGCTCTCGGTACATTAACCCAAACATCAAATACCCGTGGACCATAAATGTGTTTCTGAAGGTCAAAAATTGACCTATGAATAGCTTATGTAACATCAGGAGTCTATAAGTTTATATTGTTTAAAACCTTTTGAGGATCCTTTGACCAGAAATGAGTTCAATATGTCAGATATGGACTTCTCTGTGGCTTAGGAAGCATCTGTTGGAGTCTATGAGTATGTTTGGAAAGTTCAAGATCAAGTACTTTTGGGCCAGAAACATGTTCAGTAGGTCAAATATTTGTCTGGCTGAAATGACATCATGAGATGTAAATCTCTCGGTATATTAACCAACAGATCCAAGTACCCGTGGGCCATAAAAGTGTTCATGGAGGTCAAAAATTGACCTGTGTAATATAACATCAGAATGTTATATTGCATGGTCTATGAGTATGTATGGAAAGTTCAAGATCAAGTACTTTTGGGCCAGAAACATGTTCAGTAGGTCAAATATTTGTCTGGCTGAAATGACATCATGAGAAGTAAATCTCCAACCAACCAGAACACCCTAGCAACCACCAAGCAACAGCCTAGCAACCATGCAGAACACCCTAGAAACAAACAGAACACCCCAGCAACCATCTGGCAACACCCTAGCAACCACCATTAACACCCCAGCAACCGCCTAGCAACACCCTAGCAACCACCCAGAACACCTTCGCAACCACCCAGAATACCCTAACAACCGCATAGCAACACCATAGAAACCACCCAGAATACCCTAAAAAAACACCTAGCAACCACCCAGAACACCATAGCAACCTCCCAGAACACCCTAGCAACCGGGTGCTGAGATTTGCCGCTTCAAGCTCCACTTCACATTTTCTTCTGGAAATGTGCCATAAATGTGTTCATGAAGGTCAAAATTGACCTATGTATATCTAATATAACATCAGAAGGAGTCTAAAAGTTTATATTGTTTTAAACTTTTTGAGAAATCTTTGACCAGAAATTAGTTCAATATGTCAGATATGGACTTCTCTATGGCTTAGGAAGCATCTGTTGGAGTCTATGAGTATGAATGGAAAGTACAAGGTCAAGTACTTTTGGGCCAGATATATGTTCAGTAGGTCAAATATATTTATGGCTGAAATTACATCATGAGAAGCAAAGCTCTCGGTACATTAACCCAAACATCAAATACCCGTGGACCATAAATGTGTTTCTGAAGGTCAAAAATTGACCTATGTATAGCTAATGTAACATCAGGAGTCTATAAGTTTATATTGTTTAAAACCTTTTGAGGATCCTTTGACCAGAAATGAGTTCAATAGGTCAGATATGGACTTCTCTATGGCTTAGGAAGCATCTGTTGGAGTCTATGAGTATGTTTGGAAAGTTCAAGATCAAGTACTTTTGGGCCAGAAACATGTTCAGTAGGTCAAATTTTTGTCTGGCTGAAATGACATCATGAGAAGTAAATCTCTCGGTATAATAACCCACATACCAAGGACCCGTAGGCCATAAAAGTGTTCCTGGAGGTCAAAAATTGACCTATGTAATATAACATCAGAAGGAGTCTATAAGTTTATATCGTTTTAAAGTTTTTGAGGAACCTTTGACCAGAAATTAGTTCAAAAGGTCAGATATGGACTTTTCCATGGCTTAGGAAGCATTTATTGGAGTCTATGAGTATGTATGGAAAGTTCAAGATTAAGTACTTTTGGGCCAGAAATATGTTCAGTAGGTCAAATATCTTTCTGGCTGAAATAACATCATGAGAAGGATCAATTAATTACCCATAGGCTAGAAACATGTTCAGTAGGTCAAAAAGGAACCTATGTATATCACATCAGATTGAGTCTATCAGTTGATATTATTTAAAAACATTTGAGGAATCATAGACCAGAAATTAGTACAATAGGTCAGATATGGACTTCTCTATGGCTTAGAATCAAGTACCCGTGAGCCAGAAATATGTTCACTAGGACAAAAAGGAACCTATCTATAGCTTACAAATCATCAAAAGTCAATAACACGCGTGCTTTTCCATGCATTTCCATTCTACAACTAATTCATTTCTGTTTTGACGAGAAAACATCAAAAGAGTGATCGCTTTACAATGCACACACTAACTTGTTCCTTGTGCAACGAAGAGATTTGCAATGCTTGTGCTGTAGGATTGCATTGCACATGCACACGATAACTAACCTCTGTCCAATGAAAAGAAAAACACCTAAGATGTGTTTTATTGCATTGCATGACATATCTAACTTGTTCCTCGTTATGCAATATGCACGCAATAACTAACCTCTGTGCAGTGAAAAGAAAACACCTAAGATGTGTTTCAGTGCATTGCATGACAGATCTAACTTGTTTCTCGTTATGCATATACACGCAATAACTCGCTCTGTGCAGTGAAAAGAAAACACCTAAGATGTGTTTCAGTGCATTGCATGACAGATCTAACTTGTTCCTCGTTATGCAATATGCACGCAATAACTAACCTCTGTGCAGTGAAAAGAAAACACCTAAGATGTGTTTCAGTGCATTGCATGACAGATCTAACTTGTTTCTCGTTATGCATATACACGCAATAACTCGCTCTGTGCAGTGAAAAGAAAACAACTAAGATGTGTTTCAATGTATGCATGCAATAACTATCCTCTGTGCAATGAAAAGAAAACACCTAAGATGTGTTTCAGTGCATTGCATGACAGATCTAACTTGTTACTCGTTATGCATATGCACGCAATAACTCGCTCTGTGCAGTGAAAAGAAAACAACTAAGATGTGTTTCAATGCATTGCATGACCTATCTAACTTGTTCCTCGTTATGTATGCATGCAATAACTATCCTCTGTGCAATGAAAAGAAAACACCTAAGATGTGTTTCATCGCATTGCATGACCTATCTAACTTGTTCCTCGTTATGCAATATGCACGCAATAACTAACCTCTGTGCGGTGAAAAGAAAACACCTAAGATGTGTTTCAGTGCATTGCATGACAGATCTAACTTGTTTCTCGTTATGCATATGCACGCAATAACTCGCTTTGTGCAGTGAAAAGAAAACACCTAAGATGTGTTTCAGTGCATTACATGACATATCTAACTTGTTACTCGTTATTCATATGCACGGAATAACTAACCTCTGTGCAATGAAAAGAAAATACCTAAGATGTGTTTCATTGCATTGCATGACATATCTAACTTGTTCCTCGTTATGACATGCACGCAATAACCTCTGTGCAATGAAAAGAAATCAACTAAGATGTGTTTCAATGCATTGCATGACCTATCTAACTTGTTCCTCGTTATGTATGCATGCAATAACTATCCTCTGTGCAATGAAAAGAAAACACCTAAGATGTGTTTCATTGCATTGCAAGATAGATATAACTTGTTTCTCGTTATGCATATGCACGCAAATAGCTAACCTCTCTGCAGTGAAAAGAAAACACCTAACATGGGTTTCAGTGCATTGCATGACATATCTAATTTGTTCCTCGTAATGCATATGCACTTAATAACTAACCTCTGTGTAATAAAAAGAAAACACCTAAGATGTGTTTCATTGCATTGCATGATAGATATAACTTGTTTCTCGTTATGCATATGCACGCAAATAAGTAACCTGTCTGCAGTGAAAAGAAAACACCTAACATGGGTTTCAGTGTATTGCCTGACATATCTAACTTGTTCCTCGTTATGCATATGCACGCAATAACTAACCTCTGTGCAATGAAAAGAAAACACCTAATATGTGTTTCATTGCATTGCATGATAGATACAACTTGTTTCTCGTTATGCGTATGCACGCAAATAACTAACTTCTCTGCAGTGAAAAGAAAACACCTAACATGGGTTTCAGTGCATTGCATGACATATCTAACTTGTTCCTCGTTATGCATATGCACGTAATAACTAACCTCTGTGCAATAAAAAGAAAACACCTAAGATATGTTTCATTGCATTGCATGATAGATATAACTTGTTTCTCGTTATGCATATGCACGCATAAACCTCTCTGCAGTGAAAAGAAAACACCTAACATGGGTTTCAGTGCATTGCGTGACATATCAAACGTGTTCCTCGTTATGCATATGCACGCTATAACTAACCTCTGTGCAATGAAAAGAAAACACCTAAGATGTGTTTTATCACACTGCATGACATATCTAACTTGTTCCTTGTTATGATTATGGACGCAATAACTAACCTCTGTGCAATAAAAAGAAAACACCTGAGATGTGTTTCGTCGCATTGCATGACATATCTAACTTGTTCCTCGTTGCAATGAAAAGATATAACGTGATTTTGCATGCATTTCTATTTTACAAACTAATTTATTTGTGCACAGACGAGAAAACAACACATGAGCTTTACAGTGCATAGTATAGCTATTGAACTCATTTCTGGTAAAAGGGACCTCAAAAGTTTTTAAGCAATATAAGCTTATTAGACACCTTTTGATGATATATAAGCTATACAAAGGTTCCTATTTGACCTACTGAACATAGGTTACTATATCATTAGGTTACTATACATTGATATTTACTACTTATGATGTTTTATGAGCAGGAAGATATTTGAACATATACTGAACATATATCTGTCCCACGAGTACCTGATATTGAACTTTCTATACATAAAAAATAGACTACTTCTTATGCTACTTCTTACACTACTTCCTAGGCCTAGAGGTTCCTCATTGACCCACAAACATAGTCCTTGCCGACGAGTAGTAGGTCTCGACCTTTTTGTATAAATTCTCATAGACTCCTTTTGATGCTTCTTAAGGCATATAGAATGTCCATATCTTAAGTATTTAACTCATGTCTGGTCAAAGGGTCCTCAAAAGTTTTTAAACAAGAAAAACTTTTAGACTCCTTCTGATATTACATGAGCTATAGATAGGTTCCTTTTTGACCTACTGAACATAGTTCTGGCCCACGAGTACTTGATCTTGAACATTCTAAACATACTCATTAACTCCTTTTGATGTTACTGAAGCCATACAAGAGTCCTTATTTTAACTACTGAACATATTTCTGGCTAAGGTGTTCTTTGAAAATCAGGATACTATACAGAATGACCTCTTATCATGTTATTTTAGCCAGACAGATATTTGACCTACAGACTGTATTTCTTGCCCATGTGTACTTGATCTTGAACTTTCTACATACTCATAGACTCCTTTTGATGGTTCCTAGGCCATATAGAATTGTCCACATCTGACCTATTGAAATTATTTCTGAAAAACTTATGGGCTCCTTTTGATGATATATAAATCAATTGCCAAAAACATTATAAAAACTCTATAGTAATTTGGACACTACCAACCACCTAGAAACACCATAGGAACCACACAGACTACCATAGTAACAACCTAAATCACCCTAGCAACCACCCAGAACACCTTAGCAACACTCTAGCAACCGCCTAACAACCACCCAGAACACCTTAGCAAAACCCTAGCAAGCAACCAACCCTAGCAACACCCAAGCAACCACCCAGAACACCCTAGCAACCACCTAGCAACACCCTAGTAACCACCCAGAACACCCTAGCAACACCCTAGCAACCACCCGGAATACCCTAACAACCACCTAGCAACCACCCATAACACTGTAGCTTCCACCGGGAACACCCTAGCAACCGGGTGGTGAGATTTGCCACTGCAAGCAGTACTTCACATTTTCTTCTGGAAATGTGCCATAAATGTGTTACATAGGTCAAAAATTGACCCATGTATAGCTATAGCCCATGTATAGTCCATCAGATGGACTCTAGAAGTTTATATTGTTATGGTAAAAGGGTCCTCAAAAGGTTTCAAACAATATAAACATATTGATTAGTTTATATCATATTACATTATATTGCAAAAGAATTTATTAGTTAAGAGCTAAATCATGCCCAAAAACATTACAGAAACTCTTTAGTAACCATATGTAAACACTACCAACCACCTGGTAACACCATAGCAACAACCCAGAATACCATAGTAACGACCTAAAACACCCTAGCAACCACCCAGCAACCAACACCAACAAACAAGAACACCCCAGCAACCACCTAGCAACACCCTACCAACCATCCAGAACAACCTGGCAACCACCTAGCAACATTAGCACCTAGCAACCACATAAAAACACCATAGCAACCACCCAGAATACCCTAACAACCACCTAGCAACCACACAGAACACCCTAGTAACCGGGTGGTGAGATTTGCCACTTCAGGCTCAACTTCACATTTTCTTCTGGAAATGTGCCATAAATGTGTTCCTGGTGGTCAAAAATTGATCTATGTATATCAAATATAACATCAGAAGAAGTCTAAAAGTTTACATTGTTTTAAACTTTTTGAGGAACCTTTGACCAGAAATGAGTTCAATGACATCACGAGAAGTAAATCTATCGGTATATTAACTCACAGATCAAGTACCCGTGGGCCATAAATGTGTTCCTGGAGGTCAAAAATTGACCTATGTATAGCTAATATAACATCAGAAGGAATCTATAAGTTAATATTGTTTTAAACTATTTTGAGGAACTTTTCACCAGAAATGAGTTCAATGGGTCAGATATGGACTTCTCTATGGCTTCTTAAGAAGCGTCTATTGGAGTCTATGAGTCTGTATGGAAAGTTCAAGATCAAGAACTTTTGGGCCAGAAACATGTTCAGTAGGTCAAATATTTGTCTGGCTGAAATGACATCATGAGATGTTAATCTCTCTGTATATTAACCCACAGATCAAGTACCTGTGGGCCATAAAAGTATTCATGGAGGTCAAAAATTGACCTATGTAATATAACATCAGAATGTTATATTACATAGTCTATGAATATTTATGGAAAGTTCAAGATCTAGTACTTTTGGGCCAGAAACATGTAGTAGGTACATTGCCTACATTTAGTAGGTAAAATATTTTTCT
The DNA here is from genome assembly GCF_988280905.1 of Pimephales promelas. Taxonomy (NCBI): domain Eukaryota; kingdom Metazoa; phylum Chordata; class Actinopteri; order Cypriniformes; family Leuciscidae; genus Pimephales; species Pimephales promelas. The sequence goes on from NC_142777.1 coordinate 9,144,438, forward strand.
GGCTGAAATGACATCATGAGAAATAAATCTCCAACCAACCAGAACACCCTAGCAACCACCAAGCAACAGCATAGCAACCACCCAGAACACCCTAGAAACAAAAAAAAACAACCCAGCAACCACCCAGAACACCTTCGCAACCACCCAGAATACCCTAGCAACCGCCTAGCAACACCGTAGCAACCACCCAGAACAGCTTCGCAACCACCCAGAATACCCTAGCAACCACATAGCAACACCCTAGCAACCACCCAGAACACCTTCGCAACCACCCAGAATACCTTAGCAACCGCATAGCAACACCTTAGCAACTACCCAGAATACCCTAAAAAAAACCTACCAACTACCCAGAACACCGTAGCAACCTCCCAGAACACCCTAGCAACCGGGTGCTGAGATTTGCCGCTTCAAGCTCCACTTCACATTTTCTTCAGGAAATGTGCCATAAATGTGTTCATGGAGGTCAAAATTGACCTATGTATATCTAATATAACATCAGAAGGAGTCTAAAAGTCTATATTGTTTTAAACTTTTTGAGAAACCTTTGACCCGAAATGAGTTCAATATGTCATATATGGACTTCTCTGTGGCTTAGGAATCATCTGTTGGAGTCTATGAGTATGTTTGGAAATTTCAAGATCAAGTACTTTTGGGCCAGAAACATGTTCAGTAGGTCAAATATTTGTCTGGCTGAAATGACATCATGAGATGTAAATCTCTTGGTATATTAACCAACAGATCCAAGTACCCGTGGGCCATAAAAGTGTTCATGGAGGTCAAAAATTGACCTATGTAAAATAACATCAGAATGTTATATTACATAGTCTGTGAGTATGTGTGGAAAGTTCAAGATCAAGTATTTTTGGACCAGAAACATGTTCAGTAGGTAAAATATTTTTCTGGCTGAAATGACATCATGAGAAGTAAATCTCCAACCAACCAGAACACCCTAGCAACCACCAAGCAACAGCCTAGCAACCATCCAGAACACCCTATAAACAAACCAGAACACCCCAGCAACCATCTGGCAACACCCTAGCAACCACCATTAACACCCCAGCAATCGCCTAGCAACACCCTAGCAACGACATAGCAACACCATAGCAACCACCCAGAATACCCCAGCAACCGCCTAGCAACACCCTAGCAACCACCCAGAACACCTTCGCAACCACCCAGAATACCCTAGCAACCGCATAGCAACACCATAGCAACCACCCAGAATACCCTAAAAAAAACACCTAGCAACCACCCAGAACACCGTAGCAACCTCCCAGAACACCCTAGCAACCGGGTGCTGAGATTTGCCTCTTCAAGCTCCACTTCATATTTTCTTCTGGAAATGTGCCATAAATGTGTTCCTGGTGGTCAAAAATTGATCTATGTATATCTAAAATAACATCAGAAGAAGTCTAAAAGTTTACATTGTTTTAAACTTTTTGAGGAACCTTTGACAAGAAATGAGTTCAATGAGATCACGAGAAGTAAATCTATCGGTATATTAACCCACAGATCAAGTACCCGTAGGACATAAATGTGTTCCTGGAGGTCAAAAATTGACCTATGTATATCTAATATAATTGACCAATGTATATCTAATATAACATCAGAAGGAGGTCAATTATTTGTCTGGCCGAAATTACATCATGAGAAGTAAATCTCTTGGTATACTCACCCATAGATCAAGTACCCGTGGGCCATAAATGTGTTCCTGGAGGTCAATAATTGACCTATGTATAGCTAATATAACATCAGAAGGAATCTATAAGTTTATATTGTTTTAAACTATTTGAGGAACTTTTCACCAGAAATGAGTTCAATAGGTCAGATATGGACTTCTCTATGGCTTCTTAGGAAGCGTCTATTGGAGTCTATGAGTCTGTATGGAAAGTTCAAGATCAAGAACTTTTGGGCCAGAAACATGTTCAGTAGGTCAAATATTTCTCTGGCTGAAATGACATCATGAGATGTAAATCTCTCTGTATATTAACCCACAGATCAAGTACCCGTGGGCCATAAAAGTATTCATGGAGGTCAAAAATTGACCTATGTAATATAACATCAGAATGTTATATTACATAGTCTATGAATATGTATGGAAAGTTCAAGATATAGTACTTTTGGGCCAGAAACATGTTTAGTAGGTAAAATATTTTTCTGGCTGAAATGACATCATGAGAAATAAATCTCCAACCAACCAGAACACCCTAGCAACCACCAAGCAACAGCATAGCAACCACCCAGAACACCCTAGAAACAAACCAGAACAACCCAGCAACCACCCAGAACACCTTCGCAACCACCCAGAATACCCTAGCAACCGCCTAGCAACACCCTAGCAACCACCCAGAACAGCTTCACAACCACCCAGAATACCCTAGCAACCACATAGCAACACCCTAGCAACCACCCAGAACACCTTCGCAACCACCCAGAATACCCTAGCAACCGCATAGCAACACCATAGCAACCACCCAGAATACCCTAAAAAAAAACCTACCAACCAGCCAGAACACCGTAGCAACCTCCCAGAACACCCTAGCAACCGGGTGCTGAGATTTGCCGCTTCAAGCTCCACTTCACATTTTCTTCAGGAAATGTGCCATAAATGTGTTCATGGAGGTCAAAATTGACCTATGTATATCTAATATAACATGAAAGGAGTCTAAAAGTCTATATTGTTTTAAACTTTTTGAGAAACCTTTGACCAGAAATGAGTTCAATATGTCAGATATGGACTTCTCTATGGCTTCTTAGGAAGCATCTATTGGAGTCTATGAGTCTGTATGGAAAGTTCAAGATCAAGAACTTTTGGACCAGAAACATGTTCAGTAGGTCAAATATTTGTCTGGCTGAAATGACATCATGAGATGTAAATCTCTCTGTATATTAACCCACAGATCAAGTACCCGTGGGCCATAAAAGTATTCATGGAGGTCAAAAATTGACATATGTAATATGACATCAGAATGTTATATTACATAGTCTATGAATATGTATGGAAAGTTCAAGATCTAGTACTTTTGGGCCAGAAACATGTTTAGTAGGTAAAATATTTTTCTGGCTGAAATGACATCATGAGAAATAAATCTCCAACCAACCAGAACACCCTAGCAACCACCAAGCAACAGCATAGCAACCACCCAGAACACCCTAGAAACAAACCAGAACAACCCAGCAACCACCCAGAACACCTTCGCAACCACCCAGAATACCCTAGCAACCGCCTAGCAACACCCTAGCAACCACCCAGAACAGCTTCACAACCACCCAGAATACCCTAGCAACCACATAGCAACACCCTAACAACCACCCAGAACACCTTCGCAACCACCCAGAATACCCTAGCAACCGCATAGCAACACCATAGCAACCACCCAGAATACCCTAAAAAAAAAAACTACCAACCAGCCAGAACACCGTAGCAACCGGGTGCTGAGATTTGCCGCTTCAAGCTCCACTTCACATTTTCTTCAGGAAATGTGCCATAAATGTGTTCATGGAAGTCAAAATTGACCTATGTATATCTAATATAACATGAGAGGAGTCTAAAAGTCTATATTGTTTTAAACTTTTTGAGAAACCTTTGACCAGAAATGAGTTCAATATGTCAGATATGGACTTCTCTATGGCTTCTTAGGAAGCATCTATTGGAGTCTAAGAGTCTGTATGGAAAGTTCAAGATCAAGAACTTTTGGACCAGAAACATGTTCATTAGGTCAAATATTTGTCTGGCTGAAATGACATCATGAGATGTAAATCTCTCGGTATATTAACCAACAGATCCAAGTACCCGTGGGCCATAAAAGTGTTCATGGAGGTCAAAAATTGACCTATGTCATATAAAATCAGAATGTTATATTACATAGTCTGTGAGTATGTGTGGAAAGTTCAAGATCAAGTATTTTTGGACCAGAAACATGTTCAGTAGGCAAAATATTTTTCTGGCTGAAATGACATCATGAGAAGTAAATCTCCAACCAACCAGAAAACCCTAGCAACCACCAAGCAACAGCCTAGCAACCATCCAGAACACCCTAGAAACAAACCAGAACACCCCAGCAACCATCTGGCAACACCCTAGCAACCACCATTACCACCCCAGCAACCGCCTAGCAACACCCTAGCAACCACCCAGAACACCTTCGCAACCACCCAGAATACCCTAACAACCGCATAGCAACATCATAGCAACCACCCAGAATACCCTAAAAAAACACCTAGCAACCACCCAGAACATCGTAGCAACCTCCCAGAACACCCTAGCAACCGGGTGCTGAGATTTGCCGCTTCAAGCTCCACTTCACATTTTCTTCTGGAAATGTGCCATAAATGTGTTCATGGAGGTCAAAATTCACCTATGTATATCTAATATAACATCAGAAGGAGTCTAAAAGTTTATATTGTTTTAAACTTTTTGAGAAATCTTTGACCAGAAATTAGTTCAATATGTCAGATATGGACTTCTTTATGGTTTAGGAAGCATCTGTTGGAGTCTATGAGTATGAATGGAAAGTACAAGGTCAAGTACTTTTGGGCCAGATATATGTTCAGTAGGTCAAATATATTTATGGGTGAAATTACATCATGAGAAGCAAAGCTCTCGGTACATTAACCCAAACATCAAATACCCGTGGACCATAAATGTGTTTCTGAAGGTCAAAAATTGACCTATGAATAGCTTATGTAACATCAGGAGTCTATAAGTTTATATTGTTTAAAACCTTTTGAGGATCCTTTGACCAGAAATGAGTTCAATATGTCAGATATGGACTTCTCTGTGGCTTAGGAAGCATCTGTTGGAGTCTATGAGTATGTTTGGAAAGTTCAAGATCAAGTACTTTTGGGCCAGAAACATGTTCAGTAGGTCAAATATTTGTCTGGCTGAAATGACATCATGAGATGTAAATCTCTCGGTATATTAACCAACAGATCCAAGTACCCGTGGGCCATAAAAGTGTTCATGGAGGTCAAAAATTGACCTGTGTAATATAACATCAGAATGTTATATTGCATGGTCTATGAGTATGTATGGAAAGTTCAAGATCAAGTACTTTTGGGCCAGAAACATGTTCAGTAGGTCAAATATTTGTCTGGCTGAAATGACATCATGAGAAGTAAATCTCCAACCAACCAGAACACCCTAGCAACCACCAAGCAACAGCCTAGCAACCATGCAGAACACCCTAGAAACAAACAGAACACCCCAGCAACCATCTGGCAACACCCTAGCAACCACCATTAACACCCCAGCAACCGCCTAGCAACACCCTAGCAACCACCCAGAACACCTTCGCAACCACCCAGAATACCCTAACAACCGCATAGCAACACCATAGAAACCACCCAGAATACCCTAAAAAAACACCTAGCAACCACCCAGAACACCATAGCAACCTCCCAGAACACCCTAGCAACCGGGTGCTGAGATTTGCCGCTTCAAGCTCCACTTCACATTTTCTTCTGGAAATGTGCCATAAATGTGTTCATGAAGGTCAAAATTGACCTATGTATATCTAATATAACATCAGAAGGAGTCTAAAAGTTTATATTGTTTTAAACTTTTTGAGAAATCTTTGACCAGAAATTAGTTCAATATGTCAGATATGGACTTCTCTATGGCTTAGGAAGCATCTGTTGGAGTCTATGAGTATGAATGGAAAGTACAAGGTCAAGTACTTTTGGGCCAGATATATGTTCAGTAGGTCAAATATATTTATGGCTGAAATTACATCATGAGAAGCAAAGCTCTCGGTACATTAACCCAAACATCAAATACCCGTGGACCATAAATGTGTTTCTGAAGGTCAAAAATTGACCTATGTATAGCTAATGTAACATCAGGAGTCTATAAGTTTATATTGTTTAAAACCTTTTGAGGATCCTTTGACCAGAAATGAGTTCAATAGGTCAGATATGGACTTCTCTATGGCTTAGGAAGCATCTGTTGGAGTCTATGAGTATGTTTGGAAAGTTCAAGATCAAGTACTTTTGGGCCAGAAACATGTTCAGTAGGTCAAATTTTTGTCTGGCTGAAATGACATCATGAGAAGTAAATCTGTCGGTATAATAACCCACATACCAAGGACCCGTAGGCCATAAAAGTGTTCCTGGAGGTCAAAAATTGACCTATGTAATATAACATCAGAAGGAGTCTATAAGTTTATATCGTTTTAAAGTTTTTGAGGAACCTTTGACCAGAAATTAGTTCAAAAGGTCAGATATGGACTTTTCCATGGCTTAGGAAGCATTTATTGGAGTCTATGAGTATGTATGGAAAGTTCAAGATTAAGTACTTTTGGGCCAGAAATATGTTCAGTAGGTCAAATATCTTTCTGGCTGAAATAACATCATGAGAAGGATCAATTAATTACCCATAGGCTAGAAACATGTTCAGTAGGTCAAAAAGGAACCTATGTATATCACATCAGATTGAGTCTATCAGTTGATATTATTTAAAAACATTTGAGGAATCATAGACCAGAAATTAGTACAATAGGTCAGATATGGACTTCTCTATGGCTTAGAATCAAGTACCCGTGAGCCAGAAATATGTTCACTAGGACAAAAAGGAACCTATCTATAGCTTACAAATCATCAAAAGTCAATAACACGCGTGCTTTTCCATGCATTTCCATTCTACAACTAATTCATTTCTGTTTTGACGAGAAAACATCAAAAGAGTGATCGCTTTACAATGCACACACTAACTTGTTCCTTGTGCAACGAAGAGATTTGCAATGCTTGTGCTGTAGGATTGCATTGCACATGCACACGATAACTAACCTCTGTCCAATGAAAAGAAAAACACCTAAGATGTGTTTTATTGCATTGCATGACATATCTAACTTGTTCCTCGTTATGCAATATGCACGCAATAACTAACCTCTGTGCAGTGAAAAGAAAACACCTAAGATGTGTTTCAGTGCATTGCATGACAGATCTAACTTGTTTCTCGTTATGCATATACACGCAATAACTCGCTCTGTGCAGTGAAAAGAAAACACCTAAGATGTGTTTCAGTGCATTGCATGACAGATCTAACTTGTTCCTCGTTATGCAATATGCACGCAATAACTAACCTCTGTGCAGTGAAAAGAAAACACCTAAGATGTGTTTCAGTGCATTGCATGACAGATCTAACTTGTTTCTCGTTATGCATATACACGCAATAACTCGCTCTGTGCAGTGAAAAGAAAACAACTAAGATGTGTTTCAATGTATGCATGCAATAACTATCCTCTGTGCAATGAAAAGAAAACACCTAAGATGTGTTTCAGTGCATTGCATGACAGATCTAACTTGTTACTCGTTATGCATATGCACGCAATAACTCGCTCTGTGCAGTGAAAAGAAAACAACTAAGATGTGTTTCAATGCATTGCATGACCTATCTAACTTGTTCCTCGTTATGTATGCATGCAATAACTATCCTCTGTGCAATGAAAAGAAAACACCTAAGATGTGTTTCATCGCATTGCATGACCTATCTAACTTGTTCCTCGTTATGCAATATGCACGCAATAACTAACCTCTGTGCGGTGAAAAGAAAACACCTAAGATGTGTTTCAGTGCATTGCATGACAGATCTAACTTGTTTCTCGTTATGCATATGCACGCAATAACTCGCTTTGTGCAGTGAAAAGAAAACACCTAAGATGTGTTTCAGTGCATTACATGACATATCTAACTTGTTACTCGTTATTCATATGCACGGAATAACTAACCTCTGTGCAATGAAAAGAAAATACCTAAGATGTGTTTCATTGCATTGCATGACATATCTAACTTGTTCCTCGTTATGACATGCACGCAATAACCTCTGTGCAATGAAAAGAAATCAACTAAGATGTGTTTCAATGCATTGCATGACCTATCTAACTTGTTCCTCGTTATGTATGCATGCAATAACTATCCTCTGTGCAATGAAAAGAAAACACCTAAGATGTGTTTCATTGCATTGCAAGATAGATATAACTTGTTTCTCGTTATGCATATGCACGCAAATAGCTAACCTCTCTGCAGTGAAAAGAAAACACCTAACATGGGTTTCAGTGCATTGCATGACATATCTAATTTGTTCCTCGTAATGCATATGCACTTAATAACTAACCTCTGTGTAATAAAAAGAAAACACCTAAGATGTGTTTCATTGCATTGCATGATAGATATAACTTGTTTCTCGTTATGCATATGCACGCAAATAAGTAACCTCTCTGCAGTGAAAAGAAAACACCTAACATGGGTTTCAGTGTATTGCCTGACATATCTAACTTGTTCCTCGTTATGCATATGCACGCAATAACTAACCTCTGTGCAATGAAAAGAAAACACCTAATATGTGTTTCATTGCATTGCATGATAGATACAACTTGTTTCTCGTTATGCGTATGCACGCAAATAACTAACTTCTCTGCAGTGAAAAGAAAACACCTAACATGGGTTTCAGTGCATTGCATGACATATCTAACTTGTTCCTCGTTATGCATATGCACGTAATAACTAACCTCTGTGCAATAAAAAGAAAACACCTAAGATATGTTTCATTGCATTGCATGATAGATATAACTTGTTTCTCGTTATGCATATGCACGCATAAACCTCTCTGCAGTGAAAAGAAAACACCTAACATGGGTTTCAGTGCATTGCGTGACATATCAAACGTGTTCCTCGTTATGCATATGCACGCTATAACTAACCTCTGTGCAATGAAAAGAAAACACCTAAGATGTGTTTTATCACACTGCATGACATATCTAACTTGTTCCTTGTTATGATTATGGACGCAATAACTAACCTCTGTGCAATAAAAAGAAAACACCTGAGATGTGTTTCGTCGCATTGCATGACATATCTAACTTGTTCCTATTTGCAATGAAAAGATATAACGTGATTTTGCATGCATTTCTATTTTACAAACTAATTTATTTGTGCACAGACGAGAAAACAACACATGAGCTTTACAGTGCATAGTATAGCTATTGAACTCATTTCTGGTAAAAGGGACCTCAAAAGTTTTTAAGCAATATAAGCTTATTAGACACCTTTTGATGATATATAAGCTATACAAAGGTTCCTATTTGACCTACTGAACATAGGTTACTATATCATTAGGTTACTATACATTGATATTTACTACTTATGATGTTTTATGAGCAGGAAGATATTTGAACATATACTGAACATATATCTGTCCCACGAGTACCTGATATTGAACTTTCTATACATAAAAAATAGACTACTTCTTATGCTACTTCTTACACTACTTCCTAGGCCTAGAGGTTCCTCATTGACCCACAAACATAGTCCTTGCCGACGAGTAGTAGGTCTCGACCTTTTTGTATAAATTCTCATAGACTCCTTTTGATGCTTCTTAAGGCATATAGAATGTCCATATCTTAAGTATTTAACTCATGTCTGGTCAAAGGGTCCTCAAAAGTTTTTAAACAAGAAAAACTTTTAGACTCCTTCTGATATTACATGAGCTATAGATAGGTTCCTTTTTGACCTACTGAACATAGTTCTGGCCCACGAGTACTTGATCTTGAACATTCTAAACATACTCATTAACTCCTTTTGATGTTACTGAAGCCATACAAGAGTCCTTATTTTAACTACTGAACATATTTCTGGCTAAGGTGTTCTTTGAAAATCAGGATACTATACAGAATGACCTCTTATCATGTTATTTTAGCCAGACAGATATTTGACCTACAGACTGTATTTCTTGCCCATGTGTACTTGATCTTGAACTTTCTACATACTCATAGACTCCTTTTGATGGTTCCTAGGCCATATAGAATTGTCCACATCTGACCTATTGAAATTATTTCTGAAAAACTTATGGGCTCCTTTTGATGATATATAAATCAATTGCCAAAAACATTATAAAAACTCTATAGTAATTTGGACACTACCAACCACCTAGAAACACCATAGGAACCACACAGACTACCATAGTAACAACCTAAATCACCCTAGCAACCACCCAGAACACCTTAGCAACACTCTAGCAACCGCCTAACAACCACCCAGAACACCTTAGCAAAACCCTAGCAAGCAACCAACCCTAGCAACACCCAAGCAACCACCCAGAACACCCTAGCAACCACCTAGCAACACCCTAGTAACCACCCAGAACACCCTAGCAACACCCTAGCAACCACCCGGAATACCCTAACAACCACCTAGCAACCACCCATAACACTGTAGCTTCCACCGGGAACACCCTAGCAACCGGGTGGTGAGATTTGCCACTGCAAGCAGTACTTCACATTTTCTTCTGGAAATGTGCCATAAATGTGTTACATAGGTCAAAAATTGACCCATGTATAGCTATAGCCCATGTATAGTCCATCAGATGGACTCTAGAAGTTTATATTGTTATGGTAAAAGGGTCCTCAAAAGGTTTCAAACAATATAAACATATTGATTAGTTTATATCATATTACATTATATTGCAAAAGAATTTATTAGTTAAGAGCTAAATCATGCCCAAAAACATTACAGAAACTCTTTAGTAACCATATGTAAACACTACCAACCACCTGGTAACACCATAGCAACAACCCAGAATACCATAGTAACGACCTAAAACACCCTAGCAACCACCCAGCAACCAACACCAACAAACAAGAACACCCCAGCAACCACCTAGCAACACCCTACCAACCATCCAGAACAACCTGGCAACCACCTAGCAACATTAGCACCTAGCAACCACATAAAAACACCATAGCAACCACCCAGAATACCCTAACAACCACCTAGCAACCACACAGAACACCCTAGTAACCGGGTGGTGAGATTTGCCACTTCAGGCTCAACTTCACATTTTCTTCTGGAAATGTGCCATAAATGTGTTCCTGGTGGTCAAAAATTGATCTATGTATATCAAATATAACATCAGAAGAAGTCTAAAAGTTTACATTGTTTTAAACTTTTTGAGGAACCTTTGACCAGAAATGAGTTCAATGACATCACGAGAAGTAAATCTATCGGTATATTAACTCACAGATCAAGTACCCGTGGGCCATAAATGTGTTCCTGGAGGTCAAAAATTGACCTATGTATAGCTAATATAACATCAGAAGGAATCTATAAGTTAATATTGTTTTAAACTATTTTGAGGAACTTTTCACCAGAAATGAGTTCAATGGGTCAGATATGGACTTCTCTATGGCTTCTTAAGAAGCGTCTATTGGAGTCTATGAGTCTGTATGGAAAGTTCAAGATCAAGAACTTTTGGGCCAGAAACATGTTCAGTAGGTCAAATATTTGTCTGGCTGAAATGACATCATGAGATGTTAATCTCTCTGTATATTAACCCACAGATCAAGTACCTGTGGGCCATAAAAGTATTCATGGAGGTCAAAAATTGACCTATGTAATATAACATCAGAATGTTATATTACATAGTCTATGAATATTTATGGAAAGTTCAAGATCTAGTACTTTTGGGCCAGAAACATGTAGTAGGTACATTGCCTACATTTAGTAGGTAAAATATTTTTCTGGCTGAAATGACATCATGAGAAATAAATCTCCAACCAACCAGAACACCCTAGCAACCACCAAGCAACAGCATAGCAACCACCCAGAACACCCTAGAAACAAAAAAAAACAACCCAGCAACCACCCAGAACACCTTCGCAACCACCCAGAATACCCTAGCAACCGCCTAGCAACACCGTAGCAACCACCCCGAACAGCTTCGCAACCACCCAGAATACCCTAGCAACCACATAGCAACACCCTAGCAACCACCCAGAACACCTTCGCAACCACCCAGAATACCTTAGCAACCGCATAGCAACACCTTAGCAACTACCCAGAATACCCTAAAAAAAACCTACCAACTACCCAGAACACCGTAGCAACCTCCCAGAACACCCTAGCAACCGGGTGCTGAGATTTGCCGCTTCAAGCTCCACTTCACATTTTCTTCAGGAAATGTGCCATAAATGTGTTCATGGAGGTCAAAATTGACCTATGTATATCTAATATAACATCAGAAGGAGTCTAAAAGTCTATATTGTTTTAAACTTTTTGAGAAACCTTTGACCCGAAATGAGTTCAATATGTCATATATGGACTTCTCTGTGGCTTAGGAATCATCTGTTGGAGTCTATGAGTATGTTTGGAAATTTCAAGATCAAGTACTTTTGGGCCAGAAACATGTTCAGTAGGTCAAATATTTGTCTGGCTGAAATGACATCATGAGATGTAAATCTCTTGGTATATTAACCAACAGATCCAAGTACCCGTGGGCCATAAAAGTGTTCATGGAGGTCAAAAATTGACCTATGTAAAATAACATCAGAATGTTATATTACATAGTCTGTGAGTATGTGTGGAAAGTTCAAGATCAAGTATTTTTGGACCAGAAACATGTTCAGTAGGTAAAATATTTTTCTGGCTGAAATGACATCATGAGAAGTAAATCTCCAACCAACCAGAACACCCTAGCAACCACCAAGCAACAGCCTAGCAACCATCCAGAACACCCTATAAACAAACCAGAACACCCCAGCAACCATCTGGCAACACCCTAGCAACCACCATTAACACCCCAGCAATCGCCTAGCAACACCCTAGCAACGACATAGCAACACCATAGCAACCACCCAGAATACCCCAGCAACCGCCTAGCAACACCCTAGCAACCACCCAGAACACCTTCGCAACCACCCAGAATACCCTAGCAACCGCATAGCAACACCATAGCAACCACCCAGAATACCCTAAAAAAAACACCTAGCAACCACCCAGAACACCGTAGCAACCTCCCAGAACACCCTAGCAACCGGGTGCTGAGATTTGCCTCTTCAAGCTCCACTTCATATTTTCTTCTGGAAATGTGCCATAAATGTGTTCCTGGTGGTCAAAAATTGATCTATGTATATCTAAAATAACATCAGAAGAAGTCTAAAAGTTTACATTGTTTTAAACTTTTTGAGGAACCTTTGACAAGAAATGAGTTCAATGAGATCACGAGAAGTAAATCTATCGGTATATTAACCCACAGATCAAGTACCCGTAGGACATAAATGTGTTCCTGGAGGTCAAAAATTGACCTATGTATATCTAATATAATTGACCAATGTATATCTAATATAACATCAGAAGGAGGTCAATTATTTGTCTGGCCGAAATTACATCATGAGAAGTAAATCTCTTGGTATACTCACCCATAGATCAAGTACCCGTGGGCCATAAATGTGTTCCTGGAGGTCAATAATTGACCTATGTATAGCTAATATAACATCAGAAGGAATCTATAAGTTTATATTGTTTTAAACTATTTGAGGAACTTTTCACCAGAAATGAGTTCAATAGGTCAGATATGGACTTCTCTATGGCTTCTTAGGAAGCGTCTATTGGAGTCTATGAGTCTGTATGGAAAGTTCAAGATCAAGAACTTTTGGGCCAGAAACATGTTCAGTAGGTCAAATATTTCTCTGGCTGAAATGACATCATGAGATGTAAATCTCTCTGTATATTAACCCACAGATCAAGTACCCGTGGGCCATAAAAGTATTCATGGAGGTCAAAAATTGACCTATGTAATATAACATCAGAATGTTATATTACATAGTCTATGAATATGTATGGAAAGTTCAAGATCTAGTACTTTTGGGCCAGAAACATGTTTAGTAGGTAAAATATTTTTCTGGCTGAAATGACATCATGAGAAATAAATCTCCAACCAACCAGAACACCCTAGCAACCACCAAGCAACAGCATAGCAACCACCCAGAACACCCTAGAAACAAACCAGAACAACCCAGCAACCACCCAGAACACCTTCGCAACCACCCAGAATACCCTAGCAACCGCCTAGCAACACCCTAGCAACCACCCAGAACAGCTTCACAACCACCCAGAATACCCTAGCAACCACATAGCAACACCCTAGCAACCACCCAGAACACCTTCGCAACCACCCAGAATACCTTAGCAACCGCATAGCAACACCATAGCAACCACCCAGAATACCCTAAAAAAAAAACTACCAACCAGCCAGAACACCGTAGCAACCTCCCAGAACACCCTAGCAACCGGGTGCTGAGATTTGCCGCTTCAAGCTCCACTTCACATTTTCTTCAGGAAATGTGCCATAAATGTGTTCATGGAGGTCAAAATTGACCTATGTATATCTAATATAACATGAGAGGAGTCTAAAAGTCTATATTGTTTTAAACTTTTTGAGAAACCTTTGACCAGAAATGAGTTCAATATGTCAGATATGGACTTCTCTATGGCTTCTTAGGAAGCATCTATTGGAGTCTATGAGTCTGTATGGAAAGTTCAAGATCAAGAACTTTTGGACCAGAAACATGTTCAGTAGGTCAAATATTTGTCTGGCTGAAATGACATCATGAGATGTAAATCTCTCTGTATATTAACCCACAGATCAAGTACCCGTGGGCCATAAAAGTATTCATGGAGGTCAAAAATTGACATATGTAATATGACATCAGAATGTTATATTACATAGTCTATGAATATGTATGGAAAGTTCAAGATCTAGTACTTTTGGGCCAGAAACATGTTTAGTAGGTAAAATATTTTTCTGGCTGAAATGACATCATGAGAAATAAATCTCCAACCAACCAGAACACCCTAGCAACCACCAAGCAACAGCATAGCAACCACCCAGAACACCCTAGAAACAAACCAGAACAACCCAGCAACCACCCAGAACACCTTCGCAACCACCCAGAATACCCTAGCAACCACCCAGAACAGCTTCACAACCACCCAGAATACCCTAGCAACCACATAGCAACACCCTAGCAACCACCCAGAACACCTTCGCAACCACCCAGAATACCCTAGCAACCGCATAGCAACACCATAGCAACCACCCAGAATACCCTAAAAAAAAAACCTACCAACCAGCCAGAACACCGTAGCAACCTTCCAGAACACCCTAGCAACCGGGTGCTGAGATTTGCCGCTTCAAGCTCCACTTCACATTTTCTTCAGGAAATGTGCCATAAATGTGTTCATGGAGGTCAAAATTGACCTATGTATATCTAATATAACATGAGAGGAGTCTAAAAGTCTATATTGTTTTAAACTTTTTGAGAAACCTTTGACCAGAAATGAGTTCAATATGTCAGATATGGACTTCTCTATGGCTTCTTAGGAAGCATCTATTGGAGTCTATGAGTCTGTATGGAAAGTTCAAGATCAAGAACTTTTGGACCAGAAACATGTTCAGTAGGTCAAATATTTGTCTGGCTGAAATGACATCATGAGATGTAAATCTCTCTGTATATTAACCCACAGATCAAGTACCCGTGGGCCATAAAAGTATTCATGGAGGTCAAAAATTGACCTATGTAATATAACATCAGAATGTTATATTACATAGTCTATGAATATGTATGGAAAGTTCAAGATCTAGTACTTTTGGGCCAGAAACATGTTTAGTAGGTAAAATATTTTTCTGGCTGAAATGACATCATGAGAAATAAATCTCCAACCAACCAGAACACCCTAGCAACCACCAAGCAACAGCATAGCAACCACCCAGAACACCCTAGAAACAAACCAGAACAACCCAGCAACCACCCAGAACACCTTCGCAACCACCCAGAATACCCTAGCAACCGCCTAGCAACACCCTAGCAACCACCCAGAACAGCTTCACAACCACCCAGAATACCCTAGCAACCACATAGCAACACCCTAACAACCACCCAGAACACCTTCGCAACCACCCAGAATACCCTAGCAACCGCATAGCAACACCATAGCAATCACCCAGAATACCCTAAAAAAAAAAACTACCAACCAGCCAGAACACCGTAGCAACCGGGTGCTGAGATTTGCCGCTTCAAGCTCCACTTCACATTTTCTTCAGGAAATGTGCCATAAATGTGTTCATGGAGGTCAAAATTGACCTATGTATATCTAATATAACATGAGAGGAGTCTAAAAGTCTATATTGTTTTAAACTTTTTGAGAAACCTTTGACCAGAAATGAGTTCAATATGTCAGATATGGACTTCTCTATGGCTTCTTAGGAAGCATCTATTGGAGTCTAAGAGTCTGTATGGAAAGTTCAAGATCAAGAACTTTTGGACCAGAAACATGTTCATTAGGTCAAATATTTGTCTGGCTGAAATGACATCATGAGATGTAAATCTCTCGGTATATTAACCAACAGATCCAAGTACCCGTGGGCCATAAAAGTGTTCATGGAGGTCAAAAATTGACCTATGTCATATAAAATCAGAATGTTATATTACATAGTCTGTGAGTATGTGTGGAAAGTTCAAGATCAAGTATTTTTGGACCAGAAACATGTTCAGTAGGCAAAATATTTTTCTGGCTGAAATGACATCATGAGAAGTAAATCTCCAACCAACCAGAAAACCCTAGCAACCACCAAGCAACAGCCTAGCAACCATCCAGAACACCCTAGAAACAAACCAGAACACCCCAGCAACCATCTGGCAACACCCTAGCAACCACCATTACCACCC
The DNA here is from genome assembly GCF_988280905.1 of Pimephales promelas. NCBI lineage: Eukaryota > Metazoa > Chordata > Actinopteri > Cypriniformes > Leuciscidae > Pimephales > Pimephales promelas. Next base: position 9,160,937 of record NC_142777.1, read on the forward strand.
CAGCAACCGCCTAGCAACACCCTAGCAACCACCCAGAACACCTTCGCAACCACCCAGAATACCCTAACAACCGCATAGCAACATCATAGCAACCACCCAGAATACCCTAAAAAAACACCTAGCAACCACCCAGAACATCGTAGCAACCTCCCAGAACACCCTAGCAACCGGGTGCTGAGATTTGCCGCTTCAAGCTCCACTTCACATTTTCTTCTGGAAATGTGCCATAAATGTGTTCATGGAGGTCAAAATTCACCTATGTATATCTAATATAACATCAGAAGGAGTCTAAAAGTTTATATTGTTTTAAACTTTTTGAGAAATCTTTGACCAGAAATTAGTTCAATATGTCAGATATGGACTTCTTTATGGTTTAGGAAGCATCTGTTGGAGTCTATGAGTATGAATGGAAAGTACAAGGTCAAGTACTTTTGGGCCAGATATATGTTCAGTAGGTCAAATATATTTATGGGTGAAATTACATCATGAGAAGCAAAGCTCTCGGTACATTAACCCAAACATCAAATACCCGTGGACCATAAATGTGTTTCTGAAGGTCAAAAATTGACCTATGAATAGCTTATGTAACATCAGGAGTCTATAAGTTTATATTGTTTAAAACCTTTTGAGGATCCTTTGACCAGAAATGAGTTCAATATGTCAGATATGGACTTCTCTGTGGCTTAGGAAGCATCTGTTGGAGTCTATGAGTATGTTTGGAAAGTTCAAGATCAAGTACTTTTGGGCCAGAAACATGTTCAGTAGGTCAAATATTTGTCTGGCTAAAATGACATCATGAGATGTAAATCTCTCGGTATATTAACCAACAGATCCAAGTACCCGTGGGCCATAAAAGTGTTCATGGAGGTCAAAAATTGACCTGTGTAATATAACATCAGAATGTTATATTGCATTTTCTATGAGTATGTATGGAAAGTTCAAGATCAAGTACTTTTGGGCCAGAAACATGTTCAGTAGGTCAAATATTTGTCTGGCTGAAATGACATCATGAGAAGTAAATCTCCAACCAACCAGAACACCCTAGCAACCACCAAGCAACAGCCTAGCAACCATGCAGAACACCCTAGAAACAAACAGAACACCCCAGCAACCATCTGGCAACACCCTAGCAACCACCATTAACACCCCAGCAACCGCCTAGCAACACCCTAGCAACCACCCAGAACACCTTCGCAACCACCCAGAATACCCTAACAACCGCATAGCAACACCATAGCAACCACCCAGAATACCCTAAAAAAAACACCTAGCAACCACCCAGAACACCATAGCAACCTCCCAGAACACCCTAGCAACCGGGTGCTGAGATTTGCCGCTTCAAGCTCCACTTCACATTTTCTTCTGGAAATGTGCCATAAATGTGTTCATGAAGGTCAAAATTGACCTATGTATATCTAATATAACATCAGAAGGAGTCTAAAAGTTTATATTGTTTTAAACTTTTTGAGAAATCTTTGACCAGAAATTAGTTCAATATGTCAGATATGGACTTCTCTATGGCTTAGGAAGCATCTGTTGGAGTCTATGAGTATGAATGGAAAGTACAAGGTCAAGTACTTTTGGGCCAGATATATGTTCAGTAGGTCAAATATATTTATGGGTGAAATTACATCATGAGAAGCAAAGCTCTCGGTACATTAACCCAAACATCAAATACCCGTGGACCATAAATGTGTTTCTGAAGGTCAAAAATTGACCTATGAATAGCTTATGTAACATCAGGAGTCTATAAGTTTATATTGTTTAAAACCTTTTGAGGATCCTTTGACCAGAAATGAGTTCAATATGTCAGATATGGACTTCTCTGTGGCTTAGGAAGCATCTGTTGGAGTCTATGAGTATGTTTGGAAAGTTCAAGATCAAGTACTTTTGGGCCAGAAACATGTTCAGTAGGTCAAATATTTGTCTGGCTGAAATGACATCATGAGATGTAAATCTCTCGGTATATTAACCAACAGATCCAAGTACCCGTGGGCCATAAAAGTGTTCATGGAGGTCAAAAATTGACCTGTGTAATATAACATCAGAATGTTATATTGCATGGTCTATGAGTATGTATGGAAAGTTCAAGATCAAGTACTTTTGGGCCAGAAACATGTTCAGTAGGTCAAATATTTGTCTGGCTGAAATGACATCATGAGAAGTAAATCTCCAACCAACCAGAACACCCTAGCAACCACCAAGCAACAGCCTAGCAACCATGCAGAACACCCTAGAAACAAACAGAACACCCCAGCAACCATCTGGCAACACCCTAGCAACCACCATTAACACCCCAGCAACCGCCTAGCAACACCCTAGCAACCACCCAGAACACCTTCGCAACCACCCAGAATACCCTAACAACCGCATAGCAACACCATAGCAACCACCCAGAATACCCTAAAAAAAACACCTAGCAACCACCCAGAACACCATAGCAACCTCCCAGAACACCCTAGCAACCGGGTGCTGAGATTTGCCGCTTCAAGCTCCACTTCACATTTTCTTCTGGAAATGTGCCATAAATGTGTTCATGAAGGTCAAAATTGACCTATGTATATCTAATGTAACATCAGAAGGAGTCTAAAAGTTTATATTGTTTTAAACTTTTTGAGAAATCTTTGACCAGAAATTAGTTCAATATGTCAGATATGGACTTCTCTATGGCTTAGGAAGCATCTGTTGGAGTCTATGAGTATGAATGGAAAGTACAAGGTCAAGTACTTTTGGGCCAGATTTTATGTTCAGTAGGTCAAATATATTTATGGCTGAAATTACATCATGAGAAGCAAAGCTCTCGGTACATTAACCCAAACATCAAATACCCGTGGACCATAAATGTGTTTCTGAAGGTCAAAAATTGACCTATGTATAGCTAATGTAACATCAGGAGTCTATAAGTTTATATTGTTTAAAACCTTTTGAGGATCCTTTGACCAGAAATGAGTTCAATAGGTCAGATATGGACTTCTCTATGGCTTAGGAAGCATCTGTTGTTGATGAGTATCTGTTGTCTATGAGTATGTTTGGAAAGTTCAAGATCAAGTACTTTTGGGCCAGAAACATGTTCAGTAGGTCAAATTTTTGTCTGGCTGAAATGACATCATGAGAAGTAAATCTCTCGGTATAATAACCCACATACCAAGGACCCGTGGGCCATAAAAGTGTTCCTGGAGGTCAAAAATTGACCTATGTAATATAACATCAGAAGGAGTCTATAAGTTTATATCGTTTTAAAGTTTTTGAGGAACCTTTGACCAGAAATTAGTTCAAAAGGTCAGATATGGACTTTTCCATGGCTTAGGAAGCATTTATTGGAGTCTATGAGTATGTATGGAAAGTTCAAGATTAAGTACTTTTGGGCCAGAAATATGTTCAGTAGGTCAAATATCTTTCTGGCTGAAATAACATCATGAGAAGGATCAATTAATTACCCATAGGCTAGAAACATGTTCAGTAGGTCAAAAAGGAACCTATGTATATCACATCAGATTGAGTCTATCAGTTGATATTATTTAAAAACATTTGAGGAATCATAGACCAGAAATTAGTACAATAGGTCAGATATGGACTTCTCTATGGCTTAGAATCAAGTACCCGTGAGCCAGAAATATGTTCACTAGGACAAAAAGGAACCTATCTATAGCTTACAAATCATCAAAAGTCAATAACACGCGTGCTTTTCCATGCATTTCCATTCTACAACTAATTAATTTCTGTTTTGACGAGAAAACATCAAAAGAGTGATCGCTTTACAATGCACACACTAACTTGTTCCTTGTGCAACGAAGAGATTTGCAATGCTTGTGCTGTAGGATTGCATTGCACATGCACACGATAACTAACCTCTGTCCAATGAAAAGAAAAACACCTAAGATGTGTTTTATTGCATTGCATGACAGATCTAACTTGTTCCTCGTTATGCAATATGCACGCAATAACTAACCTCTGTGCAGTGAAAAGAAAACACCTAAGATGTGTTTCAGTGCATTGCATGACAGATCTAACTTGTTTCTCGTTATGCATATACACGCAATAACTCGCTCTGTGCAGTGAAAAGAAAACACCTAAGATGTGTTTCAGTGCATTGCATGACAGATCTAACTTGTTTCTCGTTATGCTTATGCACGCAATAACTCGCTCTGTGCAGTGAAAAGAAAACACCTAAGATGTGTTTTAGTGCATTACATGACAGATCTAACTTGTTTCTCGTTATGCATATGCACGCAATAACTTGCTATGTGCAGTGAAAAGAAAACACCTAAGATGTGTTTCAGTGCATTACATGACATATCTAACTTGTTACTCGTTATGCATATGCACGCAATAACTCGCTCTGTGCAGTGAAAAGAAAACACCTAAGATGTGTTTCAGTGCATTACATGACAGATCTAACTTGTTTCTCGTAATGTATGCATGCAATAACTATCCTCTGTGCAATGAAAAGAAAACACCTAAGATGTGTTTCAATGCATTGCATGACCTATCTAACTTGTTCCTCGTTATGTATGCATGCAATAACTATCCTCTGTGCAATGAAAAGAAAACACCTAAGATGTGTTTCAGTGCATTGCATGACAGATCTAACTTGTTACTCGTTATGCATATGCACGCAATAACTCGCTCTGTGCAGTGAAAAGAAAACAACTAAGATGTGTTTCAATGCATTGCATGACCTATCTAACTTGTTCCTCGTTATGTATGCATGCAATAACTATCCTCTGTGCAATGAAAAGAAAACACCTAAGATGTGTTTCATCGCATTGCATGACCTATCTAACTTGTTCCTCGTTATGCAATATGCACGCAATAACTAACCTCTGTGCAGTGAAAAGAAAACACCTAAGATGAGTTTCAGTGCATTGCATGACAGATCTAACTTGTTTCTCGTTATGCATATGCACGCAATAACTCGCTTTGTGCAGTGAAAAGAAAACACCTAAGATGTGTTTCAGTGCATTACATGACATATCTAACTTGTTACTCGTTATTCATATGCACGGAATAACTAACCTCTGTGCAATGAAAAGAAAATACCTAAGATGTGTTTCATTGCATTGCATGACATATCTAACTTGTTCCTCGTTATGACATGCACGCAATAACCTCTGTGCAATGAAAAGAAATCAACTAAGATGTGTTTTAATGCATTGCATGACCTATCTAACTTGTTCCTCGTTATGTATGCATGCAATAACTATCCTCTGTGCAATGAAAAGAAAACACCTAAGATGTGTTTCATTGCATTGCAAGATAGACATAACTTGTTTCTCGTTATGCATATGCACGCAAATAGCTAACCTCTCTGCAGTGAAAAGAAAACACCTAACATGGGTTTCAGTGCATTGCATGACATATCTAATTTGTTCCTCGTAATGCATATGCACTTAATAACTAACCTCTGTGTAATAAAAAGAAAACACCTAAGATGTGTTTCATTGCATTGCATGATAGATATAACTTGTTTCTCGTTATGCATATGCACGCAAATAAGTAACCTCTCTGCAGTGAAAAGAAAACACCTAACATGGGTTTCAGTGTATTGCCTGACATATCTAACTTGTTCCTCGTTATGCATATGCACGCAATAACTAACCTCTGTGCAATGAAAAGAAAACACCTAAGATGTGTTTTCTCGCACTGCATGACATATTTAACTTTTTCCTTGTTATGAATATGCACGCAATAACTAACCTCTGTGCAATGAAAAGAAAACACCTAACATGGGTTTCAGTGCATTGCATGACATATCTAACTTGTTCCTCGTTATGCATATGCACGTAATAACTAACCTCTGTGCAATAAAAGGAAAACACCTAAGATATGTTTCATTGCATTGCATGATAGATATAACTTGTTTCTCGTTATGCATATGCACGCATAAACCTCTCTGCAGTGAAAAGAAAACACCTAACATGGGTTTCAGTGCATTGCGTGACATATCAAACGTGTTCCTCGTTATGCATATGCACGCTATAACCAACCTCTGTGCAATGAAAAGAAAACACCTAAGATGTGTTTTATCACACTGCATGACATATCTAACTTGTTCCTTGTTATGATTATGGACGCAATAACTAACCTCTGTGCAATAAAAAGAAAACACCTGAGATGTGTTTCGTCGCATTGTATGACATATCTAACTTGTTCCTCGTTGCAATGAAAAGATATAACGTGATTTTGCATGCATTTCTATTTTACAAACTAATTTATTTGTGCACAGACGAGAAAACAACACATGAGCTTTACAGTGCATAGTATAGCTATTGAACTCATTTCTGGTAAAAGGGACCTCAAAAGTTTTTAAGCAATATAAGCTTATTAGACACCTTTTGATGATATATAAGCTATACAAAAGGTTCCTATTTGACCTACTGAACATAGGTTACTATATCATTAGGTTACTATACATTGATATTTACTACTTATGATGTTTTATGAGCAGGAAGATATTTGAACATATACTGAACATATATCTGTCCCACGAGTACCTGATATTGAACTTTCTATACATAAAAAAATAGACTACTTCTTATGCTACTTCTTACACTACTTCCTAGGCCTAGAGGTTCCTCATTGACCCACAAACATAGTCCTTGCCGACGAGTAGTAGGTCTCGACCTTTTTGTATAAATTCTCATAGACTCCTTTTGATGCTTCTTAAGGCATATAGAATGTCCATATCTTAAGTATTTAACTCATGTCTGGTCAAAGGGTCCTCAAACAAGAAAAACAAACAAGAAACAAGAAAAACAAGTTTTTAAACAAGAAAAACTTTTAGACTCCTTCTGATATTACATGAGCTATAGATAGGTTCCTTTTTGACCTACTGAACATAGTTCTGGCCCACGAGTACTTGATCTTGAACATTCTAAACATACTCATTAACTCCTTTTGATGTTACTGAAGCCATACAAGAGTCCTTATTTTAACTACTGAACATATTTCTGGCTAAGGTGTTCTTTGAAAATCAGGATACTATACAGAATGACCTCTTATCATGTTATTTTAGCCAGACAGATATTTGACCTACAGACTGTATTTCTTGCCCATGTGTCCTTGATCTTGAACTTTCTACATACTCATAGACTCCTTTTGATGGTTCCTAGGCCATATAGAATTGTCCACATCTGACCTATTGAAATTATTTCTGAAAAACTTATGGGCTCTTTTTGATGATATATAAATCAATTGCCAAAAACATTATAAAAACTCTATAGTAATTTGGACACTACCAACCACCTAGAAACACCATAGGAACCACACAGACTACCATAGTAACAACCTAAATCACCCTAGCAACCACCCAGAACACCTTAGCAACACTCTAGCAACCGCCTAACAACCACCCAGAACACCTTAGAAAAACCCTAGCAAGCAACCAACCCTAGCAACACCCAAGCAACCACCCAGAACACCCTAGCAACCACCTAGCAACACCCTAGTAACCACCCAGGACACCCTAGCAACACCCTAGCAACCACCCGGAATACCCTAACAACCACCTAGCAACCACCCATAACACTGTAGCTTCCACCGGGAACACCCTAGCAACCGGGTGGTGAGATTTGCCACTGCAAGCAGTACTTCACATTTTCTTCTGGAAATGTGCCATAAATGTGTTACATAGGTCAAAAATTGACCCATGTATAGCTAATACAACATCAGATGGACTCTAGAAGTTTATATTGTTATTGCAAAAGGGTCCTCAAAAGGTTTCAAACAATATAAACATATTGATTAGTTTATATCATATTACATTATATTGCAAAAGAATTTATTAGTTAAGAGCTAAATCATGCCCAAAAACATTACAGAAACTCTTTAGTAACCATATGTAAACACTACCAACCACCTGGTAACACCATAGCAACAACCCAGAATACCATAGTAACGACCTAAAACACCCTAGCAACCACCCAGCAACCAACACCAACAAACAAGAACACCCCAGCAACCACCTAGCAACACCCTACCAACCATCCAGAACAACCTGGCAACCGCCTAGCAACATTAGCACCTAGCAACCACATAAAAACACCATAGCAACCACCCAGAATACCCTAACAACCACCTAGCAACCACACAGAACACCCTAGTAACCGGGTGGTGAGATTTGCCACTTCAGGCTCAACTTCACATTTTCTTCTGGAAATGTGCCATAAATGTGTTCCTGGTGGTCAAAAATTGATCTATGTATATCTAATATAACATCAGAAGGAGTCTAAAAGTCTATATTGTTTTAAACTTTTTGAGAAACCTTTGACCCGAAATGAGTTCAATATGTCATATATGGACTTCTCTGTGGCTTAGGAATCATCTGTTGGAGTCTATGAGTATGTTTGGAAATTTCAAGATCAAGTACTTTTGGGCCAGAAACATGTTCAGTAGGTCAAATATTTGTCTGGCTGAAATGACATCATGAGATGTAAATCTCTTGGTATATTAACCAACAGATCCAAGTACCCGTGGGCCATAAAAGTGTTCATGGAGGTCAAAAATTGACCTATGTAAAATAACATCAGAATGTTATATTACATAGTCTGTGAGTATGTGTGGAAAGTTCAAGATCAAGTATTTTTGGACCAGAAACATGTTCAGTAGGTAAAATATTTTTCTGGCTGAAATGACATCATGAGAAGTAAATCTCCAACCAACCAGAACACCCTAGCAACCACCAAGCAACAGCCTAGCAACCATCCAGAACACCCTATAAACAAACCAGAACACCCCAGAAACCATCTGGCAACACCCTAGCAACCACCATTAACACCCCAGCAATCGCCTAGCAACACCCTAGCAACGACATAGCAACACCATAGCAACCACCCAGAATACCCCAGCAACCGCCTAGCAACACCCTAGCAACCACCCAGAACACCTTCGCAACCACCCAGAATACCCTAGCAACCGCATAGCAACACCATAGCAACCACCCAGAATACCCTAAAAAAAACACCTAGCAACCACCCAGAACACCGTAGCAACCTCCCAGAACACCCTAGCAACCGGGTGCTGAGATTTGCCTCTTCAAGCTCCACTTCATATTTTCTTCTGGAAATGTGCCATAAATGTGTTCCTGGTGGTCAAAAATTGATCTATGTATATCTAATATAACATCAGAAGAAGTCTAAAAGTTTACATTGTTTTAAACTTTTTGAGGAACCTTTGACAAGAAATGAGTTCAATGAGATCACGAGAAGTAAATCTATCGGTATATTAACCCACAGATCAAGTACCCGTAGGACATAAATGTGTTCCTGGAGGTCAAAAATTGACCTATGTATATCTAATATAATTGACCAATGTTTATCTAATATAACATCAGAAGGAGGTCAATTATTTGTCTGGCCGAAATTACATCATGAGAAGTAAATCTCTTGGTATACTCACCCATAGATCAAGTACCCGTGGGCCATAAATGTGTTCCTGGAGGTCAATAATTGACCTATGTATAGCTAATATAACATCAGAAGGAATCTATAAGTTTATATTGTTTTAAACTATTTTGAGGAACTTTTCACCAGAAATGAGTTCAATAGGTCAGATATGGACTTCTCTATGGCTTCTTAGGAAGCGTCTATTGGAGTCTATGAGTCTGTATGGAAAGTTCAAGATCAAGAACTTTTGGGCCAGAAACATGTTCAGTAGGTCAAATATTTCTCTGGCTGAAATGACATCATGAGATGTAAATCTCTCTGTATATTAACCCACAGATCAAGTACCCGTGGGCCATAAAAGTATTCATGGAGGTCAAAAATTGACCTATGTAATATAACATCAGAATGTTATATTACATAGTCTATGAATATGTATGGAAAGTTCAAGATCTAGTACTTTTGGGCCAGAAACATGTTTAGTAGGTAAAATATTTTTCTGGCTGAAATGACATCATGAGAAATAAATCTCCAACCAACCAGAACACCCTAGCAACCACCAAGCAACAGCATAGCAACCACCCAGAACACCCTAGAAACAAACCAGAACAACCCAGCAACCACCCAGAACACCTTCGCAACCACCCAGAATACCCTAGCAACCGCCTAGCAACACCCTAGCAACCACCCAGAACAGCTTCACAACCACCCAGAATACCCTAGCAACCACATAGCAACACCCTAGCAACCACCCAGAACACCTTCGCAACCACCCAGAATACCCTAGCAACCGCATAGCAACACCATAGCAACCACCCAGAATACCCTAAAAAAAAACCTACCAACCAGCCAGAACACCGTAGCAACCTCCCAGAACACCCTAGCAACCGGGTGCTGAGATTTGCCGCTTCAAGCTCCACTTCACATTTTCTTCAGGAAATGTGCCATAAATGTGTTCATGGAGGTCAAAATTGACCTATGTATATCTAATATAACATGAGAGGAGTCTAAAAGTCTATATTGTTTTAAACTTTTTGAGAAACCTTTGACCAGAAATGAGTTCAATATGTCAGATATGGACTTCTCTATGGCTTCTTAGGAAGCATCTATTGGAGTCTATGAGTCTGTATGGAAAGTTCAAGATCAAGAACTTTTGGACCAGAAACATGTTCAGTAGGTCAAATATTTGTCTGGCTGAAATGACATCATGAGATGTAAATCTCTCTGTATATTAACCCACAGATCAAGTACCCGTGGGCCATAAAAGTATTCATGGAGGTCAAAAATTGACCTATGTAATATGACATCAGAATGTTATATTACATAGTCTATGAATATGTATGGAAAGTTCAAGATCTAGTACTTTTGGGCCAGAAACATGTTTAGTAGGTAAAATATTTTTCTGGCTGAAATGACATCATGAGAAATAAATCTCCAACCAACCAGAACACCCTAGCAACCACCAAGCAACAGCATAGCAACCACCCAGAACACCCTAGAAACAAACCAGAACAACCCAGCAACCACCCAGAACACCTTCGCAACCACCCAGAATACCCTAGCAACCACCCAGAACAGCTTCACAACCACCCAGAATACCCTAGCAACCACATAGCAACACCCTAGCAACCACCCAGAACACCTTCGCAACCACCCAGAATACCCTAGCAACCGCATAGCAACACCATAGCAACCACCCAGAATACCCTAAAAAAAAACCTACCAACCAGCCAGAACACCGTAGCAACCTCCCAGAACACCCTAGCAACCGGGTGCTGAGATTTGCCGCTTCAAGCTCCACTTCACATTTTCTTCAGGAAATGTGCCATAAATGTGTTCATGGAGGTCAAAATTGACCTATGTATATCTAATATAACATGAGAGGAGTCTAAAAGTCTATATTGTTTTAAACTTTTTGAGAAACCTTTGACCAGAAATGAGTTCAATATGTCAGATATGGACTTCTCTATGGCTTCTTAGGAAGCATCTATTGGAGTCTATGAGTCTGTATGGAAAGTTCAAGATCAAGAACTTTTGGACCAGAAACATGTTCAGTAGGTCAAATATTTGTCTGGCTGAAATGACATCATGAGAAGTAAATCTCTCTGTATATTAACCCACAGATCAAGTACCCGTGGGCCATAAAAGTATTCATGGAGGTCAAAAATTGACCTATGTAATATAACATCAGAATGTTATATTACATAGTCTATGAATATGTATGGAAAGTTCAAGATCTAGTACTTTTGGGCCAGAAACATGTTTAGTAGGTAAAATATTTTTCTGGCTGAAATGACATCATGAGAAATAAATCTCCAACCAACCAGAACACCCTAGCAACCACCAAGCAACAGCATAGCAACCACCCAGAACACCCTAGAAACAAACCAGAACAACCCAGCAACCACCCAGAACACCTTCGCAACCACCCAGAATACCCTAGCAACCGCCTAGCAACACCCTAGCAACCACCCAGAACAGCTTCACAACCACCCAGAATACCCTAGCAACCACATAGCAACACCCTAGCAACCACCCAGAACACCTTCGCAACCACCCAGAATACCCTAGCAACCGCATAGCAACACCATAGCAACCACCCAGAATACCCTAAAAAAAAAACCTACCAACCAGCCAGAACACCGTAGCAACCTCCCAGAACACCCTAGCAACCGGGTGCTGAGATTTGCCGCTTCAAGCTCCACTTCACATTTTCTTCAGGAAATGTGCCATAAATGTGTTCATGGAGGTCAAAATTGACCTATGTATATCTAATATAACATGAGAGGAGTCTAAAAGTCTATATTGTTTTAAACTTTTTGAGAAACCTTTGACCAGAAATGAGTTCAATATGTCAGATATGGACTTCTCTATGGCTTCTTAGGAAGCATCTATTGGAGTCTAAGAGTCTGTATGGAAAGTTCAAGATCAAGAACTTTTGGACCAGAAACATGTTCAGTAGGTCAAATATTTGTCTGGCTGAAATGACATCATGAGATGTAAATCTCTCGGTATATTAACACACAGATCAAGTACCCGTGGGCCATAAAAGTATTCATGAAAGTCAAAAATTGACCTATGTAATATAACATCAGAATGTTATATTACATAGTCTATGAATATGTATTGGAAAGTTCAAGATCTAGTACTTTTGGGCCAGAAACATGTTTAGTAGGTAAAATATTTTTCTGGCTGAAATGACATCATGAGAAATAAATCTCCAACCAACCAGAACACCCTAGCAACCACCAATCAACAGCATAGCAACCACCCAGAACACCCTAGAAACAAACCAGAACAACCCAGCAACCACCCAGAACACCTTCGCAACCACCCAGAATACCCTAGCAACCGCCTAGCAACACCCTAGCAACCACCCAGAACAGCTTCGCAACCACCCAGAATACACTAGCAACCACATATCAACACCCTAGCAACCACCCAGAACACCTTCGCAACCACCCAGAATACCCTAGCAACCGCATAGCAACACCATAGCAACTACCCAGAATACCCTAAAAAAAAAACTACCAACCAGCCAGAACACGGTAGCAACCTCCCAGAACACCCTAGCAACCGGGTGCTGAGATTTGCCGCTTCAAGCTCCACTTCACATTTTCTTCAGGAAATGTGCCATAAATGTGTTCATGGAGGTCAAAATTGACCTATGTATATCTAATATAACATCAGAAGGAGTCTAAAAGTCTATATTGTTTTAAACTTTTTGAGAAACCTTTGACCAGAAATGAGTTCAATATGTCAGATATGGACTTCTCTGTGGCTTAGGAAGCATCTGTTGGAGTCTATGAGTATGTTTGGAAAGTTCAAGATCAAGTACTTTTGGGCCAGAAACATGTTCAGTAGGTCAAATATTTGTCTGGCTGAAATGACATCATGAGATGTAAATCTCTCGGTATATTAACCAACAGATCCAAGTACCCGTGGGCCATAAAAGTGTTCATGGAGGTCAAAAATTGACCTATGTCATATAAAATCAGAATGTTATATTACATAGTCTGTGAGTATGTGTGGAAAGTTCAAGATCAAGTATTTTTGGACCAGAAACATGTTCAGTAGGCAAAATATTTTTCTGGCTGAAATGACATCATGAGAAGTAAATCTCCAACCAACCAGAACACCCTAGCAACCACCAAGCAACAGCCTAGCAACCACCCAGAACACCCTAGAAACAAACCAGAACAACCCAGCAACCACCCAGAACACCTTCGCAACCACCCAGAATACCCTAGCAACCGCCTAGCAACACCCTAGCAACCACCCAGAACAGCTTCACAACCACCCAGAATACCCTAGCAACCACATAGCAACACCCTAGCAACCACCCAGAACACCTTCGCAACCACCCAGAATACCCTAACAACCGCATAGCAACATCATAGCAACCACCCAGAATACCCTAAAAAAACACCTAGCAACCACCCAGAACATCGTAGCAACCTCCCAGAACACCCTAGCAACCGGGTGCTGAGATTTGCCGCTTCAAGCTCCACTTCACATTTTCTTCTGGAAATGTGCCATAAATGTGTTCATGGAGGTCAAAATTCACCTATGTATATCTAATATAACATCAGAAGGAGTCTAAAAGTTTATATTGTTTTAAACTTTTTGAGAAATCTTTGACCAGAAATTAGTTCAATATGTCAGATATGGACTTCTTTATGGTTTAGGAAGCATCTGTTGGAGTCTATGAGTATGAATGGAAAGTACAAGGTCAAGTACTTTTGGGCCAGATATATGTTCAGTAGGTCAAATATATTTATGGGTGAAATTACATCATGAGAAGCAAAGCTCTCGGTACATTAACCCAAACATCAAATACCCGTGGACCATAAAATGTGTTTCTGGAGGTCAAAAATTGACCTATGAATAGCTTATGTAACATCAGGAGTCTATCAGTTTATATTGTTTAAAACCTTTTGAGGATCCTTTGACCAGAAATGAGTTCAATATGTCAGATATGGACTTCTCTGTGGCTTAGGAAGCATCTGTTGGAGTCTATGAGTATGTTTGGAAAGTTCAAGATCAAGTACTTTTGGGCCAGAAACATGTTCAGTAGGTCAAATATTTGTCTGGCTGAAATGACATCATGAGATGTAAATCTCTCGGTATATTAACCAACAGATCCAAGTACCCGTGGGCCATAAAAGTGTTCATGGAGGTCAAAAATTGACCTGTGTAATATAACATCAGAATGTTATATTGCATGGTCTATGAGTATGTATGGAAAGTTCAAGATCAAGTACTTTTGGGCCAGAAACATGTTCAGTAGGTCAAATATTTGTCTGGCTGAAATGACATCATGAGAAGTAAATCTCCAACCAACCAGAACACCCTAGCAACCACCAAGCAACAGCCTAGCAACCATGCAGAACACCCTAGAAACAAACAGAACACCCCAGCAACCATCTGGCAACACCCTAGCAACCACCATTAACACCCCAGCAACCGCCTAGCAACACCCTAGCAACCACCCAGAACACCTTCGCAACCACCCAGAATACCCTAACAACCGCATAGCAACACCATAGAAACCACCCAGAATACCCTAAAAAAAAACACCTAGCAACCACCCAGAACACCATAGCAACCTCCCAGAACACCCTAGCAACCGGGTGCTGAGATTTGCCGCTTCAAGCTCCACTTCACATTTTCTTCTGAAAATGTGCCATAAATGTGTTCATGAAGGTCAAAATTGACCTATGTATATCTAATATAACATCAGAAGGAGTCTAAAAGTTTATATTGTTTTAAACTTTTTGAGAAACCTTTGACCAGAAATGAGTTCAATATGTCAGATATGGACTTCTCTATGGCTTCTTAGGAAGCATCTATTGGAGTCTATGAGTCTGTATGGAAAGTTCAAGATCAAGAACTTTTGGACCAGAAACATGTTCAGTAGGTCAAATATTTGTCTGGCTGAAATGACATCATGAGATGTAAATCTCTCTGTATATTAACCCACAGATCAAGTACCCGTGGGCCATAAAAGTATTCATGGAGGTCAAAAATTGACCTATGTAATATGACATCAGAATGTTATATTACATAGTCTATGAATATGTATGGAAAGTTCAAGATCTAGTACTTTTGGGCCAGAAACATGTTTAGTAGGTAAAATATTTTTCTGGCTGAAATGACATCATGAGAAATAAATCTCCAAACAACCAGAACACCCTAGCAACCACCAAGCAACAGCATAGCAACCACCCAGAACACCCTAGAAACAAACCAGAACAACCCAGCAACCACCCAGAACACCTTCGCAACCACCCAGAATACCCTAGCAACCACCCAGAACAGCTTCACAACCACCCAGAATACCCTAGCAACCACATAGCAACACCCTAGCAACCACCCAGAACACCTTCGCAACCACCCAGAATACCCTAGCAACCGCATAGCAACACCATAGCAACCACCCAGAATACCCTAAAAAAAACCTACCAACCAGCCAGATTACCGTAGCAACCTCCCAGAACACCCTAGCAACCGGGTACTGAGATTTGCCGCTTCAAGCTCCACTTCACATTTTCTTCAGGAAATGTGCCATAAATGTGTTCATGGAGGTCAAAATTGACCTATGTATATCTAATATAACATGAGAGGAGTCTAAAAGTCTATATTGTTTTAAACTTTTTGAGAAACCTTTGACCAGAAATGAGTTCAATATGTCAGATATGGACTTCTCTATGGCTTCTTAGGAAGCATCTATTGGAGTCTATGAGTCTGTATGGAAAGTTCAAGATCAAGAACTTTTGGACCAGAAACATGTTCAGTAGGTCAAATATTTGTCTGGCTGAAATGACATCATGAGATGTAAATCTCTCTGTATATTAACCCACAGATCAAGTACCCGTGGGCCATAAAAGTATTCATGGAGGTCAAAAATTGACCTATGTAATATAACATCAGAATGTTATATTACATAGTCTATGAATATGTATGGAAAGTTCAAGATCTAGTACTTTTGGGCCAGAAACATGTTTAGTAGGTAAAATATTTTTCTGGCTGAAATGACATCATGAGAAATAAATCTCCAACCAACCAGAACACCCTAGCAACCACCAAGCAACAGCATAGCAACCACCCAGAACACCCTAGAAACAAACCAGAACAACCCAGCAACCACCCAGAACACCTTCGCAACCACCCAGAATACCCTAGCAACCGCCTAGCAACACCCTAGCAACCACCCAGAACAGCTTCACAACCACCCAGAATACCCTAGCAACCACATAGCAACACCCTAGCAACCACCCAGAACACCTTCGCAACCACCCAGAATACCCTAGCAACCGCATAGCAACACCATAGCAACCACCCAGAATACCCTAAAAAAAAAACCTACCAACCAGCCAGAACACCGTAGCAACCTCCCAGAACACCCTAGCAACCGGGTGCTGAGATTTGCCGCTTCAAGCTCCACTTCACATTTTCTTCAGGAAATGTGCCATAAATGTGTTCATGGAGGTCAAAATTGACCTATGTATATCTAATATAACATGAGAGGAGTCTAAAAGTCTATATTGTTTTAAACTTTTTGAGAAACCTTTGACCAGAAATGAGTTCAATATGTCAGATATGGACTTCTCTATGGCTTCTTAGGAAGCATCTATTGGAGTCTAAGAGTCTGTATGGAAAGTTCAAGATCAAGAACTTTTGGACCAGAAACATGTTCAGTAGGTCAAATATTTGTCTGGCTGAAATGACATCATGAGATGTAAATCTCTCGGTATATTAACACACAGATCAAGTACCCGTGGGCCATAAAAGTATTCATGAAAGTCAAAAATTGACCTATGTAATATAACATCAGAATGTTATATTACATAGTCTATGAATATGTATGGAAAGTTCAAGATCTAGTACTTTTGGGCCAGAAACATGTTTAGTAGGTAAAATATTTTTCTGGCTGAAATGACATCATGAGAAATAAATCTCCAACCAACCAGAACACCCTAGCAACCACCAATCAACAGCATAGCAACCACCCAGAACACCCTAGAAACAAACCAGAACAACCCAGCAACCACCCAGAACACCTTCGCAACCACCCAGAATACCCTAGCAACCGCCTAGCAACACCCTAGCAACCACCCAGAACAGCTTCGCAACCACCCAGAATACACTAGCAACCACATATCAACACCCTAGCAACCACCCAGAACAGCTTCACAACCACCCAGAATACCCTAGCAACCACATAGCAACACCCTAGCAACCACCCAGAACACCTTCGCAACCACCCAGAATACCCTAGCAACCGCATAGCAACACCATAGCAACCACCCAGAATACCCTAAAAAAAACCTACCAACCAGCCAGAACACCGTAGCAACCTCCCAGAACACCCTAGCAACCGGGTGCTGAGATTTGCCGCTTCAAGCTCCACTTCACATTTTCTTCAGGAAATGTGCCATAAATGTGTTCATGGAGGTCAAAATTGACCTATGTATATCTAATATAACATGAGAGGAGTCTAAAAGTCTATATTGTTTTAAACTTTTTGAGAAACCTTTGACCAGAAATGAGTTCAATATGTCAGATATGGACTTCTCTATGGCTTCTTAGGAAGCATCTATTGGAGTCTATGAGTCTGTATGGAAAGTTCAAGATCAAGAACTTTTGGACCAGAAACATGTTCAGTAGGTCAAATATTTGTCTGGCTGAAATGACATCATGAGATGTAAATCTCTCTGTATATTAACCCACAGATCAAGTACCCGTGGGCCATAAAAGTATTCATGGAGGTCAAAAATTGACCTATGTAATATGACATCAGAATGTTATATTACATAGTCTATGAATATGTATGGAAAGTTCAAGATCTAGTACTTTTGGGCCAGAAACATGTTTAGTAGGTAAAATATTTTTCTGGCTGAAATGACATCATGAGAAATAAATCTCCAACCAACCAGAACACCCTAGCAACCACCAAGCAACAGCATAGCAACCACCCAGAACACCCTAGAAACAAACCAGAACAACCCAGCAACCACCCAGAACACCTTCGCAACCACCCAGAATACCCTAGCAACCACCCAGAACAGCTTCACAACCACCCAGAATACCCTAGCAACCACATAGCAACACCCTAGCAACCACCCAGAACACCTTCGCAACCACCCAGAATACTCTAGCAACCGCATAGCAACACCATAGAAACCACCCAGAATACCCTAAAAAAAAACCTACCAACCAGCCAGAACACCGTAGCAACCTCCCAGAACACCCTAGCAACCGGGTGCTGAGATTTGCCGCTTCAAGCTCCACTTCACATTTTCTTCAGGAAATGTGCCATAAATGTGTTCATGGAGGTCAAAATTGACCTATGTATATCTAATATAACATGAGAGGAGTCTAAAAGTCTATATTGTTTTAAACTTTTTGAGAAACCTTTGACCAGAAATGAGTTCAATATGTCAGATATGGACTTCTCTATGGCTTCTTAGGAAGCATCTATTGGAGTCTATGAGTCTGTATGGAAAGTTCAAGATCAAGAACTTTTGGACCAGAAACATGTTCAGTAGGTCAAATATTTGTCTGGCTGAAATGACATCATGAGATGTAAATCTCTCTGTATATTAACCCACAGATCAAGTACCCGTGGGCCATAAAAGTATTCATGGAGGTCAAAAATTGACCTATGTAATATAACATCAGAATGTTATATTACATAGTCTATGAATATGTATGGAAAGTTCAAGATCTAGTACTTTTGGGCCAGAAACATGTTTAGTAGGTAAAATATTTTTCTGGCTGAAATGACATCATGAGAAATAAATCTCCAACCAACCAGAACACCCTAGCAACCACCAAGCAACAGCATAGCAACCACCCAGAACACCCTAGAAACAAACCAGAACAACCCAGCAACCACCCAGAACACCTTCGCAACCACCCAGAATACCCTAGCAACCGCCTAGCAACACCCTAGCAACCACCCAGAACAGCTTCACAACCACCCAGAATACCCTAGCAACCACATAGCAACACCCTAGCAACCACCCAGAACACCTTCGCAACCACCCAGAATACCCTAGCAACCGCATAGCAACACCATAGCAACCACCCAGAATACCCTAAAAAAAAAACCTACCAACCAGCCAGAACACCGTAGCAACCTCCCAGAACACCCTAGCAACCGGGTGCTGAGATTTGCCGCTTCAAGCTCCACTTCACATTTTCTTCAGGAAATGTGCCATAAATGTGTTCATGGAGGTCAAAATTGACCTATGTATATCTAATATAACATGAGAGGAGTCTAAAAGTCTATATTGTTTTAAACTTTTTGAGAAACCTTTGACCAGAAATGAGTTCAATATGTCAGATATGGACTTCTCTATGGCTTCTTAGGAAGCATCTATTGGAGTCTAAGAGTCTGTATGGAAAGTTCAAGATCAAGAACTTTTGGACCAGAAACATGTTCAGTAGGTCAAATATTTGTCTGGCTGAAATGACATCATGAGATGTAAATCTCTCGGTATATTAACACACAGATCAAGTACCCGTGGGCCATAAAAGTATTCATGAAAGTCAAAAATTGACCTATGTAATATAACATCAGAATGTTATATTACATAGTCTATGAATATGTATTGGAAAGTTCAAGATCTAGTACTTTTGGGCCAGAAACATGTTTAGTAGGTAAAATATTTTTCTGGCTGAAATGACATCATGAGAAATAAATCTCCAACCAACCAGAACACCCTAGCAACCACCAATCAACAGCATAGCAACCACCCAGAACACCCTAGAAACAAACCAGAACAACCCAGCAACCACCCAGAACACCTTCGCAACCACCCAGAATACCCTAGCAACCGCCTAGCAACACCCTAGCAACCACCCAGAACAGCTTCGCAACCACCCAGAATACACTAGCAACCACATATCAACACCCTAGCAACCACCCAGAACACCTTCGCAACCACCCAGAATACCCTAGCAACCGCATAGCAACACCATAGCAACTACCCAGAATACCCTAAAAAAAAACTACCAACCAGCCAGAACACGGTAGCAACCTCCCAGAACACCCTAGCAACCGGGTGCTGAGATTTGCCGCTTCAAGCTCCACTTCACATTTTCTTCAGGAAATGTGCCATAAATGTGTTCATGGAGGTCAAAATTGACCTATGTATATCTAATATAACATCAGAAGGAGTCTAAAAGTCTATATTGTTTTAAACTTTTTGAGAAACCTTTGACCAGAAATGAGTTCAATATGTCAGATATGGACTTCTCTGTGGCTTAGGAAGCATCTGTTGGAGTCTATGAGTATGTTTGGAAAGTTCAAGATCAAGTACTTTTGGGCCAGAAACATGTTCAGTAGGTCAAATATTTGTCTGGCTGAAATGACATCATGAGATGTAAATCTCTCGGTATATTAACCAACAGATCCAAGTACCCGTGGGCCATAAAAGTGTTCATGGAGGTCAAAAATTGACCTATGTCATATAAAATCAGAATGTTATATTACATAGTCTGTGAGTATGTGTGGAAAGTTCAAGATCAAGTATTTTTGGACCAGAAACATGTTCAGTAGGCAAAATATTTTTCTGGCTGAAATGACATCATGAGAAGTAAATCTCCAACCAACCAGAACACCCTAGCAACCACCAAGCAACAGCCTAGCAACCACCCAGAACACCCTAGAAACAAACCAGAACAACCCAGCAACCACCCAGAACACCTTCGCAACCACCCAGAATACCCTAGCAACCGCCTAGCAACACCCTAGCAACCACCCAGAACAGCTTCACAACCACCCAGAATACCCTAGCAACCACATAGCAACACCCTAGCAACCACCCAGAACACCTTCGCAACCACCCAGAATACCCTAACAACCGCATAGCAACATCATAGCAACCACCCAGAATACCCTAAAAAAACACCTAGCAACCACCCAGAACATCGTAGCAACCTCCCAGAACACCCTAGCAACCGGGTGCTGAGATTTGCCGCTTCAAGCTCCACTTCACATTTTCTTCTGGAAATGTGCCATAAATGTGTTCATGGAGGTCAAAATTCACCTATGTATATCTAATATAACATCAGAAGGAGTCTAAAAGTTTATATTGTTTTAAACTTTTTGAGAAATCTTTGACCAGAAATTAGTTCAATATGTCAGATATGGACTTCTTTATGGTTTAGGAAGCATCTGTTGGAGTCTATGAGTATAAATGGAAAGTACAAGGTCAAGTACTTTTGGGCCAGATATATGTTCAGTAGGTCAAATATATTTATGGGTGAAATTACATCATGAGAAGCAAAGCTCTCGGTACATTAACCCAAACATCAAATACCCGTGGACCATAAAATGTGTTTCTGGAGGTCAAAAATTGACCTATGAATAGCTTATGTAACATCAGGAGTCTATCAGTTTATATTGTTTAAAACCTTTTGAGGATCCTTTGACCAGAAATGAGTTCAATATGTCAGATATGGACTTCTCTGTGGCTTAGGAAGCATCTGTTGGAGTCTATGAGTATGTTTGGAAAGTTCAAGATCAAGTACTTTTGGGCCAGAAACATGTTCAGTAGGTCAAATATTTGTCTGGCTGAAATGACATCATGAGATGTAAATCTCTCGGTATATTAACCAACAGATCCAAGTACCCGTGGGCCATAAAAGTGTTCATGGAGGTCAAAAATTGACCTGTGTAATATAACATCAGAATGTTATATTGCATGGTCTATGAGTATGTATGGAAAGTTCAAGATCAAGTACTTTTGGGCCAGAAACATGTTCAGTAGGTCAAATATTTGTCTGGCTGAAATGACATCATGAGAAGTAAATCTCCAACCAACCAGAACACCCTAGCAACCACCAAGCAACAGCCTAGCAACCATGCAGAACACCCTAGAAACAAACAGAACACCCCAGCAACCATCTGGCAACACCCTAGCAACCACCATTAACACCCCAGCAACCGCCTAGCAACACCCTAGCAACCACCCAGAACACCTTCGCAACCACCCAGAATACCCTAACAACCGCATAGCAACACCATAGAAACCACCCAGAATACCCTAAAAAAAAACACCTAGCAACCACCCAGAACACCATAGCAACCTCCCAGAACACCCTAGCAACCGGGTGCTGAGATTTGCCGCTTCAAGCTCCACTTCACATTTTCTTCTGGAAATGTGCCATAAATGTGTTCATGAAGGTCAAAATTGACCTATGTATATCTAATATAACATCAGAAGGAGTCTAAAAGTTTATATTGTTTTAAACTTTTTGAGAAACCTTTGACCAGAAATGAGTTCAATATGTCAGATATGGACTTCTCTATGGCTTCTTAGGAAGCATCTATTGGAGTCTATGAGTCTGTATGGAAAGTTCAAGATCAAGAACTTTTGGACCAGAAACATGTTCAGTAGGTCAAATATTTGTCTGGCTGAAATGACATCATGAGATGTAAATCTCTCTGTATATTAACCCACAGATCAAGTACCCGTGGGCCATAAAAGTATTCATGGAGGTCAAAAATTGACCTATGTAATATGACATCAGAATGTTATATTACATAGTCTATGAATATGTATGGAAAGTTCAAGATCTAGTACTTTTGGGCCAGAAACATGTTTAGTAGGTAAAATATTTTTCTGGCTGAAATGACATCATGAGAAATAAATCTCCAACCAACCAGAACACCCTAGCAACCACCAAGCAACAGCATAGCAACCACCCAGAACACCCTTGAAACAAACCAGAACAACCCAGCAACCACCCAGAACACCTTCGCAACCACCCAGAATACCCTAGCAACCACCCAGAACAGCTTCACAACCACCCAGAATACCCTAGCAACCACATAGCAACACCCTAGCAACCACCCAGAACACCTTCGCAACCACCCAGAATACCCTAGCAACCGCATAGCAACACCATAGCAACCACCCAGAATACCCTAAAAAAAAACCTACCAACCAGCCAGAACACCGTAGCAACCTCCCAGAACACCCTAGCAACCGGGTGCTGAGATTTGCCGCTTCAAGCTCCACTTCACATTTTCTTCAGGAAATGTGCCATAAATGTGTTCATGGAGGTCAAAATTGACCTATGTATATCTAATATAACATGAGAGGAGTCTAAAAGTCTATATTGTTTTAAACTTTTTGAGAAACCTTTGACCAGAAATGAGTTCAATATGTCAGATATGGACTTCTCTATGGCTTCTTAGGAAGCATCTATTGGAGTCTATGAGTCTGTATGGAAAGTTCAAGATCAAGAACTTTTGGACCAGAAACATGTTCAGTAGGTCAAATATTTGTCTGGCTGAAATGACATCATGAGATGTAAATCTCTCTGTATATTAACCCACAGATCAAGTACCCGTGGGCCATAAAAGTATTCATGGAGGTCAAAAATTGACCTATGTAATATAACATCAGAATGTTATATTACATAGTCTATGAATATGTATGGAAAGTTCAAGATCTAGTACTTTTGGGCCAGAAACATGTTTAGTAGGTAAAATATTTTTCTGGCTGAAATGACATCATGAGAAATAAATCTCCAACCAACCAGAACACCCTAGCAACCACCAAGCAACAGCATAGCAACCACCCAGAACACCCTAGAAACAAACCAGAACAACCCAGCAACCACCCAGAACACCTTCGCAACCACCCAGAATACCCTAGCAACCGCCTAGCAACACCCTAGCAACCACCCAGAACAGCTTCACAACCACCCAGAATACCCTAGCAACCACATAGCAACACCCTAGCAACCACCCAGAACACCTTCGCAACCACCCAGAATACCCTAGCAACCGCATAGCAACACCATAGCAACCACCCAGAATACCCTAAAAAAAAAACCTACCAACCAGCCAGAACACCGTAGCAACCTCCCAGAACACCCTAGCAACCGGGTGCTGAGATTTGCCGCTTCAAGCTCCACTTCACATTTTCTTCAGGAAATGTGCCATAAATGTGTTCATGGAGGTCAAAATTGACCTATGTATATCTAATATAACATGAGAGGAGTCTAAAAGTCTATATTGTTTTAAACTTTTTGAGAAACCTTTGACCAGAAATGAGTTCAATATGTCAGATATGGACTTCTCTATGGCTTCTTAGGAAGCATCTATTGGAGTCTAAGAGTCTGTATGGAAAGTTCAAGATCAAGAACTTTTGGACCAGAAACATGTTCAGTAGGTCAAATATTTGTCTGGCTGAAATGACATCATGAGATGTAAATCTCTCGGTATATTAACACACAGATCAAGTACCCGTGGGCCATAAAAGTATTCATGAAAGTCAAAAATTGACCTATGTAATATAACATCAGAATGTTATATTACATAGTTTATGAATATGTATTGGAAAGTTCAAGATCTAGTACTTTTGGGCCAGAAACATGTTTAGTAGGTAAAATATTTTTCTGGCTGAAATGACATCATGAGAAATAAATCTCCAACCAACCAGAACACCCTAGCAACCACCAATCAACAGCATAGCAACCACCCAGAACACCCTAGAAACAAACCAGAACAACCCAGCAACCACCCAGAACACCTTCGCAACCACCCAGAATACCCTAGCAACCGCCTAGCAACACCCTAGCAACCACCCAGAACAGCTTCGCAACCACCCAGAATACACTAGCAACCACATATCAACACCCTAGCAACCACCCAGAACACCTTCGCAACCACCCAGAATACCCTAGCAACCGCATAGCAACACCATAGCAACTACCCAGAATACCCTAAAAAAAAACTACCAACCACCCAGAACACGGTAGCAACCTCCCAGAACACCCTAGCAACCGGGTGCTGAGATTTGCCGCTTCAAGCTCCACTTCACATTTTCTTCAGGAAATGTGCCATAAATGTGTTCATGGAGGTCAAAATTGACCTATGTATATCTAATATAACATCAGAAGGAGTCTAAAAGTCTATATTGTTTTAAACTTTTTGAGAAACCTTTGACCAGAAATGAGTTCAATATGTCAGATATGGACTTCTCTGTGGCTTAGGAAGCATCTGTTGGAGTCTATGAGTATGTTTAGAAAGTTCAAGATCAAGTACTTTTGGGCCAGAAACATGTTCAGTAGGTCAAATATTTGTCTGGCTGAAATGACATCATGAGATGTAAATCTCTCGGTATATTAACCAACAGATCCAAGTACCCGTGGGCCATAAAAGTGTTCATGGAGGTCAAAAATTGACCTATGTCATATAAAATCAGAATGTTATATTACATAGTCTGTGAGTATGTGTGGAAAGTTCAAGATCAAGTATTTTTGGACCAGAAACATGTTCAGTAGGCAAAATATTTTTCTGGCTGAAATGACATCTCCAACCAACCAGAACACCCTAGCAACCACCAAGCAACAGCCTAGCAACCATCCAGAACACCCTAGAAACAAACCAGAACACCCCAGCAACCATCTGGCAACACCCTAGCAACCACCATTAACACCCCAGCAGTGGCGGCTGGTGAAAAGTATTGGAGGGGGGGCTGAATAACAGGGGGGTCTGGGGTTCCCCCCCCAGAAAATTTTGAATTTAGTAGATGTGATTTCCTGCATTCTGGTGCATTTTAGGCCTTAGGCCATGCCCTTACCTATACCAATAAAATAACTTAAACCAGTCAATACCAATGGTCAAATAATACAATAATAATAATAACAGTTTGACAGTTAATGATAATGAACAAGTTGCATGTTTATTATGCTCTGTGTGCTGACAGAAAAAGTGCAAACGCTTAATATTGATAAATTATATTATAGGTAATACAAAAAATAATAAGTAATACAACAATCTAGTTTAATCAATCCCCAGCTGTAGACTACATATTTTTGACAAATTGACGATTGGATAATGGATAACAATGTGTTGATACTAGAGAAAGAGAGAGAGAAAAGGCTCTGAAAGAGAGGATGGGACAACATTCTTGAGGGTAACACCCAAGTATGAGAAGAAAGTTGATTTTAACTAGTATGAAACACAGTAATCTAGCTCAGAACTTAAAAACATCAAAAACAAAGCAAACACACAGGTATTAATATTCCTATAACTATTTTAATATCAAACGTGTGTGAAACAGTGTTTATGTGTGTGTGAGTGACAGAGACAGACAGGTCAATTCCCACGACTAACTTTACATTATTTCCACTCGACGTCACTGGCGCTGCCATTCTGCTCTCATCTGAGGTAAAAAAAATGTCCCGTGGTGCGCGTGCACGGTGCACTCCCCTAATCTGATACTGTGGGCGATATTTTCAGCGCCCCCAAACCATAAAATTTGACGACGCTGATTGGCGAAATATAAACTTTTTTGCATAGCAACCGGGGAACCATTGGCTTAAATTCCAGCACTGTGGGGCTGAGCGAACTGGCGCCCTGAGAAGACAGCCTATTGGCTATACTACTACACCAACATGATAAAAGTAACGAAAGTGAATGCAAATATCATTCTGGTGAGTTTAAAACACTTTTCAAAGTAAAACCATTATTAGCATATAATTAACACAGATTATTTTTCAAAATGATAAATTATAATATATATTTAAAAAAAAAACAGACAGACAGGTCGGAGGGAGGGCGGCGCCCCAGCGCCCTCTATGGGCGAGCCGCCCCTGCACCCCAGCAACCGCCTAGCAACACCCTAGCAACCACCCAGAACACCTTCGCAACCACCCAGAATACCCTAACAACCGCATAGCAACATCATAGCAACCACCCAGAATACCCTAAAAAAACACCTAGCGACCACCCAGAACATCGTAGCAACCTCCCAGAACACCCTAGCAACCGGGTGCTGAGATTTGCCGCTTCAAGCTCCACTTCACATTTTCTTCTGGAAATGTGCCATAAATGTGTTAATGGAGGTCAAAATTCACCTATGTATATCTAATATAACATCAGAAGGAGTCTAAAAGTTTATATTGTTTTAAACTTTTTGAGAAATCTTTGACCAGAAATTAGTTCAATATGTCAGATATGGACTTCTTTATGGTTTAGGAAGCATCTGTTGGAGTCTATGAGTATGAATGGAAAGTACAAGGTCAAGTACTTTTGGGCCAGATATATGTTCAGTAGGTCAAATATATTTATGGGTGAAATTACATCATGAGAAGCAAAGCTCTCGGTACATTAACCCAAACATCCCGTGGACCATAAATGTGTTTCTGAAGGTCAAAAATTGACCTATGAATAGCTTATGTAACATCAGGAGTCTATAAGTTTATATTGTTTAAAACCTTTTGAGGATCCTTTGACCAGAAATGAGTTCAATATGTCAGATATGGACTTCTCTGTGGCTTAGGAAGCATCTGTTGGAGTCTATGAGTATGTTTGGAAAGTTCAAGATCAAGTACTTTTGGGCCAGAAACATGTTCAGTAGGTCAAATATTTGTCTGGCTGAAATGACATCATGAGATGTAAATCTCTCGGTATATTAACCAACAGATCCAAGTACCCGTGGGCCATAAAAGTGTTCATGGAGGTCAAAAATTGACCTGTGTAATATAACATCAGAATGTTATATTGCATGGTCTATGAGTATGTATGGAAAGTTCAAGATCAAGTACTTTTGGGCCAGAAACATGTTCAGTAGGTCAAATATTTGTCTGGCTGAAATGACATAATGAGAAGTAAATCTCCAACCAACCAGAACACCCTAGCAACCACCAAGCAACAGCCTAGCAACCATGCAGAACACCCTAGAAACAAACAGAACACCCCAGCAACCATCTGGCAACACCCTAGCAACCACCATTAACACCCCAGCAACCGCCTAGCAACACCCTAGCAACCACCCAGAACACCTTCGCAACCACCCAGAATACCCTAACAACCGCATAGCAACACCATAGCAACCACCCAGAATACCCTAAAAAAAACACCTAGCAACCACCCAGAACACCATAGCAACCTCCCAGAACACCCTAGCAACCGGGTGCTGAGATTTGCCGCTTCAAGCTCCACTTCACATTTTCTTCTGGAAATGTGCCATAAATGTGTTCATGAAGGTCAAAATTGACCTATGTATATCTAATATAACCTCAGAAGGAGTCTAAAAGTTTATATTGTTTTAAACTTTTTGAGAAATCTTTGACCAGAAATTATTTCAATATGTCAGATATGGACTTCTCTATGGCTTAGGAAGCATCTGTTGGAGTCTATGAGTATGAATGGAAAGTACAAGGTCTAGTACTTTTGGGCCAGATATATGTTCAGTAGGTCAAATATATTTATGGCTGAAATTACATCATGAGAAGCAAAGCTCTCGGTACATTAACCCAAACATCAAATACCCGTGGACCATAAATGTGTTTCTGAAGGTCAAAAATTGACCTATGTATAGCTAATGTAACATCAGGAGTCTATAAGTTTATATTGTTTAAAACCTTTTGAGGATCCTTTGACCAGAAATGAGTTCAATAGGTCAGATATGGACTTCTCTATGGCTTAGGAAGCATCTGTTGGAGTCTATGAGTATGTTTGGAAAGTTCAAGATCAAGTACTTTTGGGCCAGAAACATGTTCAGTAGGTCAAATTTTTGTCTGGCTGAAATGACATCATGAGAAGTAAATCTCTCGGTATAATAACCCACATACCAAGGACCCGTGGGCCATAAAAGTGTTCCTGGAGGTCAAAAATTGACCTATGTAATATAACATCAGAAGGAGTCTATAAGTTTATATCGTTTTAAAGTTTTTGAGGAACCTTTGACCAGAAATTAGTTCAAAAGGTCAGATATGGACTTTTCCATGGCTTAGGAAGCATTTATTGGAGTCTATGAGTATGTATGGAAAGTTCAAGATTAAGTACTTTTGGGCCAGAAATATGTTCAGTAGGTCAAATATCTTTCTGGCTGAAATAACATTATGAGAAGGATCAATTAATTACCCATAGGCTAGAAACATGTTCAGTAGGTCAAAAAGGAACCTATGTATATCACATCAGATTGAGTCTATCAGTTGATATTATTTAAAAACATTTGAGGAATCATAGACCAGAAATTAGTACAATAGGTCAGATATGGACTTCTCTATGGCTTAGAATCAAGTGCCCGTGAGCCAGAAATATGTTCACTAGGACAAAAAGGAACCTATCTATAGCTTACAAATCATCAAAAGTCAATAACACGCGTGCTTTTCCATGCATTTCCATTCTACAACTAATTAATTTCTGTTTTGACGAGAAAACATCAAAAGAGTGATCGCTTTACAATGCACACACTAACTTGTTCCTTGTGCAACGAAGAGATTTGCAATGCTTGTGCTGTAGGATTGCATTGCACATGCACACGATAACTAACCTCTGTCCAATGAAAAGAAAAACACCTAAGATGTGTTTTGTTGCATTGCATGACAGATCTAACTTGTTCCTCGTTATGCAATATGCACGCAATAACTAACCTCTGTGCAGTGAAAAGAAAACACCTAAGATGTGTTTCAGTGCATTGCATGACAGATCTAACTTGTTTCTCGTTATGCATATACACGCAATAACTCGCTCTGTGCAGTGAAAAGAAAACACCTAAGATGTGTTTCAGGTCATTGCATGACAGATCTAACTTGTTTCTCGTTATGCATATGCACGCAATAACTCGCTCTGTGCAGTGAAAAGAAAACACCTAAGATGTGTTTCAGTGCATTACATGACAGATCTAACTTGTTTCTCGTTATGCATATGCACGCAATAACTTGCTATGTGCAGTGAAAAGAAAACACCTAAGATGTGTTTCAGTGCATTACATGACATATCTAACTTGTTACTCGTTATGCATATGCACGCAATAACTCGCTCTGTGCAGTGAAAAGAAAACACCTAAGATGTGTTTCAGTGCATTACATGACAGATCTAACTTGTTTCTCGTAATGTATGCATGCAATAACTATCCTCTGTGCAATGAAAAGAAAACACCTAAGATGTGTTTCAATGCATTGCATGACCTATCTAACTTGTTCCTCGTTATGTATGCATGCAATAACTATCCTCTGTGCAATGAAAAGAAAACACCTAAGATGTGTTTCAGTGCATTGCATGACAGATCTAACTTGTTACTCGTTATGCATATGCACGCAATAACTCGCTCTGTGCAGTGAAAAAAAACCAACTAAGATGTGTTTCAATGCATTGCATGACCTATCTAACTTGTTCCTCGTTATGTATGCATGCAATAACTATCCTCTGTGCAATGAAAAGAAAACACCTAAGATGTGTTTCATCGCATTGCATGACCTATCTAACTTGTTCCTCGTTATGCAATATGCACGCAATAACTAACCTCTGTGCAGTGAAAAGAAAACACCTAAGATGTGTTTCAGTGCATTGCATGACAGATCTAACTTGTTCCTCGTTATGCAATATGCACGCAATAACTAACCTCTGTGCAGTGAAAAGAAAACACCTAAGATGTGTTTCAGTGCATTGCATGACAGATCTAACTTGTTTCTCGTTATGCATATACACGCAATAACTCGCTCTGTGCAGTGAAAAGAAAACAACTAAGATGTGTTTCAATGCATTGCATGACCTATCTAACTTGTTCCTCGTTATGTATGCACGCAATAACTAACCTCTGTGCAGTGAAAAGAAAACACCTAAGATGTGTTTCAGTGCATTGCATGACAGATCTAACTTGTTACTCGTTATGCATATGCACGCAATAACTCGCTCTGTGCAGTGAAAAGAAAACAACTAAGATGTGTTTCAATGCATTGCATGACCTATCTAACTTGTTCCTCGTTATGTATGCATGCAATAACTATCCTCTGTGCAATGAAAAGAAAACACCTAAGATGTGTTTCATCGCATTGCATGACCTATCTAACTTGTTCCTCGTTATGCAATATGCACGCAATAACTAACCTCTGTGCAGTGAAAAGAAAACACCTAAGATGTGTTTCAGTGCATTGCATGACAGATCTAACTTGTTTCTCGTTATGCATATATGCACGCAATAACTCGCTTTGTGCAGTGAAAAGAAAACACCTAAGATGTGTTCAGTGCATTACATGACATATCTAACTTGTTACTCGTTATTCATATGCACGGAATAACTAACCTCTGTGCAATGAAAAGAAAATACCTAAGATGTGTTTCATTGCATTGCATGACATATCTAACTTGTTCCTCGTTATGACATGCACGCAATAACCTCTGTGCAATGAAAAGAAATCAACTAAGATGTGTTTCAATGCATTGCATGACCTATCTAACTTGTTCCTCGTTATGTATGCATGCAATAACTATCCTCTGTGCAATGAAAAGAAAACACCTAAGATGTGTTTCATTGCATTGCAAGATAGATATAACTTGTTTCTCGTTATGCATATGCACGCAAATAGCTAACCTCTCTGCAGTGAAAAGAAAACACCTAACATGGGTTTCAGTGCATTGCATGACATATCTAATTTGTTCCTCGAAATGCATATGCACTTAATAACTAACCTCTGTGTAATAAAAAGAAAAAACCTAAGATGGGTTTCATTGCATTGCATGATAGATATAACTTGTTTCTCGTTATGCATATGCACGCAAATAAGTAACCTCTCTGCAGTGAAAAGAAAACACCTAACATGGGTTTCAGTGTATTGCCTGACATATCTAACTTGTTCCTCGTTATGTATATGCACGCAATAACTAACCTCTGTGCAATGAAAAGAAAACACCTAAGATGTGTTTTCTCGCACTGCATGACATATTTAACTTTTTCCTTGTTATGAATATGCACGCAATAACTAACCTCTGTGCAATGAAAAGAAAACACCTAATATGTGTTTCATTGCATTGCATGATAGATACAACTTGTTTCTCGTTATGCGTATGCACGCAAATAACTAACTTCTCTGCAGTGAAAAGAAAACACCTAACATGGGTTTCAGTGCATTGCATGACATATCTAACTTGTTCCTCGTTATGCATATGCACGTAATAACTAACCTCTGTGCAATAAAAAGAAAACACCTAAGATATGTTTCATTGCATTGCATGATAGATATAACTTGTTTCTCGTTATGCATATGCACGCATAAACCTCTCTGCAGTGAAAAGAAAACACCTAACATGGGTTTCAGTGCATTGCGTGACATATCAAACGTGTTCCTCGTTATGCATATGCACGCTATAACTAACCTCTGTGCAATGAAAAGAAAACACCTAAGATGTGTTTTATCACACTGCATGACATATCTAACTTGTTCCTTGTTATGATTATGGACGCAATAACTAACCTCTGTGCAATAAAAAGAAAACACCTGAGATGTGTTTCGTCGCATTGCATGACATATCTAACTTGTTCCTCGTTGCAATGAAAAGATATAACGTGATTTTGCATGCATTTCTATTTTACAAACTAATTTATTTGTGCACAGACGAGAAAACAACACATGAGCTTTACAGTGCATAGTATAGCTATTGAACTCATTTCTGGTAAAAGGGACCTCAAAAGTTTTTAAGCAATATAAGCTTATTAGACACCTTTTGATGATATATAAGCTATACAAAGGTTCCTATTTGACCTACTGAACATAGGTTACTATATCATTAGGTTACTATACATTGATATTTACTACTTATGATGTTTTATGAGCAGGAAGATATTTGAACATATACTGAACATATATCTGTCCCACGAGTACCTGATATTGAACTTTCTATACATAAAAAATAGACTACTTCTTATGCTACTTCTTACACTACTTCCTAGGCCTAGAGGTTCCTCATTGACCCACAAACATAGTCCTTGCCGACGAGTAGTAGGTCTCGACCTTTTTGTATAAATTCTCATAGACTCCTTTTGATGCTTCTTAAGGCATATAGAATGTCCATATCTTAAGTATTTAACTCATGTCTGGTCAAAGGGTCCTCAAAAGTTTTTAAACAAGAAAAACTTTTAGACTCCTTCTGATATTACATGAGCTATAGATAGGTTCCTTTTTGACCTACTGAACATAGTTCTGGCCCACGAGTACTTGATCTTGAACATTCTAAACATACTCATTAACTCCTTTTGATGTTACTGAAGCCATACAAGAGTCCTTATTTCAACTACTGAACATATTTCTGGCTAAGGTGTTCTTTGAAAATCAGGATACTTTACAGAATGACCTCTTATCATGTTATTTTAGCCAGACAGATATTTGACCTACAGACTGTATTTCTTGCCCATGTGTACTTGATCTTGAACTTTCTACATACTCATAGACTCCTTTTGATGGTTCCTAGGCCATATAGAATTGTCCACATCTGACCTATTGAAATTATTTCTGAAAAACTTATGGGCTCCTTTTGATGATATATAAATCAATTGCCAAAAACATTATAAAAACTCTATAGTAATTTGGACACTACCAACCACCTAGAAACACCATAGGAACCACACAGACTACCATAGTAACAACCTAAATCACCCTAGCAACCACCCAGAACACCTTAGCAACACTCTAGCAACCGCCTAACAACCACCCAGAACACCTTAGCAAAACCCTAGCAAGCAACCAACCCTAGCAACACCCAAGCAACCACCCAGAACACCCTAGCAACCACCTAGCAACACCCTAGTAACCACCCAGAACACCCTAGCAACACCCTAGCAACCACCCGGAATACCCTAACAACCACCTAGCAACCACCCATAACACTGTAGCTTCCACCGGGAACACCCTAGCAACCGGGTGGTGAGATTTGCCACTGCAAGCAGTACTTCACATTTTCTTCTGGAAATGTGCCATAAATGTGTTACTTAGGTCAAAAATTGACCCATGTATAGCTAATACAACATCAGATGGACTCTAGAAGTTTATATTGTTATGGTAAAAGGGTCCTCAAAAGGTTTCAAACAATATAAACATATTGATTAGTTTATATCATATTACATTATATTGCAAAAGAATTTATTAGTTAAGAGCTAAATCATGCCCAAAAACATTACAGAAACTCTTTAGTAACCATATGTAAACACTACCAACCACCTGGTAACACCATAGCAACAACCCAGAATACCATAGTAACGACCTAAAACACCCTAGCAACCACCCAGCAACCAACACCAACAAACAAGAACACCCCAGCAACCACCTAGCAACACCCTACCAACCATCCAGAACAACCTGGCAACCGCCTAGCAACATTAGCACCTAGCAACCACATAAAAACACCATAGCAACCACCCAGAATACCCTAACAACCACCTAGCAACCACACAGAACACCCTAGTAACCGGGTGGTGAGATTTGCCACTTCAGGCTCAACTTCACATTTTCTTCTGGAAATGTGCCATAAATGTGTTCCTGGTGGTCAAAAATTGATCTATGTATATCTAATATAACATCAGAAGAAGTCTAAAAGTTTACATTGTTTTAAACTTTTTGAGGAACCTTTGACCAGAAATTAGTTCAATGACATCACGAGAAGTAAATCTATCGGTATATTAACTCACAGATCAAGTACCCGTGGGCCATAAATGTGTTCCTGGAGGTCAAAAATTGACCTATGTATAGCTAATATAACATCAGAAGGAATCTATAAGTTTATATTGTTTTAAACTATTTTGAGGAACTTTTCACCAGAAATGAGTTCAATAGGTCAGATATGGACTTCTCTATGGCTTCTTAAGAAGCGTCTATTGGAGTCTATGAGTCTGTATGGAAAGTTCAAGATCAAGAACTTTTGGGCCAGAAACATGTTCAGTAGGTCAAATATTTGTCTGGCTGAAATGACATCATGAGATGTAAATCTCTCTGTATATTAACCCACAGATCAAGTACCTGTGGGCCATAAAAGTATTCATGGAGGTCAAAAATTGACCTATGTAATATAACATCAGAATGTTATATTACATAGTCTATGAATATTTATGGAAAGTTCAAGATCTAGTACTTTTGGGCCAGAAACATGTTTAGTAGGTAAAATATTTTTCTGGCTGAAATGACATCATGAGAAATAAATCTCCAACCAACCAGAACACCCTAGCAACCACCAAGCAACAGCATAGCAACCACCCAGAACACCCTAGAAACAAAACAAAACAACCCAGCAACCACCCAGAACACCTTCGCAACCACCCAGAATACCCTAGCAACCGCCTAGCAACACCGTAGCAACCACCCCGAACAGCTTCGCAACCACCCAGAATACCCTAGCAACCACATAGCAACACCCTAGCAACCACCCAGAACACCTTCGCACCCACCCAGAATACCTTAGCAACCGCATAGCAACACCTTAGCAACTACCCAGAATACCCTAAAAAAAAAAACTACCAACTACCCAGAACACCGTAGCAACCTCCCAGAAACACCCTAGCAACCGGGTGCTGAGATTTGCCGCTTCAAGCTCCACTTCACATTTTCTTCAGGAAATGTGCCATAAATGTGTTCATGGAGGTCAAAATTGACCTATGTATAGCTAATATAACATCAGAAGGAGTCTAAAAGTCTATATTGTTTTAAACTTTTTGAGAAACCTTTGACCCGAAATGAGTTCAATATGTCATATATGGACTTCTCTGTGGCTTAGGAATCATCTGTTGGAGTCTATGAGTATGTTTGGAAAGTTCAAGATCAAGTACTTTTGGGCCAGAAACATGTTCAGTAGGTCAAATATTTGTCTGGCTGAAATGACATCATGAGATGTAAATCTCTTGGTATATTAACCAACAGATCCAAGTACCCGTGGGCCATAAAAGTGTTCATGGAGGTCAAAAATTGACCTATGTAAAATAACATCAGAATGTTATATTACATAGTCTGTGAGTATGTGTGGAAAGTTCAAGATCAAGTATTTTTGGACCAGAAACATGTTCAGTAGGTAAAATATTTTTCTGGCTGAAATGACATCATGAGAAGTAAATCTCCAACCAACCAGAACACCCTAGCAACCACCAAGCAACAGCCTAGCAACCATCCAGAACACCCTATAAACAAACCAGAACACCCCAGCAACCATCTGGCAACACCCTAGCAACCACCATTAACACCCCAGCAATCGCCTAGCAACACCCTAGCAACGACATAGCAACACCATAGCAACCACCCAGAATACCCCAGCAACCGCCTAGCAACACCCTAGCAACCACCCAGAACACCTTCGCAACCACCCAGAATACCCTAGCAACCGCATAGCAACACCATAGCAACCACCCAGAACACCGTAGCAACCTCCCAGAACACCCTAGCAACCGGGTGCTGAGATTTGCCTCTTCAAGCTCCACTTCATATTTTCTTCTGGAAATGTGCCATAAATGTGTTCCTGGTGGTCAAAAATTGATCTATGTATATCTAATATAACATCAGAAGAAGTCTAAAAGTTTACATTGTTTTAAACTTTTTGAGGAACCTTTGACAAGAAATGAGTTCAATGAGATCACGAGAAGTAAATCTATCGGTATATTAACCCACAGATCAAGTACCCGTAGGACATAAATGTGTTCCTGGAGGTCAAAAATTGACCTATGTATATCTAATATAATTGACCAATGTATATCTAATATAACATCAGAAGGAGGTCAATTATTTGTCTGGCCGAAATTACATCATGAGAAGTAAATCTCTTGGTATACTCACCCATAGATCAAGTACCCGTGGGCCATAAATGTGTTCCTGGAGGTCAATAATTGACCTATGTATAGCTAATATAACATCAGAAGGAATCTATAAGTTTATATTGTTTTAAACTATTTTGAGGAACTTTTCACCAGAAATGAGTTCAATAGGTCAGATATGGACTTCTCTATGGCTTCTTAGGAAGCGTCTATTGGAGTCTATGAGTCTGTATGGAAAGTTCAAGATCAAGAACTTTTGGGCCAGAAACATGTTCAGTAGGTCAAATATTTCTCTGGCTGAAATGACATCATGAGATGTAAATCTCTCTGTATATTAACCCACAGATCAAGTACCCGTGGGCCATAAAAGTATTCATGGAGGTCAAAAATTGACCTATGTAATATAACATCAGAATGTTATATTACATAGTCTATGAATATGTATGGAAAGTTCAAGATCTAGTACTTTTGGGCCAGAAACATGTTTAGTAGGTAAAATATTTTTCTGGCTGAAATGACATCATGAGAAATAAATCTCCAACCAACCAGAACACCCTAGCAACCACCAAGCAACAGCATAGCAACCACCCAGAACACCCTAGAAACAAACCAGAACAACCCAGCAACCACCCAGAACACCTTCGCAACCACCCAGAATACCCTAGCAACCGCCTAGCAACACCCTAGCAACCACCCAGAACAGCTTCACAACCACCCAGAATACCCTAGCAACCACATAGCAACACCCTAGCAACCACCCAGAACACCTTCGCAACCACCCAGAATACCCTAGCAACCGCATAGCAACACCATAGCAACCACCCAGAATACCCTAAAAAAAAACCTACCAACCAGCCAGAACACCGTAGCAACCTCCCAGAACACCCTAGCAACCGGGTGCTGAGATTTGCCGCTTCAAGCTCCACTTCACATTTTCTTCAGGAAATGTGCCATAAATGTGTTCATGGAGGTCAAAATTGACCTATGTATATCTAATATAACATGAGAGGAGTCTAAAAGTCTATATTGTTTTAAACTTTTTGAGAAACCTTTGACCAGAAATGAGTTCAATATGTCAGATATGGACTTCTCTATGGCTTCTTAGGAAGCATCTATTGGAGTCTATGAGTCTGTATGGAAAGTTCAAGATCAAGAACTTTTGGACCAGAAACATGTTCAGTAGGTCAAATATTTGTCTGGCTGAAATGACATCATGAGATGTAAATCTCTCTGTATATTAACCCACAGATCAAGTACCCGTGGGCCATAAAAGTATTCATGGAGGTCAAAAATTGACCTATGTAATATAACATCAGAATGTTATATTACATAGTCTATGAATATGTATGGAAAGTTCAAGATCTAGTACTTTTGGGCCAGAAACATGTTTAGTAGGTAAAATATTTTTCTGGCTGAAATGACATCATGAGAAATAAATCTCCAACCAACCAGAACACCCTAGCAACCACCAAGCAACAGCATAGCAACCACCCAGAACACCCTAGAAACAAACCAGAACAACCCAGCAACCACCCAGAACACCTTCGCAACCACCCAGAATACCCTAGCAACCGCCTAGCAACACCCTAGCGACCACCCAGAACAGCTTCACAACCACCCAGAATACCCTAGCAACCACATAGCAACACCCTAGCAACCACCCAGAACACCTTCGCAACCACCCAGAATACCCTAGCAACCGCATAGCAACACCATAGCAACCACCCAGAATACCCTAAAAAAAAAAACCTACCAACCAGCCAGAACACCGTAGCAACCTCCCAGAACACCCTAGCAACCGGGTGCTAAGATTTGCCGCTTCAAGCTCCACTTCACATTTTCTTCAGGAAATGTGCCATAAATGTGTTCATGGAGGTCAAAATTGACCTATGTATATCTAATATAACATGAGAGGAGTCTAAAAGTCTATATTGTTTTAAACTTTTTGAGAAACCTTTGACCAGAAATGAGTTCAATATGTCAGATATGGACTTCTCTATGGCTTCTTCGGAAGCATCTATTGGAGTCTAAGAGTCTGTATGGAAAGTTCAAGATCAAGAACTTTTGGACCAGAAACATGTTCAGTAGGTCAAATATTTGTCTGGCTGAAATGACATCATGAGATGTAAATCTCTCGGTATATTAACACACAGATCAAGTACCCGTGGGCCATAAAAGTATTCATGAAAGTCAAAAATTGACCTATGTAATATAACATCAGAATGTTATATTACATAGTCTATGAATATGTATTGGAAAGTTCAAGATCTAGTACTTTTGGGCCAGAAACATGTTTGGTAGGTAAAATATTTTTCTGGCTGAAATGACATCATGAGAAATAAATCTCCAACCAACCAGAACACCCTAGCAACCACCAATCAACAGCATAGCAACCACCCAGAACACCCTAGAAACAAACCAGAACACCCCAGCAACCATCTGGCAACACCCTAGCAACCACCATTAACACCCCAGCAACCGCCTAGCAACACCCTAGCAACCACCCAGAACAGCTTCGCAACCACCCAGAATACACTAGCAACCACATATCAACACCCTAGCAACCACCCAGAACACCTTCGCAACCACCCAGAATACCCTAGCAACCGCATAGCAACACCATAGCAACTACCCAGAATACCCTAAAAAAAAACTACCAACCACCCAGAACACGGTAGGAACCTCCCAGAACACCCTAGCAACCGGGTGCTGAGATTTGCCGCTTCAAGCTCCACTTCACATTTTCTTCAGGAAATGTGCCATAAATGTGTTCATGGAGGTCAAAATTGACCTATGTATATCTAATATAACATCAGAAGGAGTCTAAAAGTCTATATTGTTTTAAACTTTTTGAGAAACCTTTGACCAGAAATGAGTTCAATATGTCAGATATGGACTTCTCTGTGGCTTAGGAAGCATCTGTTGGAGTCTATGAGTATGTTTGGAAAGTTCAAGATCAAGTACTTTTGGGCCAGAAACATGTTCAGTAGGTCAAATATTTGTCTGGCTGAAATGACATCATGAGATGTAAATCTCTCGGTATATTAACACACAGATCCAAGTACCCGTGGGCCATAAAAGTGTTCATGGAGGTCAAAAATTGACCTATGTCATATAAAATCAGAATGTTATATTACATAGTCTGTGAGTATGTGTGGAAAGTTCAAGATCAAGTATTTTTGGACCAGAAACATGATCAGTAGGCAAAATATTTTTCTGGCTGAAATGACATCATGAGAAGTAAATCTCCAACCAACCAGAACACCCTAGCAACCACCAAGCAACAGCCTAGCAACCATCCAGAACACCCTAGAAACAAACCAGAACACCCCAGCAACCATCTGGCAACACCCTAGCAACCACCATTAACACCCCAGCAACCGCCTAGCAACACCCTAGCAACCACCCAGAACACCTTCGCAACCACCCAGAATACCCTAACAACCGCATAGCAACATCATAGCAACCACCCAGAATACCCTAAAAAAACACCTAGCAACCACCCAGAACATCGTAGCAACCTCCCAGAACACCCTAGCAACCGGGTGCTGAGATTTGCCACTTCAAGCTCCACTTCACATTTTCTTCTGGAAATGTGCCATAAATGTGTTCATGGAGGTCAAAATTCACCTATGTATATCTAATATAACATCAGAAGGAGTCTAAAAGTTTATATTGTTTTAAACTTTTTGAGAAATCTTTGACCAGAAATTAGTTCAATATGTCAGATATGGACTTCTTTATGGTTTAGGAAGCATCTGTTGGAGTCTATGAGTATGAATGGAAAGTACAAGGTCAAGTACTTTTGGGCCAGATATATGTTCAGTAGGTCAAATATATTTAGGGCCCAAGCCCTGAAAGGGCGAAGGCCCTATTGTTTTCCTTGCGATTATTTTTCTTCTCTATTATTATTATTAGGGCCCAAGCCCTGAAAGGGCGAAGGCCCTATTGTTTTCCTAAGGATTATTTTTCTTTACTATTATTATTATAATTATTATTATTTTACTACCTTTTGGGCACTTTTGGGGCCCTTAACGTGCTCGAAAACTCTTGAAACTTTGCACACGGGTCAGAACCCGCGGCCATCAGAGCCGGGCTGAAGCTGGTACCCGGGCGTGGCAGGGCGGCTCGTCAGCGCCCCCTGGAACGGGGTCCGAACACTTGGTCCATAACTCAAACACGCTTGTATGTAATAATATGAAACTCGGTACACATGTTGATCTCATCGTTTCATCTATACCTCGCGCTCTTACTTTTTACCCCAGCCCAACAGGAAGTCGGCTATTGAGGTTTGTTTGTAAAACGATCGCAATGGAATGTCAAATACTCCTCCTAGAGCTTTGATCCAAATTCGACGAAACTCGGTCAGCATGAAGTCAAGACATTGAGGATGAAAGTTTGCGAGGGGATTTTTTATATCTCGAACGGTTTGTCCGTGGCGGGGAAACGAAATCATGGCGAGAAACGTGAAACAGGAAGTGTGTTATAACTTCAGCATACATTAACTGATCTTGATGAAACTTCAGCAGTGTGTTCGCTGTAAGAGGACGATCACATGGATGTGACTATTGTGAGTCAAAGTTATAGCGCCACCAACTGGCAGCAGGAAGTGTGTCACTTTCAAAATGCTTAGATATCACCCTTTTATTTTTACCCGATTTGCTTCAAACTTCATATGTATAATGGAAACATACGGCAGATGAAGACCTGTGAATGGATTCTTGATATCTTTGAAACTGTTGCCGTGGCGACGCATCAAACTTTACCCTTCTTTTAGGATGCTTTTAGGATGCTTTTGAGACCCTTAGCATGCTTCAAATTGCATGAAACTCGACAGACACATCACATTTATTAGCCAGTAGACATGTGCAAAGTTGCAGAAACGGGCGTGGTGAGGGCTCAGTAGCGCCACCTTTTGACAAAAGTGGGGTGGTTAGTTTTAACTAGAGTTACAAAAATTGGTATGTATATTGTACTCCTCGAGCCGGACAACTTTCTAATTGACACTTATTAGCTAGGACCCACGGAAAGTCAGATATTTTTGTTTGAATATGGCCACTCTGAGCCTACATGTGTCTTTGGCTGGCTGGCTGGCTGGCTGTCTGTGTGTGTGTGCAGGGGGAGGGGGCTTAACCATTTCACTGCTGTGTGTATGACCTGCATAAAGAAAATACATTTCTCAAGCCTGGTATTTTTTAAATAAGTTTTTATTTTTATTTTTTATAAGTAAAGGCATATAACTAGTTTAATTGTAGTGAATTGACAATAGTTTTATATAATTAGTTTATTAATCAGATTAACTTGGTCAATAAACTTGGTCTGAAAATTTGGTCCATAAATCAAACACACTTGCATGTAATAATATGAAACTTGGTACACATATAGATCTCATCGTTTCATATATAGCCTACTTCACACTCTTACTTTTTACCCCAGCCCAACAGGAAGTTGGCTATTTAGGGTTGTGTTTAAAACACATGCAATGGAATTTAAATTATTGCTCCTAGAGCACTGAACCAAATTCGACGAAACTCGATCAGCGTGAAGTCAAGACATTAAGGATGAAAAAGTGCCACGGGATTTTTGATATCTCGAACGGTTTGGCCGTGGCGAGGAAACGAA
Organism: Pimephales promelas; assembly: GCF_988280905.1. Classification (NCBI taxonomy): domain Eukaryota; kingdom Metazoa; phylum Chordata; class Actinopteri; order Cypriniformes; family Leuciscidae; genus Pimephales; species Pimephales promelas. Next base: position 9,203,481 of record NC_142777.1, read on the forward strand.
ATTATGGCGAGAAACATGAAACAGGATGTCTGTTATAACTTCAGCATACATTAACTGATCTTGATGAAACTTCAGCAGTGTTTTCGCTGTAAGAGACCGATCACATAGATGTGACTATTGTGAGTAAAAGTTATAGCGCCACCAACTGGCAGCAGGAAGTGTGTCACTTTCAAAATGCTTTGAAATCACTCTCTTATTTTTAACCGATTTGCTTCAAACTTCATCTGTATAATGTAAATACACGGCAGATGTAGACCTGTGAATGAATTTTTGATATCTTTGATACTGTTGCCGTGGCAACGAAACAAACTTTAACATTCTTTTTTGATGCTTTTGGGACTCTTAGCATGCTTGAAATTGCTTGAAACTCAACAGATACATCACATTTATTAGCCAGTAGACATGTGCAACTATGGCAAAAGATTAAAGTAATGTCAAAAAAGTAAACACTAAAAGCCTCATATCTTCTAAAAATGTAATTATACATCATTTGTTTCTAAATTAAATTATACAAATATTATAACGTCCCCAATTTTTCCTTTTTTTCATTTAAGAATTATGTTTACGTTCAAAAACAGCCAGAATTGTTGTAAAATTCAGAAAAAAATAATAATCTGAGTCATACGTAGTGCTATACTGCCCTCTTGTGTTCAATATCAGGTAGGCCTATTGTGTATATTCCCACCGGTTAATCAACGTGTGACTCTGCTGGGACTTGGGAGCTTTTAAATCGCTTACTTAAAACCGAAAGTCAAAATACGGATGTCCGCACAAGACATTAATGGTGTGGAGTAGAGCGAGCATTTTAAATAAATTCCTATTAAGTAGGATTGAACTAAACAGAAAGAATGTTCACTCTGTTCTGCTGGTTCCTCGCTGGTGGATCATATGATTACTTTGTCATAATCTATGACAAAAATGCTATTATAAACTATATTAATAATAGATAATACACATTGCTCTTATTTTTAAAAAATACATTCATGAAAAACAAGATAACAAAAATCATAAAAAGATAAAGCCATGGCTGCTATAAATGTTTGAAATGCATAGGACAGATGTTTAATGACGCAGCAACATATAATTGAAAGGCAATTAATAATCTGTCATTACGTCACTGCATTATGATATTACGGCTCTAATACGGTGCAGCACAAAGCACTTATGTGCATCCCGAGCGGAGAATGATGTGCTTGAAGCCACATGAAGTTACAGCGCATTGAGTCCGTATTGAAAAGTTCAAAGCACAAAGGAAATACATATTTATGAACAGTGTATTATACATTATCTATCTATGCAATAGTTTATTGAGCCTTTTCTTTTAAAGGTTTTAAATTTCAGTTACTGTGTGCGTGAAGAACAATTATAGTGCTCTGACTCTAGTGTTGTGATCTAACCGACAGCGTCTGACACCCGGTAGAAAGTAACACGATTAAGTTACAGCAATAAAGTCCAGCAAGAAAAAGTTTCTTCATTCGAAAATATAGACCTTTAGACCTTTATCTTAAAGACCCAGTATAATAGGATTAACATTGAATCATCTTGAAGATCGTTTCATCATTGACTGTAACCGAATGCGACGTGCTGTTTGAATGCTGAATGGAGAATGACTGACAGGCGCAGAGAGGGAAAAGTTTACGTGTTCTTGAATTTAATGACTTAAATATTAATTTCTATATCACATAATAGCTTCAGAACACTTATAATACAGTACACAAAAACTTTATGGTACTTTAGAAAGTTTTTGTGCCTTTGTGCCTTACATAGAATAGTATATGCACAATATGAATCAGCCTCGTCAAAGATGGCAGTGTCAGAGCCGATACCGATCCTGAGTATCTAATCGGCGCACTTCTTTTCAACAGTCAAATTGAAATTGAAATTGCTTGAAACTCAACAGATACATCACATTTATTAGCCAGTAGACGTGCAAAGTTTCAAAAACGGGCATGGTGCAAGGACTAAATAGCGCCACCTTTTGACAAAAGTGGGGTTGTTAGTTTTATCTACAGTTACAAAAATCGGTATATACATTGTACTCCTCAAGCCGGACAACTTTCTATTACATAGTCATTAGCTCGGACCAAGAGGAAGTCAGATATTTTGGTTTGAATATGGTGAGCCTCTCTCTGAGCCTACGTCCCTGTATGGCAAGCCCTTTTAACATTTAAAAGCTAAGTTTGCCTATCCGGAATTAACATTGTAGATATCAACAACGTCTTTCTGTCTAGTCGTAATTACATTTTGGATAGTTTGTATTATCATTTAAGATATCTGTAACATAATTTTGACTAGTCGAAATGACAGAGTATGGCAAGCCGTTTTAACATTTAATCATGAAAGGGCCAAAGCCTTCGGCACCGCCACCCGGGTGCCTTTAGGTAACTAAAGGAACCGGGGTTGCGGTGCCACCGGCTTGGGCCCGCCATCGCTGCTCGCAGCTATATTAATAATTATTATTTTACTACCTTTTGGGCACTTTTGGGGCCCTTAACGTGCTCGAAAACTCTTGAAACTTTGCACACGGGTCAGAACCCGCGGCCATCAGAGCCGGGCTGAAGCTGGTACCTGGGCGTGGCAGGGGGGCTCGTCAGCGCCCCCTGGAACGGGGTCCGAACACTCGGTCCATAACTCAAACACGCTTGCATGTAATAATATGAAACTCGGTACACATGTTGATCTCATCGTTTCATCTATACCTCGCGCTCTTACTTTTTACCCCAGCCCAACAGGAAGTCGGCTATTGAGGTTTGTTTGTAAAACGCTCGCAATGGTATTTGAAATACTCCTCCTAGAGCTTTGATCCACATTCGACGAAACTCGGTCAGCGTGAAGTCAAGACATTGAGGATGAAAGTTTGCGAGGGGATTTTTGATATCTCGAACGGTTTGTCCGTGGCGAGGAAACGAAATCATGGCGAGAAACGTGAAACAGGAAGTGTGTTATAACCTCAGCATACATTAACTGATCTTGATGAAACTTCAGCAGTCTGTTTGCTGTAAGAGGACGATCACATGGATTTGACTATTGTGAGTCAAAGTTATAGCGCCACCAACTGGCAGCAGGAAGTGTGTCACTTTCAAAATGCTTTGATATCACCCTTTTATTTTTACCCGATTTGCTTCAAACTTAATCTGTATAATGTAAATACATAGCAGATGAAGACCTGTGAATGGATTCTTGATATCTTTGATACTGTTGCCGTGGCAGAGCATTAAACTTTAAAATTCTTTTTTTTTGATGATTTTGAGACTCTTAGCGGCTTTTGGGGCCCTTAACGGGTTTGAAAACTCTTGAAACTTTGCACACAGGTCAGATTCCACAGCCGTCAGAGCCGGGCTGAAGATGGTACCTGGGTGTGGCAGGGGGGCTAGACAGCGCCCCCTGGAACGGGGTCCGAACACTTGGTCCATAACTCAAACACGCTTGCATGTAATAATATGAAACTCGGTACACATGTTGATCTCATCGTTCATATATACCTCAAACTATTACTTTTTACCCCAGCCCAACAGGAAGTTGGCTATTGAGGTTTGTTTGTAAAACGCTCGCAATGGAATGTGCAATACTCCTCCTAGAGAATTCAAACACACGGCACGAAACTCGGTCAGCATGAAGTCAAGGCATTGAGGATGAAAGTTTGCGAGGGGATTTTTGATATCTCGAACGGTTTGGCCGTGGCGAGGAAACGAAATTATGGCGAGAAACGTGAAACAGGAAGTGTGTTATAACTTCAGCATACATTAACTGATCTTTATGAAACTTCAGCAGTGTGTTCGCTGTAAGAGGACGATCACATGGATGTGACTATTGTGAGTCAAAGTTATAGCGCCACCAACTGGCAGCAGGAAGTGTGTCACTTTCAAAATGCTTTGAAATCACCCTTTTATTTTTACCCGATTTGCTTCAAACTTAATCCGTATAATGTAAATATACGACAGATGTAGACCTGTGAATGGATTCTTGATATCTTTTAAACTGTTGCCGTGGCAACGCATCAAACTTTACCATTCTTTTAGGATGCTTTTGAGACCCTTAGCATGCTTCAAATCGCATGAAACTCGACAGACACATCACATTTATTAGCCAGTAGACATGTGCAAAGTTTCAGAAACGGGCGTGGTGAGGGCTCAGTAGCACCACCTTTTGACAAAAGTGGGGTTGTTAGTTTTAACTAGAGTTACAAAAATCGGTATGTATATTGTACTCCTCGAGCCGGACAACTTTCTAATTGACACTCATTAGCTAGGACCCACAGAAAGTCAGATATCTTTGTTTGAATGTAGAGAAAATCTTAGAATTTTGCCAGTCTCTCAGTGTCTCTCTGTGTGAGTGAGAGGAGGGGCGCCTGTCAGGTTAATTTTAACCCTTTATTTGCTGTGTGCGACTTCTCTGGCATTTTCGGGGGCCTTAACATCCTCTAAAACTCTTGAAACTTTGCACACGGGTCAGAACCCATGGCCATCAGGGCCGGGCTGAAGCTGGTCATCGGGCGTGGCAGGGCGGCTCGACAGCGCCCCCTGGACTGGGATTCGAACATTTGTTCATAAATCAAACACACTTGCGTGAATTAATATGAAACTCGGTACAATTATAGATCACATCAGGCCAAACAACTTTCGTGCTCTAAGTTTTACGACAATTAAAATGGAAGTTGAGAATTATGGGTTGTTTGAATAGTTGTCCTAGGAGAAATACATCAAATTACAACGCATGTGTTTACCAATCACAACCAAACTCGGTGTGCAAGAAGTCAAGACATTGAGGATGAAAGTTTGTGAGGGGATTTTTGATATCTCAAACGGTTTGGCCGTGACGAGGAAACGAAATTATGGCGAGAAACGTGAAACAGGAAGTGTGTTATAACTTCAGCATACATTAACATATCTTGATGAAACTTCATCAGTGTGTTCGCTGTAAGAGGACGATCACATGGATGTGACTATTTCGAGTCAAAGTTATAGCGCCACCAACTGGCAGCAGGAAGTGTGTCACTTTCAAAATGCTTTGAAATCAACCTCTTATTTTTACCCGATTTGCTTCAAACTTCATCTGTATAATGTAAATACATGGCAGATGAAGACCTGTGAATGGATTCTTGATATCTTTGATACTGTTGCCGTGGCAACGCATCAAACTTTAAAATTCTTTTTTTTTTTTGATGATTTTGAGACTCTTAATGGCTTTTGAGGCCCTTAACGGGTTTGAAAACTCTTGAAACTTTGCACACAGGTCATATCCCACAGCCATCAGGCCCGGGCTGAAGATGGTACCTAGGCGTGGCAGGGGGGCTAGACAGCGCCCCCTGGAACGGGGTCCGAAAACTTGGTCCATAAATCAAACACGCTTGCATGTAATAATATGAATGAAAAACTTCATCTGTATAATGTAAACAGATGAAAAACTTCATCTGTATAATGATGAAAAACAGATGAAAAACTTCATCTGTATAATGTAAACATACGGTAGATGTAGACCTGTGAATGGATTCTTGATATCTTTTAAACTGTTGCCGTGGCAAAGCTTCAAACTTTGAAATTATTTTAGGATGCTTTTGAGACTCTTAGCATGCTTGAAATTGCATGAAACTCAACAGACACATCACATTTATTAGCCAGTAGACATGTGCAAAGTTTCAGAAACGGGCATGGTGCAGGGACTAAATAGCGCCACCTTTTGACAAAAGTGGGGTTGTTATTTTTATCTACAGTTACAAAAATCGTTATATACATTGTACTCCTCAAGCCAGACAACTTTCTAATTCATAGTCATTAGCTCAGACCAAGAGGAAGTCAGATATTTTGGTTTGAATATGGTGAGACTCTCTCTGAGCCTACGTCCGTGTATGGCAAGCCCTTTTAACATTTAAAAGCTAAGTTTGCCTATCCGGAAATTAACATTGTAGATATCAACAATGTCTTTCTGTCTAGTCGTAATTACATTTTGGATAGTTTGTATTATCATTTAAGATATCTGTAACATAATTGTGACTAGTCAAAATGACAGACTATGGCAAGCCGTTTTAACATTTAATCATGAAAGGGCCAAAGCCTTCGGCACCGCCACCCCGGTGCCTTTAGGTAACTAAAGGAGCCAGGGGTTGCGGTGCCACTGGCTTGGGCCCGCCATCGCTGCTCGCAGCTATATTTATGGGTGAAATTACATCATGAGAAGCAAAGCTCTCGGTACATTAACCCAAACATCAAATACCCGTGGACCATAAATGTGTTTCTGAAGGTCAAAAATTGACCTATGAATAGCTTATGTAACAGCAGGAGTCTATAAGTTTATATTGTTTAAAACCTTTTGAGGATCCTTTGACCAGAAATGAGTTCAATATGTCAGATATGGACTTCTCTGTGGCTTAGGAAGCATCTGTTGGAGTCTATGAGTATGTTTGGAAAGTTCAAGATCAAGTACTTTTGGGCCAGAAACATGTTCAGTAGGTCAAATATTTGTCTGGCTGAAATGACATCATGAGAAGTAAATCTCCAACCAACCAGAACACCCTAGCAACCACCAAGCAACAGCCTAGCAACCATGCAGAACACCCTAGAAACAAACAGAACACCCCAGCAACCATCTGGCAACACCCTAGCAACCACCATTAACACCCCAGCAACCGCCTAGCAACACCCTAGCAACCACCCAGAACACCTTCGCAACCACCCAGAATACCCTAACAACCGCATAGCAACACTATAGCAACCACCCAGAATACCCTAAAAAAAAACCTAGCAACCACCCAGAACACCATAGCAACCTCCCAGAACACCCTAGCAACCGGGTGCTGAGATTTGCCGCTTCAAGCTCCACTTCACATTTTCTTCTGGAAATGTGCCATAAATGTGTTCATGAAGGTCAAAATTGACCTATGTATATCTAATATAACATCAGAAGGAGTCTAAAAGTTTATATTGTTTTAAACTTTTTGAGAAATCTTTGACCAGAAATTAGTTCAATATGTCAGATATGGACTTCTCTATGGCTTAGGAAGCATCTGTTGGAGTCTATGAGTATGAATGGAAAGTACAATGTCAAGTACTTTTGGGCCAGATATATGTTCAGTAGGTCAAATATATTTATGGCTGAAATTACATCATGAGAAGCAAAGCTCTCGGTACATTAACCCAAACATCAAATACCCGTGGACCATAAATGTGTTTCTGAAGGTCAAAAATTGACCTATGTATAGCTAATGTAACATCAGGAGTCTATAAGTTTATATTGTTTAAAACCTTTTGAGGATCCTTTGACCAGAAATGAGTTCAATAGGTCAGATATGGACTTCTCTATGGCTTAGGAAGCATCTGTTGGAGTCTATGAGTATGTTTGGAAAGTTCAAGATCAAGTACTTTTGGGCCAGAAACATGTTCAGTAGGTCAAATTTTTGTCTGGCTGAAATGACATCATGAGAAGTAAATCTCTCGGTATAATAACCCACATACCAAGGACCCGTGGGCCATAAAAGTGTTCCTGGAGGTCAAAAATTGACCTATGTAATATAACATCAGAAGGAGTCTATAAGTTTATATCGTTTTAAAGTTTTTGAGGAACCTTTGACCAGAAATTAGTTCAAAAGGTCAGATATGGACTTTTCCATGGCTTAGGAAGCATTTATTGGAGTCTATGAGTATGTATGGAAAGTTCAAGATTAAGTACTTTTGGGCCAGAAATATGTTCAGTAGGTCAAATATCTTTCTGGCTGAAATGACATCATGAGATGTAAATCTCTTGGTATATTAACCAACAGATCCAAGTACCCGTGGGCCATAAAAGTGTTCATGGAGGTCAAAAATTGACCTATGTAAAATAACATCAGAATGTTATATTACATAGTCTGTGAGTATGTGTGGAAAGTTCAAGATCAAGTATTTTTGGACCAGAAACATGTTCAGTAGGTAAAATATTTTTCTGGCTGAAATGACATCATGAGAAGTAAATCTCCAACCAACCAGAACACCCTAGCAACCACCAAGCAACAGCCTAGCAACCATCCAGAACACCCTATAAACAAACCAGAACACCCCAGCAACCATCTGGCAACACCCTAGCAACCACCATTAACACCCCAGCAATCGCCTAGCAACACCCTAGCAACGACATAGCAACACCATAGCAACCACCCAGAATACCCCAGCAACCGCCTAGCAACACCCTAGCAACCACCCAGAACACCTTCGCAACCACCCAGAATACCCTAGCAACCGCATAGCAACACCATAGCAACCACCCAGAACACCGTAGCAACCTCCCAGAACACCCTAGCAACCGGGTGCTGAGATTTGCCTCTTCAAGCTCCACTTCATATTTTCTTCTGGAAATGTGCCATAAATGTGTTCCTGGTGGTCAAAAATTGATCTATGTATATCTAATATAACATCAGAAGAAGTCTAAAAGTTTACATTGTTTTAAACTTTTTGAGGAACCTTTGACAAGAAATGAGTTCAATGAGATCACGAGAAGTAAATCTATCGGTATATTAACCCACAGATCAAGTACCCGTAGGACATAAATGTGTTCCTGGAGGTCAAAAATTGACCTATGTATATCTAATATAATTGACCAATGTATATCTAATATAACATCAGAAGGAGGTCAATTATTTGTCTGGCCGAAATTACATCATGAGAAGTAAATCTCTTGGTATACTCACCCATAGATCAAGTACCCGTGGGCCATAAATGTGTTCCTGGAGGTCAATAATTGACCTATGTATAGCTAATATAACATCAGAAGGAATCTATAAGTTTATATTGTTTTAAACTATTTTGAGGAACTTTTCACCAGAAATGAGTTCAATAGGTCAGATATGGACTTCTCTATGGCTTCTTAGGAAGCGTCTATTGGAGTCTATGAGTCTGTATGGAAAGTTCAAGATCAAGAACTTTTGGGCCAGAAACATGTTCAGTAGGTCAAATATTTCTCTGGCTGAAATGACATCATGAGATGTAAATCTCTCTGTATATTAACCCACAGATCAAGTACCCGTGGGCCATAAAAGTATTCATGGAGGTCAAAAATTGACCTATGTAATATAACATCAGAATGTTATATTACATAGTCTATGAATATGTATGGAAAGTTCAAGATCTAGTACTTTTGGGCCAGAAACATGTTTAGTAGGTAAAATATTTTTCTGGCTGAAATGACATCATGAGAAATAAATCTCCAACCAACCAGAACAACCTAGCAACCACCAAGCAACAGCATAGCAACCACCCAGAACACCCTAGAAACAAACCAGAACAACCCAGCAACCACCCAGAACACCTTCGCAACCACCCAGAATACCCTAGCAACCGCCTAGCAACACCCTAGCAACCACCCAGAACAGCTTCACAACCACCCAGAATACCCTAGCAACCACATAGCAACACCCTAGCAACCACCCAGAACACCTTCGCAACCACCCAGAATACCCTAGCAACCGCATAGCAACACCATAGCAACCACCCAGAATACCCTAAAAAAAAACCTACCAACCAGCCAGAACACCGTAGCAACCTCCCAGAACACCCTAGCAACCGGGTGCTGAGATTTGCCGCTTCAAGCTCCACTTCACATTTTCTTCAGGAAATGTGCCATAAATGTGTTCATGGAGGTCAAAATTGACCTATGTATATCTAATATAACATGAGAGGAGTCTAAAAGTCTATATTGTTTTAAACTTTTTGAGAAACCTTTGACCAGAAATGAGTTCAATATGTCAGATATGGACTTCTCTATGGCTTCTTAGGAAGCATCTATTGGAGTCTATGAGTCTGTATGGAAAGTTCAAGATCAAGAACTTTTGGACCAGAAACATGTTCAGTAGGTCAAATATTTGTCTGGCTGAAATGACATCATGAGATGTAAATCTCTCTGTATATTAACCCACAGATCAAGTACCCGTGGGCCATAAAAGTATTCATGGAGGTCAAAAATTGACCTATGTAATATAACATCAGAATGTTATATTACATAGTCTATGAATATGTATGGAAAGTTCAAGATCTAGTACTTTTGGGCCAGAAACATGTTTAGTAGGTAAAATATTTTTCTGGCTGAAATGACATCATGAGAAATAAATCTCCAACCAACCAGAACACCCTAGCAACCACCAAGCAACAGCATAGCAACCACCCAGAACACCCTAGAAACAAACCAGAACAACCCAGCAACCACCCAGAACACCTTCGCAACCACCCAGAATACCCTAGCAACCGCCTAGCAACACCCTAGCAACCACCCAGAACAGCTTCACAACCACCCAGAATACCCTAGCAACCACATAGCAACACCCTAGCAACCACCCAGAACACCTTCGCAACCACCCAGAATACCCTAGCAACCGCATAGCAACACCATAGCAACCACCCAGAATACCCTAAAAAAAAAAACCTACCAACCAGCCAGAACACCGTAGCAACCTCCCAGAACACCCTAGCAACCGGGTGCTAAGATTTGCCGCTTCAAGCTCCACTTCACATTTTCTTCAGGAAATGTGCCATAAATGTGTTCATGGAGGTCAAAATTGACCTATGTATATCTAATATAACATGAGAGGAGTCTAAAAGTCTATATTGTTTTAAACTTTTTGAGAAACCTTTGACCAGAAATGAGTTCAATATGTCAGATATGGACTTCTCTATGGCTTCTTAGGAAGCATCTATTGGAGTCTAAGAGTCTGTATGGAAAGTTCAAGATCAAGAACTTTTGGACCAGAAACATGTTCAGTAGGTCAAATATTTGTCTGGCTGAAATGACATCATGAGATGTAAATCTCTCGGTATATTAACACACAGATCAAGTACCCGTGGGCCATAAAAGTATTCATGAAAGTCAAAAATTGACCTATGTAATATAACATCAGAATGTTATATTACATAGTCTATGAATATGTATTGGAAAGTTCAAGATCTAGTACTTTTGGGCCAGAAACATGTTTGGTAGGTAAAATATTTTTCTGGCTGAAATGACATCATGAGAAATAAATCTCCAACCAACCAGAACACCCTAGCAACCACCAATCAACAGCATAGCAACCACCCAGAACACCCTAGAAACAAACCAGAACACCCCAGCAACCATCTGGCAACACCCTAGCAACCACCATTAACACCCCAGCAACCGCCTAGCAACACCCTAGCAACCACCCAGAACAGCTTCGCAACCACCCAGAATACACTAGCAACCACATATCAACACCCTAGCAACCACCCAGAACACCTTCGCAACCACCCAGAATACCCTAGCAACCGCATAGCAACACCATAGCAACTACCCAGAATACCCTAAAAAAAAACTACCAACCACCCAGAACACGGTAGGAACCTCCCAGAACACCCTAGCAACCGGGTGCTGAGATTTGCCGCTTCAAGCTCCACTTCACATTTTCTTCAGGAAATGTGCCATAAATGTGTTCATGGAGGTCAAAATTGACCTATGTATATCTAATATAACATCAGAAGAAGTCTAAAAGTCTATATTGTTTTAAACTTTTTGAGAAACCTTTGACCAGAAATGAGTTCAATATGTCAGATATGGACTTCTCTGTGGCTTAGGAAGCATCTGTTGGAGTCAATGAGTATGTTTGGAAAGTTCAAGATCAAGTACTTTTGGGCCAGAAACATGTTCAGTAGGTCAAATATTTGTCTGGCTGAAATGACATCATGAGATGTAAATCTCTCGGTATATTAACACACAGATCCAAGTACCCGTGGGCCATAAAAGTGTTCATGGAGGTCAAAAATTGACCTATGTCATATAAAATCAGAATGTTATATTACATAGTCTGTGAGTATGTGTGGAAAGTTCAAGATCAAGTATTTTTGGACCAGAAACATGATCAGTAGGCAAAATATTTTTCTGGCTGAAATGACATCATGAGAAGTAAATCTCCAACCAACCAGAACACCCTAGCAACCACCAAGCAACAGCCTAGCAACCATCCAGAACACCCTAGAAACAAACCAGAACACCCCAGCAACCATCTGGCAACACCCTAGCAACCACCATTAACACCCCAGCAACCGCCTAGCAACACCCTAGCAACCACCCAGAACACCTTCGCAACCACCCAGAATACCCTAACAACCGCATAGCAACATCATAGCAACCACCCAGAATACCCTAAAAAAACACCTAGCAACCACCCAGAACATCGTAGCAACCTCCCAGAACACCCTAGCAACCGGGTGCTGAGATTTGCCACTTCAAGCTCCACTTCACATTTTCTTCTGGAAATGTGCCATAAATGTGTTCATGGAGGTCAAAATTCACCTATGTATATCTAATATAACATCAGAAGGAGTCTAAAAGTTTATATTGTTTTAAACTTTTTGAGAAATCTTTGACCAGAAATTAGTTCAATATGTCAGATATGGACTTCTTTATGGTTTAGGAAGCATCTGTTGGAGTCTATGAGTATGAATGGAAAGTACAAGGTCAAGTACTTTTGGGCCAGATATATGTTCAGTAGGTCAAATATATTTATGGGTGAAATTACATCATGAGAAGCAAAGCTCTCGGTACATTAACCCAAACATCAAATACCCGTGGACCATAAATGTGTTTCTGAAGGTCAAAAATTGACCTATGAATAGCTTATGTAACAGCAGGAGTCTATAAGTTTATATTGTTTAAAACCTTTTGAGGATCCTTTGACCAGAAATGAGTTCAATATGTCAGATATGGACTTCTCTGTGGCTTAGGAAGCATCTGTTGGAGTCTATGAGTATGTTTGGAAAGTTCAAGATCAAGTACTTTTGGGCCAGAAACATGTTCAGTAGGTCAAATATTTGTCTGGCTGAAATGACATCATGAGAAGTAAATCTCCAACCAACCAGAACACCCTAGCAACCACCAAGCAACAGCCTAGCAACCATGCAGAACACCCTAGAAACAAACAGAACACCCCAGCAACCATCTGGCAACACCCTAGCAACCACCATTAACACCCCAGCAACCGCCTAGCAACACCCTAGCAACCACCCAGAACACCTTCGCAACCACCCAGAATACCCTAACAACCGCATAGCAACACTATAGCAACCACCCAGAATACCCTAAAAAAAAACCTAGCAACCACCCAGAACACCATAGCAACCTCCCAGAACACCCTAGCAACCGGGTGCTGAGATTTGCCGCTTCAAGCTCCACTTCACATTTTCTTCTGGAAATGTGCCATAAATGTGTTCATGAAGGTCAAAATTGACCTATGTATATCTAATATAACATCAGAAGGAGTCTAAAAGTTTATATTGTTTTAAACTTTTTGAGAAATCTTTGACCAGAAATTAGTTCAATATGTCAGATATGGACTTCTCTATGGCTTAGGAAGCATCTGTTGGAGTCTATGAGTATGAATGGAAAGTACAATGTCAAGTACTTTTGGGCCAGATATATGTTCAGTAGGTCAAATATATTTATGGCTGAAATTACATCATGAGAAGCAAAGCTCTCGGTACATTAACCCAAACATCAAATACCCGTGGACCATAAATGTGTTTCTGAAGGTCAAAAATTGACCTATGTATAGCTAATGTAACATCAGGAGTCTATAAGTTTATATTGTTTAAAACCTTTTGAGGATCCTTTGACCAGAAATGAGTTCAATAGGTCAGATATGGACTTCTCTATGGCTTAGGAAGCATCTGTTGGAGTCTATGAGTATGTTTGGAAAGTTCAAGATCAAGTACTTTTGGGCCAGAAACATGTTCAGTAGGTCAAATTTTTGTCTGGCTGAAATGACATCATGAGAAGTAAATCTCTCGGTATAATAACCCACATACCAAGGACCCGTGGGCCATAAAAGTGTTCCTGGAGGTCAAAAATTGACCTATGTAATATAACATCAGAAGGAGTCTATAAGTTTATATCGTTTTAAAGTTTTTGAGGAACCTTTGACCAGAAATTAGTTCAAAAGGTCAGATATGGACTTTTCCATGGCTTAGGAAGCATTTATTGGAGTCTATGAGTATGTATGGAAAGTTCAAGATTAAGTACTTTTGGGCCAGAAATATGTTCAGTAGGTCAAATATCTTTCTGGCTGAAATGACATCATGAGATGTAAATCTCTTGGTATATTAACCAACAGATCCAAGTACCCGTGGGCCATAAAAGTGTTCATGGAGGTCAAAAATTGACCTATGTAAAATAACATCAGAATGTTATATTACATAGTCTGTGAGTATGTGTGGAAAGTTCAAGATCAAGTATTTTTGGACCAGAAACATGTTCAGTAGGTAAAATATTTTTCTGGCTGAAATGACATCATGAGAAGTAAATCTCCAACCAACCAGAACACCCTAGCAACCACCAAGCAACAGCCTAGCAACCATCCAGAACACCCTATAAACAAACCAGAACACCCCAGCAACCATCTGGCAACACCCTAGCAACCACCATTAACACCCCAGCAATCGCCTAGCAACACCCTAGCAACGACATAGCAACACCATAGCAACCACCCAGTATACCCCAGCAACCGCCTAGCAACACCCTAGCAACCACCCAGAACACCTTCGCAACCACCCAGAATACCCTAGCAACCGCATAGCAACACCATAGCAACCACCCAGAACACCGTAGCAACCTCCCAGAACACCCTAGCAACCGGGTGCTGAGATTTGCCTCTTCAAGCTCCACTTCATATTTTCTTCTGGAAATGTGCCATAAATGTGTTCCTGGTGGTCAAAAATTGATCTATGTATATCTAATATAACATCAGAAGAAGTCTAAAAGTTTACATTGTTTTAAACTTTTTGAGGAACCTTTGACAAGAAATGAGTTCAATGAGATCACGAGAAGTAAATCTATCGGTATATTAACCCACAGATCAAGTACCCGTAGGACATAAATGTGTTCCTGGAGGTCAAAAATTGACCTATGTATATCTAATATAATTGACCAATGTATATCTAATATAACATCAGAAGGAGGTCAATTATTTGTCTGGCCGAAATTACATCATGAGAAGTAAATCTCTTGGTATACTCACCCATAGATCAAGTACCCGTGGGCCATAAATGTGTTCCTGGAGGTCAATAATTGACCTATGTATAGCTAATATAACATCAGAAGGAATCTATAAGTTTATATTGTTTTAAACTATTTTGAGGAACTTTTCACCAGAAATGAGTTCAATAGGTCAGATATGGACTTCTCTATGGCTTCTTAGGAAGCGTCTATTGGAGTCTATGAGTCTGTATGGAAAGTTCAAGATCAAGAACTTTTGGGCCAGAAACATGTTCAGTAGGTCAAATATTTCTCTGGCTGAAATGACATCATGAGATGTAAATCTCTCTGTATATTAACCCACAGATCAAGTACCCGTGGGCCATAAAAGTATTCATGGAGGTCAAAAATTGACCTATGTAATATAACATCAGAATGTTATATTACATAGTCTATGAATATGTATGGAAAGTTCAAGATCTAGTACTTTTGGGCCAGAAACATGTTTAGTAGGTAAAATATTTTTCTGGCTGAAATGACATCATGAGAAATAAATCTCCAACCAACCAGAACACCCTAGCAACCACCAAGCAACAGCATAGCAACCACCCAGAACACCCTAGAAACAAACCAGAACAACCCAGCAACCACCCAGAACACCTTCGCAACCACCCAGAATACCCTAGCAACCGCCTAGCAACACCCTAGCAACCACCCAGAACAGCTTCACAACCACCCAGAATACCCTAGCAACCACATAGCAACACCCTAGCAACCACCCAGAACACCTTCGCAACCACCCAGAATACCCTAGCAACCGCATAGCAACACCATAGCAACCACCCAGAATACCCTAAAAAAAACCTACCAACCAGCCAGAACACCGTAGCAACCTCCCAGAACACCCTAGCAACCGGGTGCTGAGATTTGCCGCTTCAAGCTCCACTTCACATTTTCTTCAGGAAATGTGCCATAAATGTGTTCATGGAGGTCAAAATTGACCTATGTATATCTAATATAACATGAGAGGAGTCTAAAAGTCTATATTGTTTTAAACTTTTTGAGAAACCTTTGACCAGAAATGAGTTCAATATGTCAGATATGGACTTCTCTGTGGCTTAGGAAGCATCTGTTGGAGTCTATGAGTATGTTTAGAAAGTTCAAGATCAAGTACTTTTGGGCCAGAAACATGTTCAGTAGGTCAAATATTTGTCTGGCTGAAATGACATCATGAGATGTAAATCTCTCGGTATATTAACCAACAGATCCAAGTACCCGTGGGCCATAAAAGTGTTCATGGAGGTCAAAAATTGACCTATGTCATATAAAATCAGAATGTTATATTACATAGTCTGTGAGTATGTGTGGAAAGTTCAAGATCAAGTATTTTTGGACCAGAAACATGTTCAGTAGGCAAAATATTTTTCTGGCTGAAATGACATCTCCAACCAACCAGAACACCCTAGCAACCACCAAGCAACAGCCTAGCAACCATCCAGAACACCCTAGAAACAAACCAGAACACCCCAGCAACCATCTGGCAACACCCTAGCAACCACCATTAACACCCCAGCAGTGGCGGCTGGTGAAAAGTATTGGAGGGGGGGCTGAATAACAGGGGGGTCTGGGGTTCCCCCCCCAGAAAATTTTGAATTTAGTAGATGTGATTTCCTGCATTCTGGTGCATTTTAGGCCTTAGGCCATGCCCTTACCTATACCAATAAAATAACTTAAACCAGTCAATACCAATGGTCAAATAATACAATAATAATAATAACAGTTTGACAGTTAATGATAATGAACAAGTTGCATGTTTATTATGCTCTGTGTGCTGACAGAAAAAGTGCAAACGCTTAATATTGATAAATTATATTATAGGTAATACAAAAAATAATAAGTAATACAACAATCTAGTTTAATCAATCCCCAGCTGTAGACTACATATTTTTGACAAATTGACGATTGGATAATGGATAACAATGTGTTGATACTAGAGAAAGAGAGAGAGAAAAGGCTCTGAAAGAGAGGATGGGACAACATTCTTGAGGGTAACACCCAAGTATGAGAAGAAAGTTGATTTTAACTAGTATGAAACACAGTAATCTAGCTCAGAACTTAAAAACATCAAAAACAAAGCAAACACACAGGTATTAATATTCCTATAACTATTTTAATATCAAACGTGTGTGAAACAGTGTTTATGTGTGTGTGAGTGACAGAGACAGACAGGTCAATTCCCACGACTAACTTTACATTATTTCCACTCGACGTCACTGGCGCTGCCATTCTGCTCTCATCTGAGGTAAAAAAAATGTCCCGTGGTGCGCGTGCACGGTGCACTCCCCTAATCTGATACTGTGGGCGATATTTTCAGCGCCCCCAAACCATAAAATTTGACGACGCTGATTGGCGAAATATAAACTTTTTTGCATAGCAACCGGGGAACCATTGGCTTAAATTCCAGCACTGTGGGGCTGAGCGAACTGGCGCCCTGAGAAGACAGCCTATTGGCTATACTACTACACCAACATGATAAAAGTAACGAAAGTGAATGCAAATATCATTCTGGTGAGTTTAAAACACTTTTCAAAGTAAAACCATTATTAGCATATAATTAACACAGATTATTTTTCAAAATGATAAATTATAATATATATTTAAAAAAAAAACAGACAGACAGGTCGGAGGGAGGGCGGCGCCCCAGCGCCCTCTATGGGCGAGCCGCCCCTGCACCCCAGCAACCGCCTAGCAACACCCTAGCAACCACCCAGAACACCTTCGCAACCACCCAGAATACCCTAACAACCGCATAGCAACATCATAGCAACCACCCAGAATACCCTAAAAAAACACCTAGCGACCACCCAGAACATCGTAGCAACCTCCCAGAACACCCTAGCAACCGGGTGCTGAGATTTGCCGCTTCAAGCTCCACTTCACATTTTCTTCTGGAAATGTGCCATAAATGTGTTAATGGAGGTCAAAATTCACCTATGTATATCTAATATAACATCAGAAGGAGTCTAAAAGTTTATATTGTTTTAAACTTTTTGAGAAATCTTTGACCAGAAATTAGTTCAATATGTCAGATATGGACTTCTTTATGGTTTAGGAAGCATCTGTTGGAGTCTATGAGTATGAATGGAAAGTACAAGGTCAAGTACTTTTGGGCCAGATATATGTTCAGTAGGTCAAATATATTTATGGGTGAAATTACATCATGAGAAGCAAAGCTCTCGGTACATTAACCCAAACATCAAATACCCGTGGACCATAAATGTGTTTCTGAAGGTCAAAAATTGACCTATGAATAGCTTATGTAACATCAGGAGTCTATAAGTTTATATTGTTTAAAACCTTTTGAGGATCCTTTGACCAGAAATGAGTTCAATATGTCAGATATGGACTTCTCTGTGGCTTAGGAAGCATCTGTTGGAGTCTATGAGTATGTTTGGAAAGTTCAAGATCAAGTACTTTTGGGCCAGAAACATGTTCAGTAGGTCAAATATTTGTCTGGCTGAAATGACATCATGAGATGTAAATCTCTCGGTATATTAACCAACAGATCCAAGTACCCGTGGGCCATAAAAGTGTTCATGGAGGTCAAAAATTGACCTGTGTAATATAACATCAGAATGTTATATTGCATGGTCTATGAGTATGTATGGAAAGTTCAAGATCAAGTACTTTTGGGCCAGAAACATGTTCAGTAGGTCAAATATTTGTCTGGCTGAAATGACATAATGAGAAGTAAATCTCCAACCAACCAGAACACCCTAGCAACCACCAAGCAACAGCCTAGCAACCATGCAGAACACCCTAGAAACAAACAGAACACCCCAGCAACCATCTGGCAACACCCTAGCAACCACCATTAACACCCCAGCAACCGCCTAGCAACACCCTAGCAACCACCCAGAACACCTTCGCAACCACCCAGAATACCCTAACAACCGCATAGCAACACCATAGCAACCACCCAGAATACCCTAAAAAAAACACCTAGCAACCACCCAGAACACCATAGCAACCTCCCAGAACACCCTAGCAACCGGGTGCTGAGATTTGCCGCTTCAAGCTCCACTTCACATTTTCTTCTGGAAATGTGCCATAAATGTGTTCATGAAGGTCAAAATTGACCTATGTATATCTAATATAACATCAGAAGGAGTCTAAAAGTTTATATTGTTTTAAACTTTTTGAGAAATCTTTGACCAGAAATTATTTCAATATGTCAGATATGGACTTCTCTATGGCTTAGGAAGCATCTGTTGGAGTCTATGAGTATGAATGGAAAGTACAAGGTCTAGTACTTTTGGGCCAGATATATGTTCAGTAGGTCAAATATATTTATGGCTGAAATTACATCATGAGAAGCAAAGCTCTCGGTACATTAACCCAAACATCAAATACCCGTGGACCATAAATGTGTTTCTGAAGGTCAAAAATTGACCTATGTATAGCTAATGTAACATCAGGAGTCTATAAGTTTATATTGTTTAAAACCTTTTGAGGATCCTTTGACCAGAAATGAGTTCAATAGGTCAGATATGGACTTCTCTATGGCTTAGGAAGCATCTGTTGGAGTCTATGAGTATGTTTGGAAAGTTCAAGATCAAGTACTTTTGGGCCAGAAACATGTTCAGTAGGTCAAATTTTTGTCTGGCTGAAATGACATCATGAGAAGTAAATCTCTCGGTATAATAACCCACATACCAAGGACCCGTGGGCCATAAAAGTGTTCCTGGAGGTCAAAAATTGACCTATGTAATATAACATCAGAAGGAGTCTATAAGTTTATATCGTTTTAAAGTTTTTGAGGAACCTTTGACCAGAAATTAGTTCAAAAGGTCAGATATGGACTTTTCCATGGCTTAGGAAGCATTTATTGGAGTCTATGAGTATGTATGGAAAGTTCAAGATTAAGTACTTTTGGGCCAGAAATATGTTCAGTAGGTCAAATTTCTTTCTGGCTGAAATAACATTATGAGAAGGATCAATTAATTACCCATAGGCTAGAAACATGTTCAGTAGGTCAAAAAGGAACCTATGTATATCACATCAGATTGAGTCTATCAGTTGATATTATTTAAAAACATTTGAGGAATCATAGACCAGAAATTAGTACAATAGGTCAGATATGGACTTCTCTATGGCTTAGAATCAAGTGCCCGTGAGCCAGAAATATGTTCACTAGGACAAAAAGGAACCTATCTATAGCTTACAAATCATCAAAAGTCAATAACACGCGTGCTTTTCCATGCATTTCCATTCTACAACTAATTAATTTCTGTTTTGACGAGAAAACATCAAAAGAGTGATCGCTTTACAATGCACACACTAACTTGTTCCTTGTGCAACGAAGAGATTTGCAATGCTTGTGCTGTAGGATTGCATTGCACATGCACACGATAACTAACCTCTGTCCAATGAAAAGAAAAACACCTAAGATGTGTTTTGTTGCATTGCATGACAGATCTAACTTGTTCCTCGTTATGCAATATGCACGCAATAACTAACCTCTGTGCAGTGAAAAGAAAACACCTAAGATGTGTTTCAGTGCATTGCATGACAGATCTAACTTGTTTCTCGTTATGCATATACACGCAATAACTCGCTCTGTGCAGTGAAAAGAAAACACCTAAGATGTGTTTCAGGTCATTGCATGACAGATCTAACTTGTTTCTCGTTATGCATATGCACGCAATAACTCGCTCTGTGCAGTGAAAAGAAAACACCTAAGATGTGTTTCAGTGCATTACATGACAGATCTAACTTGTTTCTCGTTATGCATATGCACGCAATAACTTGCTATGTGCAGTGAAAAGAAAACACCTAAGATGTGTTTCAGTGCATTACATGACATATCTAACTTGTTACTCGTTATGCATATGCACGCAATAACTCGCTCTGTGCAGTGAAAAGAAAACACCTAAGATGTGTTTCAGTGCATTACATGACAGATCTAACTTGTTTCTCGTAATGTATGCATGCAATAACTATCCTCTGTGCAATGAAAAGAAAACACCTAAGATGTGTTTCAATGCATTGCATGACCTATCTAACTTGTTCCTCGTTATGTATGCATGCAATAACTATCCTCTGTGCAATGAAAAGAAAACACCTAAGATGTGTTTCAGTGCATTGCATGACAGATCTAACTTGTTACTCGTTATGCATATGCACGCAATAACTCGCTCTGTGCAGTGAAAAAAAACCAACTAAGATGTGTTTCAATGCATTGCATGACCTATCTAACTTGTTCCTCGTTATGTATGCATGCAATAACTATCCTCTGTGCAATGAAAAGAAAACACCTAAGATGTGTTTCATCGCATTGCATGACCTATCTAACTTGTTCCTCGTTATGCAATATGCACGCAATAACTAACCTCTGTGCAGTGAAAAGAAAACACCTAAGATGTGTTTCAGTGCATTGCATGACAGATCTAACTTGTTCCTCGTTATGCAATATGCACGCAATAACTAACCTCTGTGCAGTGAAAAGAAAACACCTAAGATGTGTTTCAGTGCATTGCATGACAGATCTAACTTGTTTCTCGTTATGCATATACACGCAATAACTCGCTCTGTGCAGTGAAAAGAAAACAACTAAGATGTGTTTCAATGCATTGCATGACCTATCTAACTTGTTCCTCGTTATGTATGCATGCAATAACTATCCTCTGTGCAATGAAAAGAAAACACCTAAGATGTGTTTCAGTGCATTGCATGACAGATCTAACTTGTTACTCGTTATGCATATGCACGCAATAACTCGCTCTGTGCAGTGAAAAGAAAACAACTAAGATGTGTTTCAATGCATTGCATGACCTATCTAACTTGTTCCTCGTTATGTATGCATGCAATAACTATCCTCTGTGCAATGAAAAGAAAACACCTAAGATGTGTTTCATCGCATTGCATGACCTATCTAACTTGTTCCTCGTTATGCAATATGCACGCAATAACTAACCTCTGTGCAGTGAAAAGAAAACACCTAAGATGTGTTTCAGTGCATTGCATGACAGATCTAACTTGTTTCTCGTTATGCATATATGCACGCAATAACTCGCTTTGTGCAGTGAAAAGAAAACACCTAAGATGTGTTCAGTGCATTACATGACATATCTAACTTGTTACTCGTTATTCATATGCACGGAATAACTAACCTCTGTGCAATGAAAAGAAAATACCTAAGATGTGTTTCATTGCATTGCATGACATATCTAACTTGTTCCTCGTTATGACATGCACGCAATAACCTCTGTGCAATGAAAAGAAATCAACTAAGATGTGTTTCAATGCATTGCATGACCTATCTAACTTGTTCCTCGTTATGTATGCATGCAATAACTATCCTCTGTGCAATGAAAAGAAAACACCTAAGATGTGTTTCATTGCATTGCAAGATAGATATAACTTGTTTCTCGTTATGCATATGCACGCAAATAGCTAACCTCTCTGCAGTGAAAAGAAAACACCTAACATGGGTTTCAGTGCATTGCATGACATATCTAATTTGTTCCTCGAAATGCATATGCACTTAATAACTAACCTCTGTGTAATAAAAAGAAAAAACCTAAGATGTGTTTCATTGCATTGCATGATAGATATAACTTGTTTCTCGTTATGCATATGCACGCAAATAAGTAACCTCTCTGCAGTGAAAAGAAAACACCTAACATGGGTTTCAGTGTATTGCCTGACATATCTAACTTGTTCCTCGTTATGTATATGCACGCAATAACTAACCTCTGTGCAATGAAAAGAAAACACCTAAGATGTGTTTTCTCGCACTGCATGACATATTTAACTTTTTCCTTGTTATGAATATGCACGCAATAACTAACCTCTGTGCAATGAAAAGAAAACACCTAATATGTGTTTCATTGCATTGCATGATAGATACAACTTGTTTCTCGTTATGCGTATGCACGCAAATAACTAACTTCTCTGCAGTGAAAAGAAAACACCTAACATGGGTTTCAGTGCATTGCATGACATATCTAACTTGTTCCTCGTTATGCATATGCACGTAATAACTAACCTCTGTGCAATAAAAAGAAAACACCTAAGATATGTTTCATTGCATTGCATGATAGATATAACTTGTTTCTCGTTATGCATATGCACGCATAAACCTCTCTGCAGTGAAAAGAAAACACCTAACATGGGTTTCAGTGCATTGCGTGACATATCAAACGTGTTCCTCGTTATGCATATGCACGCTATAACTAACCTCTGTGCAATGAAAAGAAAACACCTAAGATGTGTTTTATCACACTGCATGACATATCTAACTTGTTCCTTGTTATGATTATGGACGCAATAACTAACCTCTGTGCAATAAAAAGAAAACACCTGAGATGTGTTTCGTCGCATTGCATGACATATCTAACTTGTTCCTCGTTGCAATGAAAAGATATAACGTGATTTTGCATGCATTTCTATTTTACAAACTAATTTATTTGTGCACAGACGAGAAAACAACACATGAGCTTTACAGTGCATAGTATAGCTATTGAACTCATTTCTGGTAAAAGGGACCTCAAAAGTTTTTAAGCAATATAAGCTTATTAGACACCTTTTGATGATATATAAGCTATACAAAGGTTCCTATTTGACCTACTGAACATAGGTTACTATATCATTAGGTTACTATACATTGATATTTACTACTTATGATGTTTTATGAGCAGGAAGATATTTGAACATATACTGAACATATATCTGTCCCACGAGTACCTGATATTGAACTTTCTATACATAAAAAATAGACTACTTCTTATGCTACTTCTTACACTACTTCCTAGGCCTAGAGGTTCCTCATTGACCCACAAACATAGTCCTTGCCGACGAGTAGTAGGTCTCGACCTTTTTGTATAAATTCTCATAGACTCCTTTTGATGCTTCTTAAGGCATATAGAATGTCCATATCTTAAGTATTTAACTCATGTCTGGTCAAAGGGTCCTCAAAAGTTTTTAAACAAGAAAAACTTTTAGACTCCTTCTGATATTACATGAGCTATAGATAGGTTCCTTTTTGACCTACTGAACATAGTTCTGGCCCACGAGTACTTGATCTTGAACATTCTAAACATACTCATTAACTCCTTTTGATGTTACTGAAGCCATACAAGAGTCCTTATTTCAACTACTGAACATATTTCTGGCTAAGGTGTTCTTTGAAAATCAGGATACTTTACAGAATGACCTCTTATCATGTTATTTTAGCCAGACAGATATTTGACCTACAGACTGTATTTCTTGCCCATGTGTACTTGATCTTGAACTTTCTACATACTCATAGACTCCTTTTGATGGTTCCTAGGCCATATAGAATTGTCCACATCTGACCTATTGAAATTATTTCTGAAAAACTTATGGGCTCCTTTTGATGATATATAAATCAATTGCCAAAAACATTATAAAAACTCTATAGTAATTTGGACACTACCAACCACCTAGAAACACCATAGGAACCACACAGACTACCATAGTAACAACCTAAATCACCCTAGCAACCACCCAGAACACCTTAGCAACACTCTAGCAACCGCCTAACAACCACCCAGAACACCTTAGCAAAACCCTAGCAAGCAACCAACCCTAGCAACACCCAAGCAACCACCCAGAACACCCTAGCAACCACCTAGCAACACCCTAGTAACCACCCAGAACACCCTAGCAACACCCTAGCAACCACCCGGAATACCCTAACAACCACCTAGCAACCACCCATAACACTGTAGCTTCCACCGGGAACACCCTAGCAACCGGGTGGTGAGATTTGCCACTGCAAGCAGTACTTCACATTTTCTTCTGGAAATGTGCCATAAATGTGTTACTTAGGTCAAAAATTGACCCATGTATAGCTAATACAACATCAGATGGACTCTAGAAGTTTATATTGTTATGGTAAAAGGGTCCTCAAAAGGTTTCAAACAATATAAACATATTGATTAGTTTATATCATATTACATTATATTGCAAAAGAATTTATTAGTTAAGAGCTAAATCATGCCCAAAAACATTACAGAAACTCTTTAGTAACCATATGTAAACACTACCAACCACCTGGTAACACCATAGCAACAACCCAGAATACCATAGTAACGACCTAAAACACCCTAGCAACCACCCAGCAACCAACACCAACAAACAAGAACACCCCAGCAACCACCTAGCAACACCCTACCAACCATCCAGAACAACCTGGCAACCGCCTAGCAACATTAGCACCTAGCAACCACATAAAAACACCATAGCAACCACCCAGAATACCCTAACAACCACCTAGCAACCACACAGAACACCCTAGTAACCGGGTGGTGAGATTTGCCACTTCAGGCTCAACTTCACATTTTCTTCTGGAAATGTGCCATAAATGTGTTCCTGGTGGTCAAAAATTGATCTATGTATATCTAATATAACATCAGAAGAAGTCTAAAAGTTTACATTGTTTTAAACTTTTTGAGGAACCTTTGACCAGAAATTAGTTCAATGACATCACGAGAAGTAAATCTATCGGTATATTAACTCACAGATCAAGTACCCGTGGGCCATAAATGTGTTCCTGGAGGTCAAAAATTGACCTATGTATAGCTAATATAACATCAGAAGGAATCTATAAGTTTATATTGTTTTAAACTATTTTGAGGAACTTTTCACCAGAAATGAGTTCAATAGGTCAGATATGGACTTCTCTATGGCTTCTTAAGAAGCGTCTATTGGAGTCTATGAGTCTGTATGGAAAGTTCAAGATCAAGAACTTTTGGGCCAGAAACATGTTCAGTAGGTCAAATATTTGTCTGGCTGAAATGACATCATGAGATGTAAATCTCTCTGTATATTAACCCACAGATCAAGTACCTGTGGGCCATAAAAGTATTCATGGAGGTCAAAAATTGACCTATGTAATATAACATCAGAATGTTATATTACATAGTCTATGAATATTTATGGAAAGTTCAAGATCTAGTACTTTTGGGCCAGAAACATGTTTAGTAGGTAAAATATTTTTCTGGCTGAAATGACATCATGAGAAATAAATCTCCAACCAACCAGAACACCCTAGCAACCACCAAGCAACAGCATGGCAACCACCCAGAACACCCTAGAAACAAAACAAAACAACCCAGCAACCACCCAGAACACCTTCGCAACCACCCAGAATACCCTAGCAACCGCCTAGCAACACCGTAGCAACCACCCCGAACAGCTTCGCAACCACCCAGAATACCCTAGCAACCACATAGCAACACCCTAGCAACCACCCAGAACACCTTCGCACCCACCCAGAATACCTTAGCAACCGCATAGCAACACCTTAGCAACTACCCAGAATACCCTAAAAAAAAAACTACCAACTACCCAGAACACCGTAGCAACCTCCCAGAAACACCCTAGCAACCGGGTGCTGAGATTTGCCGCTTCAAGCTCCACTTCACATTTTCTTCAGGAAATGTGCCATAAATGTGTTCATGGAGGTCAAAATTGACCTATGTATAGCTAATATAACATCAGAAGGAGTCTAAAAGTCTATATTGTTTTAAACTTTTTGAGAAACCTTTGACCCGAAATGAGTTCAATATGTCATATATGGACTTCTCTGTGGCTTAGGAATCATCTGTTGGAGTCTATGAGTATGTTTGGAAAGTTCAAGATCAAGTACTTTTGGGCCAGAAACATGTTCAGTAGGTCAAATATTTGTCTGGCTGAAATGACATCATGAGATGTAAAAACCAACAGATCCAAGTACCCGTGGGCCATAAAAGTGTTCATGGAGGTCAAAAATTGACCTATGTAAAATAACATCAGAATGTTATATTACATAGTCTGTGAGTATGTGTGGAAAGTTCAAGATCAAGTATTTTTGGACCAGAAACATGTTCAGTAGGTAAAATATTTTTCTGGCTGAAATGACATCATGAGAAGTAAATCTCCAACCAACCAGAACACCCTAGCAACCACCAAGCAACAGCCTAGCAACCATCCAGAACACCCTATAAACAAACCAGAACACCCCAGCAACCATCTGGCAACACCCTAGCAACCACCATTAACACCCCAGCAATCGCCTAGCAACACCCTAGCAACGACATAGCAACACCATAGCAACCACCCAGAATACCCCAGCAACCGCCTAGCAACACCCTAGCAACCACCCAGAACACCTTCGCAACCACCCAGAATACCCTAGCAACCGCATAGCAACACCATAGCAACCACCCAGAACACCGTAGCAACCTCCCAGAACACCCTAGCAACCGGGTGCTGAGATTTGCCTCTTCAAGCTCCACTTCATATTTTCTTCTGGAAATGTGCCATAAATGTGTTCCTGGTGGTCAAAAATTGATCTATGTATATCTAATATAACATCAGAAGAAGTCTAAAAGTTTACATTGTTTTAAACTTTTTGAGGAACCTTTGACAAGAAATGAGTTCAATGAGATCACGAGAAGTAAATCTATCGGTATATTAACCCACAGATCAAGTACCCGTAGGACATAAATGTGTTCCTGGAGGTCAAAAATTGACCTATGTATATCTAATATAATTGACCAATGTATATCTAATATAACATCAGAAGGAGGTCAATTATTTGTCTGGCCGAAATTACATCATGAGAAGTAAATCTCTTGGTATACTCACCCATAGATCAAGTACCCGTGGGCCATAAATGTGTTCCTGGAGGTCAATAATTGACCTATGTATAGCTAATATAACATCAGAAGGAATCTATAAGTTTATATTGTTTTAAACTATTTTGAGGAACTTTTCACCAGAAATGAGTTCAATAGGTCAGATATGGACTTCTCTATGGCTTCTTAGGAAGCGTCTATTGGAGTCTATGAGTCTGTATGGAAAGTTCAAGATCAAGAACTTTTGGGCCAGAAACATGTTCAGTAGGTCAAATATTTCTCTGGCTGAAATGACATCATGAGATGTAAATCTCTCTGTATATTAACCCACAGATCAAGTACCCGTGGGCCATAAAAGTATTCATGGAGGTCAAAAATTGACCTATGTAATATAACATCAGAATGTTATATTACATAGTCTATGAATATGTATGGAAAGTTCAAGATCTAGTACTTTTGGGCCAGAAACATGTTTAGTAGGTAAAATATTTTTCTGGCTGAAATGACATCATGAGAAATAAATCTCCAACCAACCAGAACACCCTAGCAACCACCAAGCAACAGCATAGCAACCACCCAGAACACCCTAGAAACAAACCAGAACAACCCAGCAACCACCCAGAACACCTTCGCAACCACCCAGAATACCCTAGCAACCGCCTAGCAACACCCTAGCAACCACCCAGAACAGCTTCACAACCACCCAGAATACCCTAGCAACCACATAGCAACACCCTAGCAACCACCCAGAACACCTTCGCAACCACCCAGAATACCCTAGCAACCGCATAGCAACACCATAGCAACCACCCAGAATACCCTAAAAAAAAACCTACCAACCAGCCAGAACACCGTAGCAACCTCCCAGAACACCCTAGCAACCGGGTGCTGAGATTTGCCGCTTCAAGCTCCACTTCACATTTTCTTCAGGAAATGTGCCATAAATGTGTTCATGGAGGTCAAAATTGACCTATGTATATCTAATATAACATGAGAGGAGTCTAAAAGTCTATATTGTTTTAAACTTTTTGAGAAACCTTTGACCAGAAATGAGTTCAATATGTCAGATATGGACTTCTCTATGGCTTCTTAGGAAGCATCTATTGGAGTCTATGAGTCTGTATGGAAAGTTCAAGATCAAGAACTTTTGGACCAGAAACATGTTCAGTAGGTCAAATATTTGTCTGGCTGAAATGACATCATGAGATGTAAATCTCTCTGTATATTAACCCACAGATCAAGTACCCGTGGGCCATAAAAGTATTCATGGAGGTCAAAAATTGACCTATGTAATATAACATCAGAATGTTATATTACATAGTCTATGAATATGTATGGAAAGTTCAAGATCTAGTACTTTTGGGCCAGAAACATGTTTAGTAGGTAAAATATTTTTCTGGCTGAAATGACATCATGAGAAATAAATCTCCAACCAACCAGAACACCCTAGCAACCACCAAGCAACAGCATAGCAACCACCCAGAACACCCTAGAAACAAACCAGAACAACCCAGCAACCACCCAGAACACCTTCGCAACCACCCAGAATACCCTAGCAACCGCCTAGCAACACCCTAGCAACCACCCAGAACAGCTTCACAACCACCCAGAATACCCTAGCAACCACATAGCAACACCCTAGCAACCACCCAGAACACCTTCGCAACCACCCAGAATACCCTAGCAACCGCATAGCAACACCATAGCAACCACCCAGAATACCCTAAAAAAAAAAACCTACCAACCAGCCAGAACACCGTAGCAACCTCCCAGAACACCCTAGCAACCGGGTGCTAAGATTTGCCGCTTCAAGCTCCACTTCACATTTTCTTCAGGAAATGTGCCATAAATGTGTTCATGGAGGTCAAAATTGACCTATGTATATCTAATATAACATGAGAGGAGTCTAAAAGTCTATATTGTTTTAAACTTTTTGAGAAACCTTTGACCAGAAATGAGTTCAATATGTCAGATATGGACTTCTCTATGGCTTCTTCGGAAGCATCTATTGGAGTCTAAGAGTCTGTATGGAAAGTTCAAGATCAAGAACTTTTGGACCAGAAACATGTTCAGTAGGTCAAATATTTGTCTGGCTGAAATGACATCATGAGATGTAAATCTCTCGGTATATTAACACACAGATCAAGTACCCGTGGGCCATAAAAGTATTCATGAAAGTCAAAAATTGACCTATGTAATATAACATCAGAATGTTATATTACATAGTCTATGAATATGTATTGGAAAGTTCAAGATCTAGTACTTTTGGGCCAGAAACATGTTTGGTAGGTAAAATATTTTTCTGGCTGAAATGACATCATGAGAAATAAATCTCCAACCAACCAGAACACCCTAGCAACCACCAATCAACAGCATAGCAACCACCCAGAACACCCTAGAAACAAACCAGAACACCCCAGCAACCATCTGGCAACACCCTAGCAACCACCATTAACACCCCAGCAACCGCCTAGCAACACCCTAGCAACCACCCAGAACAGCTTCGCAACCACCCAGAATACACTAGCAACCACATATCAACACCCTAGCAACCACCCAGAACACCTTCGCAACCACCCAGAATACCCTAGCAACCGCATAGCAACACCATAGCAACTACCCAGAATACCCTAAAAAAAAACTACCAACCACCCAGAACACGGTAGGAACCTCCCAGAACACCCTAGCAACCGGGTGCTGAGATTTGCCGCTTCAAGCTCCACTTCACATTTTCTTCAGGAAATGTGCCATAAATGTGTTCATGGAGGTCAAAATTGACCTATGTATATCTAATATAACATCAGAAGGAGTCTAAAAGTCTATATTGTTTTAAACTTTTTGAGAAACCTTTGACCAGAAATGAGTTCAATATGTCAGATATGGACTTCTCTGTGGCTTAGGAAGCATCTGTTGGAGTCTATGAGTATGTTTGGAAAGTTCAAGATCAAGTACTTTTGGGCCAGAAACATGTTCAGTAGGTCAAATATTTGTCTGGCTGAAATGACATCATGAGATGTAAATCTCTCGGTATATTAACACACAGATCCAAGTACCCGTGGGCCATAAAAGTGTTCATGGAGGTCAAAAATTGACCTATGTCATATAAAATCAGAATGTTATATTACATAGTCTGTGAGTATGTGTGGAAAGTTCAAGATCAAGTATTTTTGGACCAGAAACATGATCAGTAGGCAAAATATTTTTCTGGCTGAAATGACATCATGAGAAGTAAATCTCCAACCAACCAGAACACCCTAGCAACCACCAAGCAACAGCCTAGCAACCATCCAGAACACCCTAGAAACAAACCAGAACACCCCAGCAACCATCTGGCAACACCCTAGCAACCACCATTAACACCCCAGCAACCGCCTAGCAACACCCTAGCAACCACCCAGAACACCTTCGCAACCACCCAGAATACCCTAACAACCGCATAGCAACATCATAGCAACCACCCAGAATACCCTAAAAAAACACCTAGCAACCACCCAGAACATCGTAGCAACCTCCCAGAACACCCTAGCAACCGGGTGCTGAGATTTGCCACTTCAAGCTCCACTTCACATTTTCTTCTGGAAATGTGCCATAAATGTGTTCATGGAGGTCAAAATTCACCTATGTATATCTAATATAACATCAGAAGGAGTCTAAAAGTTTATATTGTTTTAAACTTTTTGAGAAATCTTTGACCAGAAATTAGTTCAATATGTCAGATATGGACTTCTTTATGGTTTAGGAAGCATCTGTTGGAGTCTATGAGTATGAATGGAAAGTACAAGGTCAAGTACTTTTGGGCCAGATATATGTTCAGTAGGTCAAATATATTTATGGGTGAAATTACATCATGAGAAGCAAAGCTCTCGGTACATTAACCCAAACATCAAATACCCGTGGACCATAAATGTGTTTCTGAAGGTCAAAAATTGACCTATGAATAGCTTATGTAACAGCAGGAGTCTATAAGTTTATATTGTTTAAAACCTTTTGAGGATCCTTTGACCAGAAATGAGTTCAATATGTCAGATATGGACTTCTCTGTGGCTTAGGAAGCATCTGTTGGAGTCTATGAGTATGTTTGGAAAGTTCAAGATCAAGTACTTTTGGGCCAGAAACATGTTCAGTAGGTCAAATATTTGTCTGGCTGAAATGACATCATGAGAAGTAAATCTCCAACCAACCAGAACACCCTAGCAACCACCAAGCAACAGCCTAGCAACCATGCAGAACACCCTAGAAACAAACAGAACACCCCAGCAACCATCTGGCAACACCCTAGCAACCACCATTAACACCCCAGCAACCGCCTAGCAACACCCTAGCAACCACCCAGAACACCTTCGCAACCACCCAGAATACCCTAACAACCGCATAGCAACACTATAGCAACCACCCAGAATACCCTAAAAAAAAACCTAGCAACCACCCAGAACACCATAGCAACCTCCCAGAACACCCTAGCAACCGGGTGCTGAGATTTGCCGCTTCAAGCTCCACTTCACATTTTCTTCTGGAAATGTGCCATAAATGTGTTCATGAAGGTCAAAATTGACCTATGTATATCTAATATAACATCAGAAGGAGTCTAAAAGTTTATATTGTTTTAAACTTTTTGAGAAATCTTTGACCAGAAATTAGTTCAATATGTCAGATATGGACTTCTCTATGGCTTAGGAAGCATCTGTTGGAGTCTATGAGTATGAATGGAAAGTACAATGTCAAGTACTTTTGGGCCAGATATATGTTCAGTAGGTCAAATATATTTATGGCTGAAATTACATCATGAGAAGCAAAGCTCTCGGTACATTAACCCAAACATCAAATACCCGTGGACCATAAATGTGTTTCTGAAGGTCAAAAATTGACCTATGTATAGCTAATGTAACATCAGGAGTCTATAAGTTTATATTGTTTAAAACCTTTTGAGGATCCTTTGACCAGAAATGAGTTCAATAGGTCAGATATGGACTTCTCTATGGCTTAGGAAGCATCTGTTGGAGTCTATGAGTATGTTTGGAAAGTTCAAGATCAAGTACTTTTGGGCCAGAAACATGTTCAGTAGGTCAAATTTTTGTCTGGCTGAAATGACATCATGAGAAGTAAATCTCTCGGTATAATAACCCACATACCAAGGACCCGTGGGCCATAAAAGTGTTCCTGGAGGTCAAAAATTGACCTATGTAATATAACATCAGAAGGAGTCTATAAGTTTATATCGTTTTAAAGTTTTTGAGGAACCTTTGACCAGAAATTAGTTCAAAAGGTCAGATATGGACTTTTCCATGGCTTAGGAAGCATTTATTGGAGTCTATGAGTATGTATGGAAAGTTCAAGATTAAGTACTTTTGGGCCAGAAATATGTTCAGTAGGTCAAATATCTTTCTGGCTGAAATGACATCATGAGATGTAAATCTCTTGGTATATTAACCAACAGATCCAAGTACCCGTGGGCCATAAAAGTGTTCATGGAGGTCAAAAATTGACCTATGTAAAATAACATCAGAATGTTATATTACATAGTCTGTGAGTATGTGTGGAAAGTTCAAGATCAAGTATTTTTGGACCAGAAACATGTTCAGTAGGTAAAATATTTTTCTGGCTGAAATGACATCATGAGAAGTAAATCTCCAACCAACCAGAACACCCTAGCAACCACCAAGCAACAGCCTAGCAACCATCCAGAACACCCTATAAACAAACCAGAACACCCCAGCAACCATCTGGCAACACCCTAGCAACCACCATTAACACCCCAGCAATCGCCTAGCAACACCCTAGCAACGACATAGCAACACCATAGCAACCACCCAGAATACCCCAGCAACCGCCTAGCAACACCCTAGCAACCACCCAGAACACCTTCGCAACCACCCAGAATACCCTAGCAACCGCATAGCAACACCATAGCAACCACCCAGAACACCGTAGCAACCTCCCAGAACACCCTAGCAACCGGGTGCTGAGATTTGCCTCTTCAAGCTCCACTTCATATTTTCTTCTGGAAATGTGCCATAAATGTGTTCCTGGTGGTCAAAAATTGATCTATGTATATCTAATATAACATCAGAAGAAGTCTAAAAGTTTACATTGTTTTAAACTTTTTGAGGAACCTTTGACAAGAAATGAGTTCAATGAGATCACGAGAAGTAAATCTATCGGTATATTAACCCACAGATCAAGTACCCGTAGGACATAAATGTGTTCCTGGAGGTCAAAAATTGACCTATGTATATCTAATATAATTGACCAATGTATATCTAATATAACATCAGAAGGAGGTCAATTATTTGTCTGGCCGAAATTACATCATGAGAAGTAAATCTCTTGGTATACTCACCCATAGATCAAGTACCCGTGGGCCATAAATGTGTTCCTGGAGGTCAATAATTGACCTATGTATAGCTAATATAACATCAGAAGGAATCTATAAGTTTATATTGTTTTAAACTATTTTGAGGAACTTTTCACCAGAAATGAGTTCAATAGGTCAGATATGGACTTCTCTATGGCTTCTTAGGAAGCGTCTATTGGAGTCTATGAGTCTGTATGGAAAGTTCAAGATCAAGAACTTTTGGGCCAGAAACATGTTCAGTAGGTCAAATATTTCTCTGGCTGAAATGACATCATGAGATGTAAATCTCTCTGTATATTAACCCACAGATCAAGTACCCGTGGGCCATAAAAGTATTCATGGAGGTCAAAAATTGACCTATGTAATATAACATCAGAATGTTATATTACATAGTCTATGAATATGTATGGAAAGTTCAAGATCTAGTACTTTTGGGCCAGAAACATGTTTAGTAGGTAAAATATTTTTCTGGCTGAAATGACATCATGAGAAATAAATCTCCAACCAACCAGAACACCCTAGCAACCACCAAGCAACAGCATAGCAACCACCCAGAACACCCTAGAAACAAACCAGAACAACCCAGCAACCACCCAGAACACCTTCGCAACCACCCAGAATACCCTAGCAACCGCCTAGCAACACCCTAGCAACCACCCAGAACAGCTTCACAACCACCCAGAATACCCTAGCAACCACATAGCAACACCCTAGCAACCACCCAGAACACCTTCGCAACCACCCAGAATACCCTAGCAACCGCATAGCAACACCATAGCAACCACCCAGAATACCCTAAAAAAAAACCTACCAACCAGCCAGAACACCGTAGCAACCTCCCAGAACACCCTAGCAACCGGGTGCTGAGATTTGCCGCTTCAAGCTCCACTTCACATTTTCTTCAGGAAATGTGCCATAAATGTGTTCATGGAGGTCAAAATTGACCTATGTATATCTAATATAACATGAGAGGAGTCTAAAAGTCTATATTGTTTTAAACTTTTTGAGAAACCTTTGACCAGAAATGAGTTCAATATGTCAGATATGGACTTCTCTATGGCTTCTTAGGAAGCATCTATTGGAGTCTATGAGTCTGTATGGAAAGTTCAAGATCAAGAACTTTTGGACCAGAAACATGTTCAGTAGGTCAAATATTTGTCTGGCTGAAATGACATCATGAGATGTAAATCTCTCTGTATATTAACCCACAGATCAAGTACCCGTGGGCCATAAAAGTATTCATGGAGGTCAAAAATTGACCTATGTAATATAACATCAGAATGTTATATTACATAGTCTATGAATATGTATGGAAAGTTCAAGATCTAGTACTTTTGGGCCAGAAACATGTTTAGTAGGTAAAATATTTTTCTGGCTGAAATGACATCATGAGAAATAAATCTCCAACCAACCAGAACACCCTAGCAACCACCAAGCAACAGCATAGCAACCACCCAGAACACCCTAGAAACAAACCAGAACAACCCAGCAACCACCCAGAACACCTTCGCAACCACCCAGAATACCCTAGCAACCGCCTAGCAACACCCTAGCAACCACCCAGAACAGCTTCACAACCACCCAGAATACCCTAGCAACCACATAGCAACACCCTAGCAACCACCCAGAACACCTTCGCAACCACCCAGAATACCCTAGCAACCGCATAGCAACACCATAGCAACCACCCAGAATACCCTAAAAAAAAAAACCTACCAACCAGCCAGAACACCGTAGCAACCTCCCAGAACACCCTAGCAACCGGGTGCTAAGATTTGCCGCTTCAAGCTCCACTTCACATTTTCTTCAGGAAATGTGCCATAAATGTGTTCATGGAGGTCAAAATTGACCTATGTATATCTAATATAACACGAGAGGAGTCTAAAAGTCTATATTGTTTTAAACTTTTTGAGAAACCTTTGACCAGAAATGAGTTCAATATGTCAGATATGGACTTCTCTATGGCTTCTTAGGAAGCATCTATTGGAGTCTAAGAGTCTGTATGGAAAGTTCAAGATCAAGAACTTTTGGACCAGAAACATGTTCAGTAGGTCAAATATTTGTCTGGCTGAAATGACATCATGAGATGTAAATCTCTCGGTATATTAACACACAGATCAAGTACCCGTGGGCCATAAAAGTATTCATGAAAGTCAAAAATTGACCTATGTAATATAACATCAGAATGTTATATTACATAGTCTATGAATATGTATTGGAAAGTTCAAGATCTAGTACTTTTGGGCCAGAAACATGTTTGGTAGGTAAAATATTTTTCTGGCTGAAATGACATCATGAGAAATAAATCTCCAACCAACCAGAACACCCTAGCAACCACCAATCAACAGCATAGCAACCACCCAGAACACCCTAGAAACAAACCAGAACACCCCAGCAACCATCTGGCAACACCCTAGCAACCACCATTAACACCCCAGCAACCGCCTAGCAACACCCTAGCAACCACCCAGAACAGCTTCGCAACCACCCAGAATACACTAGCAACCACATATCAACACCCTAGCAACCACCCAGAACACCTTCGCAACCACCCAGAATACCCTAGCAACCGCATAGCAACACCATAGCAACTACCCAGAATACCCTAAAAAAAAACTACCAACCACCCAGAACACGGTAGGAACCTCCCAGAACACCCTAGCAACCGGGTGCTGAGATTTGCCGCTTCAAGCTCCACTTCACATTTTCTTCAGGAAATGTGCCATAAATGTGTTCATGGAGGTCAAAATTGACCTATGTATATCTAATATAACATCAGAAGAAGTCTAAAAGTCTATATTGTTTTAAACTTTTTGAGAAACCTTTGACCAGAAATGAGTTCAATATGTCAGATATGGACTTCTCTGTGGCTTAGGAAGCATCTGTTGGAGTCAATGAGTATGTTTGGAAAGTTCAAGATCAAGTACTTTTGGGCCAGAAACATGTTCAGTAGGTCAAATATTTGTCTGGCTGAAATGACATCATGAGATGTAAATCTCTCGGTATATTAACACACAGATCCAAGTACCCGTGGGCCATAAAAGTGTTCATGGAGGTCAAAAATTGACCTATGTCATATAAAATCAGAATGTTATATTACATAGTCTGTGAGTATGTGTGGAAAGTTCAAGATCAAGTATTTTTGGACCAGAAACATGATCAGTAGGCAAAATATTTTTCTGGCTGAAATGACATCATGAGAAGTAAATCTCCAACCAACCAGAACACCCTAGCAACCACCAAGCAACAGCCTAGCAACCATCCAGAACACCCTAGAAACAAACCAGAACACCCCAGCAACCATCTGGCAACACCCTAGCAACCACCATTAACACCCCAGCAACCGCCTAGCAACACCCTAGCAACCACCCAGAACACCTTCGCAACCACCCAGAATACCCTAACAACCGCATAGCAACATCATAGCAACCACCCAGAATACCCTAAAAAAACACCTAGCAACCACCCAGAACATCGTAGCAACCTCCCAGAACACCCTAGCAACCGGGTGCTGAGATTTGCCACTTCAAGCTCCACTTCACATTTTCTTCTGGAAATGTGCCATAAATGTGTTCATGGAGGTCAAAATTCACCTATGTATATCTAATATAACATCAGAAGGAGTCTAAAAGTTTATATTGTTTTAAACTTTTTGAGAAATCTTTGACCAGAAATTAGTTCAATATGTCAGATATGGACTTCTTTATGGTTTAGGAAGCATCTGTTGGAGTCTATGAGTATGAATGGAAAGTACAAGGTCAAGTACTTTTGGGCCAGATATATGTTCAGTAGGTCAAATATATTTATGGGTGAAATTACATCATGAGAAGCAAAGCTCTCGGTACATTAACCCAAACATCAAATACCCGTGGACCATAAATGTGTTTCTGAAGGTCAAAAATTGACCTATGAATAGCTTATGTAACAGCAGGAGTCTATAAGTTTATATTGTTTAAAACCTTTTGAGGATCCTTTGACCAGAAATGAGTTCAATATGTCAGATATGGACTTCTCTGTGGCTTAGGAAGCATCTGTTGGAGTCTATGAGTATGTTTGGAAAGTTCAAGATCAAGTACTTTTGGGCCAGAAACATGTTCAGTAGGTCAAATATTTGTCTGGCTGAAATGACATCATGAGAAGTAAATCTCCAACCAACCAGAACACCCTAGCAACCACCAAGCAACAGCCTAGCAACCATGCAGAACACCCTAGAAACAAACAGAACACCCCAGCAACCATCTGGCAACACCCTAGCAACCACCATTAACACCCCAGCAACCGCCTAGCAACACCCTAGCAACCACCCAGAACACCTTCGCAACCACCCAGAATACCCTAACAACCGCATAGCAACACTATAGCAACCACCCAGAATACCCTAAAAAAAAACCTAGCAACCACCCAGAACACCATAGCAACCTCCCAGAACACCCTAGCAACCGGGTGCTGAGATTTGCCGCTTCAAGCTCCACTTCACATTTTCTTCTGGAAATGTGCCATAAATGTGTTCATGAAGGTCAAAATTGACCTATGTATATCTAATATAACATCAGAAGGAGTCTAAAAGTTTATATTGTTTTAAACTTTTTGAGAAATCTTTGACCAGAAATTAGTTCAATATGTCAGATATGGACTTCTCTATGGCTTAGGAAGCATCTGTTGGAGTCTATGAGTATGAATGGAAAGTACAATGTCAAGTACTTTTGGGCCAGATATATGTTCAGTAGGTCAAATATATTTATGGCTGAAATTACATCATGAGAAGCAAAGCTCTCGGTACATTAACCCAAACATCAAATACCCGTGGACCATAAATGTGTTTCTGAAGGTCAAAAATTGACCTATGTATAGCTAATGTAACATCAGGAGTCTATAAGTTTATATTGTTTAAAACCTTTTGAGGATCCTTTGACCAGAAATGAGTTCAATAGGTCAGATATGGACTTCTCTATGGCTTAGGAAGCATCTGTTGGAGTCTATGAGTATGTTTGGAAAGTTCAAGATCAAGTACTTTTGGGCCAGAAACATGTTCAGTAGGTCAAATTTTTGTCTGGCTGAAATGACATCATGAGAAGTAAATCTCTCGGTATAATAACCCACATACCAAGGACCCGTGGGCCATAAAAGTGTTCCTGGAGGTCAAAAATTGACCTATGTAATATAACATCAGAAGGAGTCTATAAGTTTATATCGTTTTAAAGTTTTTGAGGAACCTTTGACCAGAAATTAGTTCAAAAGGTCAGATATGGACTTTTCCATGGCTTAGGAAGCATTTATTGGAGTCTATGAGTATGTATGGAAAGTTCAAGATTAAGTACTTTTGGGCCAGAAATATGTTCAGTAGGTCAAATATCTTTCTGGCTGAAATGACATCATGAGATGTAAATCTCTTGGTATATTAACCAACAGATCCAAGTACCCGTGGGCCATAAAAGTGTTCATGGAGGTCAAAAATTGACCTATGTAAAATAACATCAGAATGTTATATTACATAGTCTGTGAGTATGTGTGGAAAGTTCAAGATCAAGTATTTTTGGACCAGAAACATGTTCAGTAGGTAAAATATTTTTCTGGCTGAAATGACATCATGAGAAGTAAATCTCCAACCAACCAGAACACCCTAGCAACCACCAAGCAACAGCCTAGCAACCATCCAGAACACCCTATAAACAAACCAGAACACCCCAGCAACCATCTGGCAACACCCTAGCAACCACCATTAACACCCCAGCAATCGCCTAGCAACACCCTAGCAACGACATAGCAACACCATAGCAACCACCCAGAATACCCCAGCAACCGCCTAGCAACACCCTAGCAACCACCCAGAACACCTTCGCAACCACCCAGAATACCCTAGCAACCGCATAGCAACACCATAGCAACCACCCAGAACACCGTAGCAACCTCCCAGAACACCCTAGCAACCGGGTGCTGAGATTTGCCTCTTCAAGCTCCACTTCATATTTTCTTCTGGAAATGTGCCATAAATGTGTTCCTGGTGGTCAAAAATTGATCTATGTATATCTAATATAACATCAGAAGAAGTCTAAAAGTTTACATTGTTTTAAACTTTTTGAGGAACCTTTGACAAGAAATGAGTTCAATGAGATCACGAGAAGTAAATCTATCGGTATATTAACCCACAGATCAAGTACCCGTAGGACATAAATGTGTTCCTGGAGGTCAAAAATTGACCTATGTATATCTAATATAATTGACCAATGTATATCTAATATAACATCAGAAGGAGGTCAATTATTTGTCTGGCCGAAATTACATCATGAGAAGTAAATCTCTTGGTATACTCACCCATAGATCAAGTACCCGTGGGCCATAAATGTGTTCCTGGAGGTCAATAATTGACCTATGTATAGCTAATATAACATCAGAAGGAATCTATAAGTTTATATTGTTTTAAACTATTTTGAGGAACTTTTCACCAGAAATGAGTTCAATAGGTCAGATATGGACTTCTCTATGGCTTCTTAGGAAGCGTCTATTGGAGTCTATGAGTCTGTATGGAAAGTTCAAGATCAAGAACTTTTGGGCCAGAAACATGTTCAGTAGGTCAAATATTTCTCTGGCTGAAATGACATCATGAGATGTAAATCTCTCTGTATATTAACCCACAGATCAAGTACCCGTGGGCCATAAAAGTATTCATGGAGGTCAAAAATTGACCTATGTAATATAACATCAGAATGTTATATTACATAGTCTATGAATATGTATGGAAAGTTCAAGATCTAGTACTTTTGGGCCAGAAACATGTTTAGTAGGTAAAATATTTTTCTGGCTGAAATGACATCATGAGAAATAAATCTCCAACCAACCAGAACACCCTAGCAACCACCAAGCAACAGCATAGCAACCACCCAGAACACCCTAGAAACAAACCAGAACAACCCAGCAACCACCCAGAACACCTTCGCAACCACCCAGAATACCCTAGCAACCGCCTAGCAACACCCTAGCAACCACCCAGAACAGCTTCACAACCACCCAGAATACCCTAGCAACCACATAGCAACACCCTAGCAACCACCCAGAACACCTTCGCAACCACCCAGAATACCCTAGCAACCGCATAGCAACACCATAGCAACCACCCAGAATACCCTAAAAAAAAACCTACCAACCAGCCAGAACACCGTAGCAACCTCCCAGAACACCCTAGCAACCGGGTGCTGAGATTTGCCGCTTCAAGCTCCACTTCACATTTTCTTCAGGAAATGTGCCATAAATGTGTTCATGGAGGTCAAAATTGACCTATGTATATCTAATATAACATGAGAGGAGTCTAAAAGTCTATATTGTTTTAAACTTTTTGAGAAACCTTTGACCAGAAATGAGTTCAATATGTCAGATATGGACTTCTCTATGGCTTCTTAGGAAGCATCTATTGGAGTCTATGAGTCTGTATGGAAAGTTCAAGATCAAGAACTTTTGGACCAGAAACATGTTCAGTAGGTCAAATATTTGTCTGGCTGAAATGACATCATGAGATGTAAATCTCTCTGTATATTAACCCACAGATCAAGTACCCGTGGGCCATAAAAGTATTCATGGAGGTCAAAAATTGACCTATGTAATATAACATCAGAATGTTATATTACATAGTCTATGAATATGTATGGAAAGTTCAAGATCTAGTACTTTTGGGCCAGAAACATGTTTAGTAGGTAAAATATTTTTCTGGC
This sequence comes from Pimephales promelas, assembly GCF_988280905.1. Classification (NCBI taxonomy): domain Eukaryota; kingdom Metazoa; phylum Chordata; class Actinopteri; order Cypriniformes; family Leuciscidae; genus Pimephales; species Pimephales promelas. The sequence goes on from NC_142777.1 coordinate 9,245,123, forward strand.
TGAAATGACATCATGAGAAATAAATCTCCAACCAACCAGAACACCCTAGCAACCACCAAGCAACAGCATAGCAACCACCCAGAACACCCTAGAAACAAACCAGAACAACCCAGCAACCACCCAGAACACCTTCGCAACCACCCAGAATACCCTAGCAACCGCCTAGCAACACCCTAGCAACCACCCAGAACAGCTTCACAACCACCCAGAATACCCTAGCAACCACATAGCAACACCCTAGCAACCACCCAGAACACCTTCGCAACCACCCAGAATACCCTAGCAACCGCATAGCAACACCATAGCAACCACCCAGAATACCCTAAAAAAAAAAACCTACCAACCAGCCAGAACACCGTAGCAACCTCCCAGAACACCCTAGCAACCGGGTGCTAAGATTTGCCGCTTCAAGCTCCACTTCACATTTTCTTCAGGAAATGTGCCATAAATGTGTTCATGGAGGTCAAAATTGACCTATGTATATCTAATATAACATGAGAGGAGTCTAAAAGTCTATATTGTTTTAAACTTTTTGAGAAACCTTTGACCAGAAATGAGTTCAATATGTCAGATATGGACTTCTCTATGGCTTCTTAGGAAGCATCTATTGGAGTCTAAGAGTCTGTATGGAAAGTTCAAGATCAAGAACTTTTGGACCAGAAACATGTTCAGTAGGTCAAATATTTGTCTGGCTGAAATGACATCATGAGATGTAAATCTCTCGGTATATTAACACACAGATCAAGTACCCGTGGGCCATAAAAGTATTCATGAAAGTCAAAAATTGACCTATGTAATATAACATCAGAATGTTATATTACATAGTCTATGAATATGTATTGGAAAGTTCAAGATCTAGTACTTTTGGGCCAGAAACATGTTTGGTAGGTAAAATATTTTTCTGGCTGAAATGACATCATGAGAAATAAATCTCCAACCAACCAGAACACCCTAGCAACCACCAATCAACAGCATAGCAACCACCCAGAACACCCTAGAAACAAACCAGAACACCCCAGCAACCATCTGGCAACACCCTAGCAACCACCATTAACACCCCAGCAACCGCCTAGCAACACCCTAGCAACCACCCAGAACAGCTTCGCAACCACCCAGAATACACTAGCAACCACATATCAACACCCTAGCAACCACCCAGAACACCTTCGCAACCACCCAGAATACCCTAGCAACCGCATAGCAACACCATAGCAACTACCCAGAATACCCTAAAAAAAAACTACCAACCACCCAGAACACGGTAGGAACCTCCCAGAACACCCTAGCAACCGGGTGCTGAGATTTGCCGCTTCAAGCTCCACTTCACATTTTCTTCAGGAAATGTGCCATAAATGTGTTCATGGAGGTCAAAATTGACCTATGTATATCTAATATAACATCAGAAGAAGTCTAAAAGTCTATATTGTTTTAAACTTTTTGAGAAACCTTTGACCAGAAATGAGTTCAATATGTCAGATATGGACTTCTCTGTGGCTTAGGAAGCATCTGTTGGAGTCAATGAGTATGTTTGGAAAGTTCAAGATCAAGTACTTTTGGGCCAGAAACATGTTCAGTAGGTCAAATATTTGTCTGGCTGAAATGACATCATGAGATGTAAATCTCTCGGTATATTAACACACAGATCCAAGTACCCGTGGGCCATAAAAGTGTTCATGGAGGTCAAAAATTGACCTATGTCATATAAAATCAGAATGTTATATTACATAGTCTGTGAGTATGTGTGGAAAGTTCAAGATCAAGTATTTTTGGACCAGAAACATGATCAGTAGGCAAAATATTTTTCTGGCTGAAATGACATCATGAGAAGTAAATCTCCAACCAACCAGAACACCCTAGCAACCACCAAGCAACAGCCTAGCAACCATCCAGAACACCCTAGAAACAAACCAGAACACCCCAGCAACCATCTGGCAACACCCTAGCAACCACCATTAACACCCCAGCAACCGCCTAGCAACACCCTAGCAACCACCCAGAACACCTTCGCAACCACCCAGAATACCCTAACAACCGCATAGCAACATCATAGCAACCACCCAGAATACCCTAAAAAAACACCTAGCAACCACCCAGAACATCGTAGCAACCTCCCAGAACACCCTAGCAACCGGGTGCTGAGATTTGCCACTTCAAGCTCCACTTCACATTTTCTTCTGGAAATGTGCCATAAATGTGTTCATGGAGGTCAAAATTCACCTATGTATATCTAATATAACATCAGAAGGAGTCTAAAAGTTTATATTGTTTTAAACTTTTTGAGAAATCTTTGACCAGAAATTAGTTCAATATGTCAGATATGGACTTCTTTATGGTTTAGGAAGCATCTGTTGGAGTCTATGAGTATGAATGGAAAGTACAAGGTCAAGTACTTTTGGGCCAGATATATGTTCAGTAGGTCAAATATATTTATGGGTGAAATTACATCATGAGAAGCAAAGCTCTCGGTACATTAACCCAAACATCAAATACCCGTGGACCATAAATGTGTTTCTGAAGGTCAAAAATTGACCTATGAATAGCTTATGTAACAGCAGGAGTCTATAAGTTTATATTGTTTAAAACCTTTTGAGGATCCTTTGACCAGAAATGAGTTCAATATGTCAGATATGGACTTCTCTGTGGCTTAGGAAGCATCTGTTGGAGTCTATGAGTATGTTTGGAAAGTTCAAGATCAAGTACTTTTGGGCCAGAAACATGTTCAGTAGGTCAAATATTTGTCTGGCTGAAATGACATCATGAGAAGTAAATCTCCAACCAACCAGAACACCCTAGCAACCACCAAGCAACAGCCTAGCAACCATGCAGAACACCCTAGAAACAAACAGAACACCCCAGCAACCATCTGGCAACACCCTAGCAACCACCATTAACACCCCAGCAACCGCCTAGCAACACCCTAGCAACCACCCAGAACACCTTCGCAACCACCCAGAATACCCTAACAACCGCATAGCAACACTATAGCAACCACCCAGAATACCCTAAAAAAAAACCTAGCAACCACCCAGAACACCATAGCAACCTCCCAGAACACCCTAGCAACCGGGTGCTGAGATTTGCCGCTTCAAGCTCCACTTCACATTTTCTTCTGGAAATGTGCCATAAATGTGTTCATGAAGGTCAAAATTGACCTATGTATATCTAATATAACATCAGAAGGAGTCTAAAAGTTTATATTGTTTTAAACTTTTTGAGAAATCTTTGACCAGAAATTAGTTCAATATGTCAGATATGGACTTCTCTATGGCTTAGGAAGCATCTGTTGGAGTCTATGAGTATGAATGGAAAGTACAATGTCAAGTACTTTTGGGCCAGATATATGTTCAGTAGGTCAAATATATTTATGGCTGAAATTACATCATGAGAAGCAAAGCTCTCGGTACATTAACCCAAACATCAAATACCCGTGGACCATAAATGTGTTTCTGAAGGTCAAAAATTGACCTATGTATAGCTAATGTAACATCAGGAGTCTATAAGTTTATATTGTTTAAAACCTTTTGAGGATCCTTTGACCAGAAATGAGTTCAATAGGTCAGATATGGACTTCTCTATGGCTTAGGAAGCATCTGTTGGAGTCTATGAGTATGTTTGGAAAGTTCAAGATCAAGTACTTTTGGGCCAGAAACATGTTCAGTAGGTCAAATTTTTGTCTGGCTGAAATGACATCATGAGAAGTAAATCTCTCGGTATAATAACCCACATACCAAGGACCCGTGGGCCATAAAAGTGTTCCTGGAGGTCAAAAATTGACCTATGTAATATAACATCAGAAGGAGTCTATAAGTTTATATCGTTTTAAAGTTTTTGAGGAACCTTTGACCAGAAATTAGTTCAAAAGGTCAGATATGGACTTTTCCATGGCTTAGGAAGCATTTATTGGAGTCTATGAGTATGTATGGAAAGTTCAAGATTAAGTACTTTTGGGCCAGAAATATGTTCAGTAGGTCAAATATCTTTCTGGCTGAAATGACATCATGAGATGTAAATCTCTTGGTATATTAACCAACAGATCCAAGTACCCGTGGGCCATAAAAGTGTTCATGGAGGTCAAAAATTGACCTATGTAAAATAACATCAGAATGTTATATTACATAGTCTGTGAGTATGTGTGGAAAGTTCAAGATCAAGTATTTTTGGACCAGAAACATGATCAGTAGGCAAAATATTTTTCTGGCTGAAATGACATCATGAGAAGTAAATCTCCAACCAACCAGAACACCCTAGCAACCACCAAGCAACAGCCTAGCAACCATCCAGAACACCCTAGAAACAAACCAGAACACCCCAGCAACCATCTGGCAACACCCTAGCAACCACCATTAACACCCCAGCAACCGCCTAGCAACACCCTAGCAACCACCCAGAACACCTTCGCAACCACCCAGAATACCCTAACAACCGCATAGCAACATCATAGCAACCACCCAGAATACCCTAAAAAAACACCTAGCAACCACCCAGAACATCGTAGCAACCTCCCAGAACACCCTAGCAACCGGGTGCTGAGATTTGCCACTTCAAGCTCCACTTCACATTTTCTTCTGGAAATGTGCCATAAATGTGTTCATGGAGGTCAAAATTCACCTATGTATATCTAATATAACATCAGAAGGAGTCTAAAAGTTTATATTGTTTTAAACTTTTTGAGAAATCTTTGACCAGAAATTAGTTCAATATGTCAGATATGGACTTCTTTATGGTTTAGGAAGCATCTGTTGGAGTCTATGAGTATGAATGGAAAGTACAAGGTCAAGTACTTTTGGGCCAGATATATGTTCAGTAGGTCAAATATATTTATGGGTGAAATTACATCATGAGAAGCAAAGCTCTCGGTACATTAACCCAAACATCAAATACCCGTGGACCATAAATGTGTTTCTGAAGGTCAAAAATTGACCTATGAATAGCTTATGTAACAGCAGGAGTCTATAAGTTTATATTGTTTAAAACCTTTTGAGGATCCTTTGACCAGAAATGAGTTCAATATGTCAGATATGGACTTCTCTGTGGCTTAGGAAGCATCTGTTGGAGTCTATGAGTATGTTTGGAAAGTTCAAGATCAAGTACTTTTGGGCCAGAAACATGTTCAGTAGGTCAAATATTTGTCTGGCTGAAATGACATCATGAGAAGTAAATCTCCAACCAACCAGAACACCCTAGCAACCACCAAGCAACAGCCTAGCAACCATGCAGAACACCCTAGAAACAAACAGAACACCCCAGCAACCATCTGGCAACACCCTAGCAACCACCATTAACACCCCAGCAACCGCCTAGCAACACCCTAGCAACCACCCAGAACACCTTCGCAACCACCCAGAATACCCTAACAACCGCATAGCAACACTATAGCAACCACCCAGAATACCCTAAAAAAAAACCTAGCAACCACCCAGAACACCATAGCAACCTCCCAGAACACCCTAGCAACCGGGTGCTGAGATTTGCCGCTTCAAGCTCCACTTCACATTTTCTTCTGGAAATGTGCCATAAATGTGTTCATGAAGGTCAAAATTGACCTATGTATATCTAATATAACATCAGAAGGAGTCTAAAAGTTTATATTGTTTTAAACTTTTTGAGAAATCTTTGACCAGAAATTAGTTCAATATGTCAGATATGGACTTCTCTATGGCTTAGGAAGCATCTGTTGGAGTCTATGAGTATGAATGGAAAGTACAATGTCAAGTACTTTTGGGCCAGATATATGTTCAGTAGGTCAAATATATTTATGGCTGAAATTACATCATGAGAAGCAAAGCTCTCGGTACATTAACCCAAACATCAAATACCCGTGGACCATAAATGTGTTTCTGAAGGTCAAAAATTGACCTATGTATAGCTAATGTAACATCAGGAGTCTATAAGTTTATATTGTTTAAAACCTTTTGAGGATCCTTTGACCAGAAATGAGTTCAATAGGTCAGATATGGACTTCTCTATGGCTTAGGAAGCATCTGTTGGAGTCTATGAGTATGTTTGGAAAGTTCAAGATCAAGTACTTTTGGGCCAGAAACATGTTCAGTAGGTCAAATTTTTGTCTGGCTGAAATGACATCATGAGAAGTAAATCTCTCGGTATAATAACCCACATACCAAGGACCCGTGGGCCATAAAAGTGTTCCTGGAGGTCAAAAATTGACCTATGTAATATAACATCAGAAGGAGTCTATAAGTTTATATCGTTTTAAAGTTTTTGAGGAACCTTTGACCAGAAATTAGTTCAAAAGGTCAGATATGGACTTTTCCATGGCTTAGGAAGCATTTATTGGAGTCTATGAGTATGTATGGAAAGTTCAAGATTAAGTACTTTTGGGCCAGAAATATGTTCAGTAGGTCAAATATCTTTCTGGCTGAAATGACATCATGAGATGTAAATCTCTTGGTATATTAACCAACAGATCCAAGTACCCGTGGGCCATAAAAGTGTTCATGGAGGTCAAAAATTGACCTATGTAAAATAACATCAGAATGTTATATTACATAGTCTGTGAGTATGTGTGGAAAGTTCAAGATCAAGTATTTTTGGACCAGAAACATGTTCAGTAGGTAAAATATTTTTCTGGCTGAAATGACATCATGAGAAGTAAATCTCCAACCAACCAGAACACCCTAGCAACCACCAAGCAACAGCCTAGCAACCATCCAGAACACCCTATAAACAAACCAGAACACCCCAGCAACCATCTGGCAACACCCTAGCAACCACCATTAACACCCCAGCAATCGCCTAGCAACACCCTAGCAACGACATAGCAACACCATAGCAACCACCCAGAATACCCCAGCAACCGCCTAGCAACACCCTAGCAACCACCCAGAACACCTTCGCAACCACCCAGAATACCCTAGCAACCGCATAGCAACACCATAGCAACCACCCAGAACACCGTAGCAACCTCCCAGAACACCCTAGCAACCGGGTGCTGAGATTTGCCTCTTCAAGCTCCACTTCATATTTTCTTCTGGAAATGTGCCATAAATGTGTTCCTGGTGGTCAAAAATTGATCTATGTATATCTAATATAACATCAGAAGAAGTCTAAAAGTTTACATTGTTTTAAACTTTTTGAGGAACCTTTGACAAGAAATGAGTTCAATGAGATCACGAGAAGTAAATCTATCGGTATATTAACCCACAGATCAAGTACCCGTAGGACATAAATGTGTTCCTGGAGGTCAAAAATTGACCTATGTATATCTAATATAATTGACCAATGTATATCTAATATAACATCAGAAGGAGGTCAATTATTTGTCTGGCCGAAATTACATCATGAGAAGTAAATCTCTTGGTATACTCACCCATAGATCAAGTACCCGTGGGCCATAAATGTGTTCCTGGAGGTCAATAATTGACCTATGTAATATAACATCAGAAGGAGTCTATAAGTTTATATCGTTTTAAAGTTTTTGAGGAACCTTTGACCAGAAATTAGTTCAAAAGGTCAGATATGGACTTTTCCATGGCTTAGGAAGCATTTATTGGAGTCTATGAGTATGTATGGAAAGTTCAAGATTAAGTACTTTTGGGCCAGAAATATGTTCAGTAGGTCAAATATCTTTCTGGCTGAAATGACATCATGAGATGTAAATCTCTTGGTATATTAACCAACAGATCCAAGTACCCGTGGGCCATAAAAGTGTTCATGGAGGTCAAAAATTGACCTATGTAAAATAACATCAGAATGTTATATTACATAGTCTGTGAGTATGTGTGGAAAGTTCAAGATCAAGTATTTTTGGACCAGAAACATGATCAGTAGGCAAAATATTTTTCTGGCTGAAATGACATCATGAGAAGTAAATCTCCAACCAACCAGAACACCCTAGCAACCACCAAGCAACAGCCTAGCAACCATCCAGAACACCCTAGAAACAAACCAGAACACCCCAGCAACCATCTGGCAACACCCTAGCAACCACCATTAACACCCCAGCAACCGCCTAGCAACACCCTAGCAACCACCCAGAACACCTTCGCAACCACCCAGAATACCCTAACAACCGCATAGCAACATCATAGCAACCACCCAGAATACCCTAAAAAAACACCTAGCAACCACCCAGAACATCGTAGCAACCTCCCAGAACACCCTAGCAACCGGGTGCTGAGATTTGCCACTTCAAGCTCCACTTCACATTTTCTTCTGGAAATGTGCCATAAATGTGTTCATGGAGGTCAAAATTCACCTATGTATATCTAATATAACATCAGAAGGAGTCTAAAAGTTTATATTGTTTTAAACTTTTTGAGAAATCTTTGACCAGAAATTAGTTCAATATGTCAGATATGGACTTCTTTATGGTTTAGGAAGCATCTGTTGGAGTCTATGAGTATGAATGGAAAGTACAAGGTCAAGTACTTTTGGGCCAGATATATGTTCAGTAGGTCAAATATATTTATGGGTGAAATTACATCATGAGAAGCAAAGCTCTCGGTACATTAACCCAAACATCAAATACCCGTGGACCATAAATGTGTTTCTGAAGGTCAAAAATTGACCTATGAATAGCTTATGTAACAGCAGGAGTCTATAAGTTTATATTGTTTAAAACCTTTTGAGGATCCTTTGACCAGAAATGAGTTCAATATGTCAGATATGGACTTCTCTGTGGCTTAGGAAGCATCTGTTGGAGTCTATGAGTATGTTTGGAAAGTTCAAGATCAAGTACTTTTGGGCCAGAAACATGTTCAGTAGGTCAAATATTTGTCTGGCTGAAATGACATCATGAGAAGTAAATCTCCAACCAACCAGAACACCCTAGCAACCACCAAGCAACAGCCTAGCAACCATGCAGAACACCCTAGAAACAAACAGAACACCCCAGCAACCATCTGGCAACACCCTAGCAACCACCATTAACACCCCAGCAACCGCCTAGCAACACCCTAGCAACCACCCAGAACACCTTCGCAACCACCCAGAATACCCTAACAACCGCATAGCAACACTATAGCAACCACCCAGAATACCCTAAAAAAAAACCTAGCAACCACCCAGAACACCATAGCAACCTCCCAGAACACCCTAGCAACCGGGTGCTGAGATTTGCCGCTTCAAGCTCCACTTCACATTTTCTTCTGGAAATGTGCCATAAATGTGTTCATGAAGGTCAAAATTGACCTATGTATATCTAATATAACATCAGAAGGAGTCTAAAAGTTTATATTGTTTTAAACTTTTTGAGAAATCTTTGACCAGAAATTAGTTCAATATGTCAGATATGGACTTCTCTATGGCTTAGGAAGCATCTGTTGGAGTCTATGAGTATGAATGGAAAGTACAATGTCAAGTACTTTTGGGCCAGATATATGTTCAGTAGGTCAAATATATTTATGGCTGAAATTACATCATGAGAAGCAAAGCTCTCGGTACATTAACCCAAACATCAAATACCCGTGGACCATAAATGTGTTTCTGAAGGTCAAAAATTGACCTATGTATAGCTAATGTAACATCAGGAGTCTATAAGTTTATATTGTTTAAAACCTTTTGAGGATCCTTTGACCAGAAATGAGTTCAATAGGTCAGATATGGACTTCTCTATGGCTTAGGAAGCATCTGTTGGAGTCTATGAGTATGTTTGGAAAGTTCAAGATCAAGTACTTTTGGGCCAGAAACATGTTCAGTAGGTCAAATTTTTGTCTGGCTGAAATGACATCATGAGAAGTAAATCTCTCGGTATAATAACCCACATACCAAGGACCCGTGGGCCATAAAAGTGTTCCTGGAGGTCAAAAATTGACCTATGTAATATAACATCAGAAGGAGTCTATAAGTTTATATCGTTTTAAAGTTTTTGAGGAACCTTTGACCAGAAATTAGTTCAAAAGGTCAGATATGGACTTTTCCATGGCTTAGGAAGCATTTATTGGAGTCTATGAGTATGTATGGAAAGTTCAAGATTAAGTACTTTTGGGCCAGAAATATGTTCAGTAGGTCAAATATCTTTCTGGCTGAAATGACATCATGAGATGTAAATCTCTTGGTATATTAACCAACAGATCCAAGTACCCGTGGGCCATAAAAGTGTTCATGGAGGTCAAAAATTGACCTATGTAAAATAACATCAGAATGTTATATTACATAGTCTGTGAGTATGTGTGGAAAGTTCAAGATCAAGTATTTTTGGACCAGAAACATGTTCAGTAGGTAAAATATTTTTCTGGCTGAAATGACATCATGAGAAGTAAATCTCCAACCAACCAGAACACCCTAGCAACCACCAAGCAACAGCCTAGCAACCATCCAGAACACCCTATAAACAAACCAGAACACCCCAGCAACCATCTGGCAACACCCTAGCAACCACCATTAACACCCCAGCAATCGCCTAGCAACACCCTAGCAACGACATAGCAACACCATAGCAACCACCCAGAATACCCCAGCAACCGCCTAGCAACACCCTAGCAACCACCCAGAACACCTTCGCAACCACCCAGAATACCCTAGCAACCGCATAGCAACACCATAGCAACCACCCAGAACACCGTAGCAACCTCCCAGAACACCCTAGCAACCGGGTGCTGAGATTTGCCTCTTCAAGCTCCACTTCATATTTTCTTCTGGAAATGTGCCATAAATGTGTTCCTGGTGGTCAAAAATTGATCTATGTATATCTAATATAACATCAGAAGAAGTCTAAAAGTTTACATTGTTTTAAACTTTTTGAGGAACCTTTGACAAGAAATGAGTTCAATGAGATCACGAGAAGTAAATCTATCGGTATATTAACCCACAGATCAAGTACCCGTAGGACATAAATGTGTTCCTGGAGGTCAAAAATTGACCTATGTATATCTAATATAATTGACCAATGTATATCTAATATAACATCAGAAGGAGGTCAATTATTTGTCTGGCCGAAATTACATCATGAGAAGTAAATCTCTTGGTATACTCACCCATAGATCAAGTACCCGTGGGCCATAAATGTGTTCCTGGAGGTCAATAATTGACCTATGTATAGCTAATATAACATCAGAAGGAATCTATAAGTTTATATTGTTTTAAACTATTTTGAGGAACTTTTCACCAGAAATGAGTTCAATAGGTCAGATATGGACTTCTCTATGGCTTCTTAGGAAGCGTCTATTGGAGTCTATGAGTCTGTATGGAAAGTTCAAGATCAAGAACTTTTGGGCCAGAAACATGTTCAGTAGGTCAAATATTTCTCTGGCTGAAATGACATCATGAGATGTAAATCTCTCTGTATATTAACCCACAGATCAAGTACCCGTGGGCCATAAAAGTATTCATGGAGGTCAAAAATTGACCTATGTAATATAACATCAGAATGTTATATTACATAGTCTATGAATATGTATGGAAAGTTCAAGATCTAGTACTTTTGGGCCAGAAACATGTTTAGTAGGTAAAATATTTTTCTGGCTGAAATGACATCATGAGAAATAAATCTCCAACCAACCAGAACACCCTAGCAACCACCAAGCAACAGCATAGCAACCACCCAGAACACCCTAGAAACAAACCAGAACAACCCAGCAACCACCCAGAACACCTTCGCAACCACCCAGAATACCCTAGCAACCGCCTAGCAACACCCTAGCAACCACCCAGAACAGCTTCACAACCACCCAGAATACCCTAGCAACCACATAGCAACACCCTAGCAACCACCCAGAACACCTTCGCAACCACCCAGAATACCCTAGGAACCGCATAGCAACACCATAGCAACCACCCAGAATACCCTAAAAAAAAACCTACCAACCAGCCAGAACACCGTAGCAACCTCCCAGAACACCCTAGCAACCGGGTGCTGAGATTTGCCGCTTCAAGCTCCACTTCACATTTTCTTCAGGAAATGTGCCATAAATGTGTTCATGGAGGTCAAAATTGACCTATGTATATCTAATATAACATGAGAGGAGTCTAAAAGTCTATATTGTTTTAAACTTTTTGAGAAACCTTTGACCAGAAATGAGTTCAATATGTCAGATATGGACTTCTCTATGGCTTCTTAGGAAGCATCTATTGGAGTCTATGAGTCTGTATGGAAAGTTCAAGATCAAGAACTTTTGGACCAGAAACATGTTCAGTAGGTCAAATATTTGTCTGGCTGAAATGACATCATGAGATGTAAATCTCTCTGTATATTAACCCACAGATCAAGTACCCGTGGGCCATAAAAGTATTCATGGAGGTCAAAAATTGACCTATGTAATATAACATCAGAATGTTATATTACATAGTCTATGAATATGTATGGAAAGTTCAAGATCTAGTACTTTTGGGCCAGAAACATGTTTAGTAGGTAAAATATTTTTCTGGCTGAAATGACATCATGAGAAATAAATCTCCAACCAACCAGAACACCCTAGCAACCACCAAGCAACAGCATAGCAACCACCCAGAACACCCTAGAAACAAACCAGAACAACCCAGCAACCACCCAGAACACCTTCGCAACCACCCAGAATACCCTAGCAACCACCCAGAACAGCTTCACAACCACCCAGAATACCCTAGCAACCACATAGCAACACCCTAGCAACCACCCAGAACACCTTCGCAACCACCCAGAATACCCTAGCAACCGCATAGCAACACCATAGCAACCACCCAGAATACCCTAAAAAAAAAACCTACCAACCAGCCAGAACACCGTAGCAACCTCCCAGAACACCCTAGCAACCGGGTACTGAGATTTGCCGCTTCAAGCTCCACTTCACATTTTCTTCAGGAAATGTGCCATAAATGTGTTCATGGAGGTCAAAATTGACCTATGTATATCTAATATAACATGAGAGGAGTCTAAAAGTCTATATTGTTTTAAACTTTTTGAGAAACCTTTGACCAGAAATGAGTTCAATATGTCAGATATGGACTTCTCTATGGCTTCTTAGGAAGCATCTATTGGAGTCTATGAGTCTGTATGGAAAGTTCAAAAACAAAAGAACTTTTGGACCAGAAACATGTTCAGTAGGTCAAATATTTGTCTGGCTGAAATGACATCATGAGATGTAAATCTCTCTGTATATTAACCCACAGATCAAGTACCCGTGGGCCATAAAAGTATTCATGGAGGTCAAAAATTGACCTATGTAATATAACATCAGAATGTTATATTACATAGTCTATGAATATGTATGGAAAGTTCAAGATCTAGTACTTTTGGGCCAGAAACATGTTTAGTAGGTAAAATATTTTTCTGGCTGAAATGACATCATGAGAAATAAATCTCCAACCAACCAGAACACCCTAGCAACCACCAAGCAACAGCATAGCAACCACCCAGAACACCCTAGAAACAAACCAGAACAACCCAGCAACCACCCAGAACACCTTCGCGACCACCCAGAATACCCTAGCAACCGCCTAGCAACACCCTAGCAACCACCCAGAACAGCTTCACAACCACCCAGAATACCCTAGCAACCACATAGCAACACCCTAGCAACCACCCAGAACACCTTCGCAACCACCCAGAATACCCTAGCAACCGCATAGCAACACCATAGCAACCACCCAGAATACCCTAAAAAAAAAAACCTACCAACCAGCCAGAACACCGTAGCAACCTCCCAGAACACCCTAGCAACCGGGTGCTGAGATTTGCCGCTTCAAGCTCCACTTCACATTTTCTTCAGGAAATGTGCCATAAATGTGTTCATGGAGGTCAAAATTGACCTATGTATATCTAATATAACATGAGAGGAGTCTAAAAGTCTATATTGTTTTAAACTTTTTGAGAAACCTTTGACCAGAAATGAGTTCAATATGTCAGATATGGACTTCTCTATGGCTTCTTAGGAAGCATCTATTGGAGTCTAAGAGTCTGTATGGAAAGTTCAAGATCAAGAACTTTTGGACCAGAAACATGTTCAGTAGGTCAAATATTTGTCTGGCTGAAATGACATCATGAGATGTAAATCTCTCGGTATATTAACACACAGATCAAGTACCCGTGGGCCATAAAAGTATTCATGAAAGTCAAAAATTGACCTATGTAATATAACATCAGAATGTTATATTACATAGTCTATGAATATGTATTGGAAAGTTCAAGATCTAGTACTTTTGGGCCAGAAACATGTTTAGTAGGTAAAATATTTTTCTGGCTGAAATGACATCATGAGAAATAAATCTCCAACAAACCAGAACACCCTAGCAACCACCAATCAACAGCATAGCAACCACCCAGAACACCCTAGAAACAAACCAGAACAACCCAGCAACCACCCAGAACACCTTCGCAACCACCCAGAATACCCTAGCAACCGCCTAGCAACACCCTAGCAACCACCCAGAACAGCTTCGCAACCACCCAGAATACACTAGCAACCACATATCAACACCCTAGCAACCACCCAGAACACCTTCGCAACCACCCAGAATACCCTAGCAACCGCATAGCAACACCATAGCAACTACCCAGAATACCCTAAAAAAAAAAACTACCAACCACCCAGAACACGGTAGCAACCTCCCAGAACACCCTAGCAACCGGGTGCTGAGATTTGCCGCTTCAAGCTCCACTTCACATTTTCTTCAGGAAATGTGCCATAAATGTGTTCATGGAGGTCAAAATTGACCTATGTATATCTAATATAACATCAGAAGGAGTCTAAAAGTCTATATTGTTTTAAACTTTTTGAGAAACCTTTGACCAGAAATGAGTTCAATATGTCAGATATGGACTTCTCTGTGGCTTAGGAAGCATCTGTTGGAGTCTATGAGTATGTTTGGAAAGTTCAAGATCAAGTACTTTTGGGCCAGAAACATGTTCAGTAGGTCAAATATTTGTCTGGCTGAAATGACATCATGAGATGTAAATCTCTCGGTATATTAACCAACAGATCCAAGTACCCGTGGGCCATAAAAGTGTTCATGGAGGTCAAAAATTGACCTATGTCATATAAAATCAGAATGTTATATTACATAGTCTGTGAGTATGTGTGGAAAGTTCAAGATCAAGTATTTTTGGACCAGAAACATGTTCAGTAGGCAAAATATTTTTCTGGCTGAAATGACATCATGAGAAGTAAATCTCCAACCAACCAGAACACCCTAGCAACCACCAAGCAACAGCCTAGCAACCATCCAGAACACCCTAGAAACAAACCAGAACACCCCAGCAACCATCTGGCAACACCCTAGCAACCACCATTAACACCCCAGCAACCGCCTAGCAACACCCTAGCAACCACCCAGAATACCCTAACAACCGCATAGCAACATCATAGCAACCACCCAGAATACCCTAAAAAAACACCTAGCAACCACCCAGAACATCGTAGCAACCTCCCAGAACACCCTAGCAACCGGGTGCTGAGATTTGCCGCTTCAAGCTCCACTTCACATTTTCTTCTGGAAATGTGCCATAAATGTGTTCATGGAGGTCAAAATTCACCTATGTATATCTAATATAACATCAGAAGGAGTCTAAAAGTTTATATTGTTTTAAACTTTTTGAGAAATCTTTGACCAGAAATTAGTTCAATATGTCAGATATGGACTTCTCTATGGTTTAGGAAGCATATGTTGGAGTCTATGAGTATGAATGGAAAGTACAAGGTCAAGTACTTTTGGGCCAGATATATGTTCAGTAGGTCAAATATATTTATGGCTGAAATTACATCATGAGAAGCAAAGCTCTCGGTACATTAACCCAAACATCAAATACCCGTGGACCATAAATGTGTTTCTGAAGGTCAAAAATTGACCTATGAATAGCTAATGTAACATCAGGAGTCTATAAGTTTATATTGTTTAAAACCTTTTGAGGATCCTTTGACCAGAAATGAGTTCAATAGGTCAGATATGGACTTCTCTATGGCTTAGGAAGCATCTGTTGGAGTCTATGAGTATGTTTGGAAAGTTCAAGATCAAGTACTTTTGGGCCAGAAACATGTTCAGTAGGTCAAATTTTTGTCTGGCTGAAATGACATCATGAGAAGTAAATCTCTCGGTATAATAACCCACATACCAAGGACCCGTGGGCCATAAAAGTGTTCCTGGAGGTCAAAAATTGACCTATGTAATATAACATCACAGGAGTCTATAAGTTTATATCGTTTTAAAGTTTTTGAGGAACCTTTGACCAGAAATTAGTTCAAAAGGTCAGATATGGACTTTTCCATGGCTTAGGAAGCATTTATTGGAGTCTATGAGTATGTATGGAAAGTTCAAGATTAAGTACTTTTGGGCCAGAAATATGTTCAGTAGGTCAAATATCTTTCTGGCTGAAATAACATCATGAGAAGGATCAATTAATTACCCATAGGCTAGAAACATGTTCAGTAGGTCAAAAAGGAACCTATGTATATCACATCAGATTGAGTCTATCAGTTGATATTATTTAAAAACATTTGAGGAATCATAGACCAGAAATTAGTACAATAGGTCAGATATGGACTTCTCTATGGCTTAGAATCAAGTACCCGTGAGCCAGAAATATGTTCACTAGGACAAAAAGGAACCTATCTATAGCTTACAAATCATCAAAAGTCAATAACACGCGTGCTTTTCCATGCATTTCCATTCTACAACTAATTAATTTCTGTTTTGACGAGAAAACATCAAAAGAGTGATCGCTTTACAATGCACACACTAACTTGTTCCTTGTGCAACGAAGAGATTTGCAATGCTTGTGCTGTAGGATTGCATTGCACATGCACACGATAACTAACCTCTTTCCACTGAAAAGAAAAACACCTAAGATGTGTTTTATTGCATTGCATGACATATCTAACTTGTTCCTCGTTATGCATATGCACGCAATAACTAACCTCTGTGCAGTGAAAAGAAAACACCTAAGATGTGTTTCAGTGCATTGCATGACAGATCTAACTTGTTTCTCGTTATGCATATACAAGCAATAACTCGCTCTGTGCAGTGAAAAGAAAACAAATAAGATGTGTTTCAATGCATTGCATGACCTATCTAACTTGTTCCTCGTTATGTATGCATGCAATAACTATCCTCTGTGCAATGAAAAGAAAACACCTAAGATGTGTTTCAGTGCATTGCATGACAGATCTAACTTGTTACTCGTTATGCATATGCACGCAATAACTCGCTCTGTGCAGTGAAAAGAAAACAACTAAGATGCGTTTCAATGCATTGCATGACCTATCTAACTTGTTCCTCGTTATGTATGCATGCAATAACTATCCTCTGTGCAATGAAAAGAAAACACCTAAGATGTGTTTCATCGCATTGCATGACCTATCTAACTTGTTCCTCGTTATGCAATATGCACGCAATAACTAACCTCTGTGCAGTGAAAAGAAAACACCTAAGATGTGTTTCAGTGCATTGCATGACAGATCTAACTTGTTTCTCGTTATGCATATACACGCAATAACTCGCTCTGTGCAGTGAAAAGAAAACAACTAAGATGTGTTTCAATGCATTGCATGACCTATCTAACTTGTTCCTCGTTATGTATGCATGCAATAACTATCCTCTGTGCAATGAAAAGAAAACACCTAAGATGTGTTTCAGTGCATTGCATGACAGATCTAACTTGTTACTCGTTATGCATACGCACGCAATAACTCGCTCTGTGCAGTGAAAAGAAAACAACTAAGATGTGTTTCAATGCATTGCATGAGCTATCTAACTTGTTCCTCGTTATGTATGCATGCAATAACTATCCTCTGTGCAATGAAAAGAAAACACCTAAGATGTGTTTCATCGCATTGCATGACCTATCTAACTTGTTCCTCGTTATGCAATATGCACGCAATAACTAACCTCTGTGCAGTGAAAAGAAAACACCTAAGATGTGTTTCAGTGCATTGCATGACAGATCTAACTTGTTCCTCGTTATGCAATATGCACGCAATAACTAACCTCTGTGCAGTGAAAAGAAAACACCTAAGATGTGTTTCAGTGCATTGCATGACAGATCTAACTTGTTTCTCGTTATGTATATACACGCAATAACTCGCTCTGTGCAGTGAAAAGAAAACACCTAAGATGTGTTTCAGTGCATTGCATGACAGATCTAACTTGTTTCTCGTTATGCATATGCACGCAATAACTCGCTCTGTGCAGTGAAAAGAAAACACCTAAGATGTGTTTCAGTGCATTACATGACAGATCTAACTTGTTTCTCGTTATGCATATGCACGCAATAACTTGCTATGTGCAGTGAAAAGAAAACACCTAAGATGTGTTTCAGTGCATTACATGACATATCTAACTTGTTACTCGTTATGCATATGCACGCAATAACTCGCTCTGTGCAGTGAAAAGAAAACACCTAAGATGTGTTTCAGTGCATTACATGACAGATCTAACTTGTTTCTCGTAATGTATGCATGCAATAACTATCCTCTGTGCAATGAAAAGAAAACACCTAAGATGTGTTTCATCGCATTGCATGACCTATCTAACTTGTTCCTCGTTATGCATATGCACGCAATAACTAACCTCTGTGCAGTGAAAAGAAAACACCTAAGATGTGTTTCAGTGCATTGCATGACAGATCTAACTTGTTTCTCGTTATGCATATGCACGCAATAACTCGCTCTGTGCAGTGAAAAGAAAACACCTAAGATGTGTTTCAGTGCATTACATGACATCTAACTTGTTACTCGTTATTCATATGCACGGAATAACTAACCTCTGTGCAATGAAA
Source organism: Pimephales promelas (assembly GCF_988280905.1). Lineage (NCBI taxonomy): Eukaryota > Metazoa > Chordata > Actinopteri > Cypriniformes > Leuciscidae > Pimephales > Pimephales promelas. The sequence continues at coordinate 9,263,766 of NC_142777.1, forward strand.
AGAAAATACCTAAGATGTGTTTCATTGCATTGCATGACATATCTAACTTGTTCCTCGTTATGACATGCACGCAATAACCTCTGTGCAATGAAAAGAAATCAACTAAGATGTGTTTCAATGCATTGCATGACCTATCTAACTTGTTCCTCGTTATGTATGCATGCAATAACTATTCTCTGTGCAATGAAAAGAAAACACCTAAGATGTGTTTCATTGCATTGCAAGATAGATATAACTTGTTTCTCGTTATGCATATGCACGCAAATAGCTAACCTCTCTGCAGTGAAAAGAAAACACCTAACATGGGTTTCAGTGCATTGCATGACATATCTAATTTTTTCCTCGTAATGCATATGCACTTAATAACTAACCTCTGTGTAATAAAAAGAAAACACCTAAGATGTGTTTCATTGCATTGCATGATAGATATAACTTGTTTCTCGTTATGCATATGCACGCAAATAAGTAACCTCTCTGCAGTGAAAAGAAAACACCTAACATGGGTTTCAGTGTATTGCCTGACATATCTAACTTGTTCCTCGTTATGCATATGCACGCAATAACTAACCTCTGTGCAATGAAAAGAAAACACCTAAGATGTGTTTTCTCGCACTGCATGACATATTTAACTTTTTCCTTGTTATGAATATGCACGCAATAACTAACCTCTGTGCAATGAAAAGAAAACACCTAATATGTGTTTCATTGCATTGCATGATAGATACAACTTGTTTCTCGTTATGCGTATGCACGCAAATAACTAACTTCTCTGCAGTGAAAAGAAAACACCTAACATGGGTTTCAGTGCATTGCATGACATATTTAACTTGTTCCTCGTTATGCATATGCACGTAATAACTAACCTCTGTGCAATAAAAAGAAAACACCTAAGATATGTTTCATTGCATTGCATGATAGATATAACTTGTTTCTCGTTATGCATATGCATGCATAAACCTCTCTGCAGTGAAAAGAAAACACCTAACATGGGTTTCAGTGCATTGCGTGACATATCAAACGTGTTCCTCGTTATGCATATGCACGCTATAACTAACCTCTGTGCAATGAAAAGAAAACACCTAAGATGTGTTTTATCACACTGCATGACATATCTAACTTGTTCCTTGTTATGATTATGGACGCAATAACTAACCTCTGTGCAATAAAAAGAAAACACCTGAGATGTGTTTCGTCGCATTGCATGACATATCTAACTTGTTCCTCGTTGCAATGAAAAGATATAACGTGATTTTGCATGCATTTCTATTTTACAAACTAATTTATTTGTGCACAGACGAGAAAACAATACATGAGCTTTACAGTGCATAGTATAGCTATTGAACTCATTTCTGGTAAAAGGGACCTCAAAAGTTTTTAAGCAATATAAGCTTATTAGACACCTTTTGATGATATATAAGCTATACAAAGGTTCCTATTTGACCTACTGAACATAGGTTACTATATCATTAGGTTACTATACATTGATATTTACTACTTATGATGTTTTATGAGCAGGAAGATATTTGAACATATACTGAACATATATCTGTCCCACGAGTACCTGATATTGAACTTTCTATACATAAAAAATAGACTACTTCTTATGCTACTTCTTACACTACTTCCTAGGCCTAGAGGTTCCTCATTGACCCACAAACATAGTCCTTGCCGACGAGTAGTAGGTCTCGACCTTTTTGTATAAATTCTCATAGACTCCTTTTGATGCTTCTTAAGGCATATAGAATGTCCATATCTTAAGTATTTAACTCATGTCTGGTCAAAGGGTCCTCAAAAGTTTTTAAACAAGAAAAACTTTTAGACTCCTTCTGATATTACATGAGCTATAGATAGGTTCCTTTTTGACCTACTGAACATAGTTCTGGCCCACGAGTACTTGATCTTGAACATTTTTAAACATACTCATTAACTCCTTTTGATGTTACTGAAGCCATACAAGAGTCCTTATTTTAACTACTGAACATATTTCTGGCTAAGGTGTTCTTTGAAAATCAGGATACTATACAGAATGACCTCTTATCATGTTATTTTAGCCAGACAGATATTTGACCTACAGACTGTATTTCTTGCCCATGTGTACTTGATCTTGAACTTTCTACATACTCATAGACTCCTTTTGATGGTTCCTAGGCCATATAGAATTGTCCACATCTGACCTATTGAAATTATTTCTGAAAAACTTATGGGCTCCTTTTGATGATATATAAATCAATTGCCAAAAACATTATAAAAACTCTATAGTAATTTGGACACTACCAACCACCTAGAAACACCATAGGAACCACACAGACTACCATAGTAACAACCTAAATCACCCTAGCAACCACCCAGAACACCTTAGCAACACTCTAGCAACCGCCTAACAACCACCCAGAACACCTTAGCAAAACCCTAGCAAGCAACCAACCCTAGCAACACCCAAGCAACCACCCAGAACACCCTAGCAACCACCTAGCAACACCCTAGTAACCACCCAGAACACCCTAGCAACACCCTAGCAACCACCCGGAATACCCTAACAACCACCTAGCAACCACCCAGAACACTGTAGCTTCCACCGGGAACACCCTAGCAACCGGGTGGTGAGATTTGCTACTGCAAGCAGTACTTCACATTTTCTTCTGGAAATGTGCCATAAATGTGTTACATAGGTCAAAAATTGACCCATGTATAGCTAATACAACATCAGATGGACTCTAGTTTATATTGTTATGGTAAAATGGTCCTCAAAAGGTTTCAAACAATATAAACATATTGATTAGTTTATATCATATTACATTATATTGCAAAAGAATTTATTAGTTAAGAGCTAAATCATGCCCAAAAACATTACAGAAACTCTTTAGTAACCATATGTAAACACTACCAACCACCTGGTAACACCATAACAACAACCCAGAATACCATAGTAACGACCTAAAACACCCTAGCAACCACCCAGCAACCAACACCAACAAACAAGAACACCCCAGCAACAACCTAGCAACACCCTAGCAACCATCCAGAACAACCTGGCAACCGCCTAGCAACATTAGCACCTAGCAACCACATAAAAACACCATAGCAACCACCCAGAATACCCTAACAACCACCTAGCAACCACACAGAACACCCTAGTAACCGGGTGGTGAGATTTGCCACTTCAGGCTCAACTTCACATTTTCTTCTGGAAATGTGCCATAAATGTGTTCCTGGTGGTCAAAAATTGATCTATGTATATCTAATATAACATCAGAAGAAGTCTAAAAGTTTACATTGTTTTAAACTTTTTGAGGAACCTTTGACCAGAAATGAGTTCAATGACATCACGAGAAGTAAATCTATCGGTATATTAACTCACAGATCAAGTACCCGTGGGACATAAATGTGTTCCTGGAGGTCAAAAATTGACCTATGTATATCTAATATAATTGACCAATATATATCTTATATAACATCAGAAGAAGGTCAAATATTTGTCTGGCTGAAATTACATCATGAGAAGTAAATCTCTCGGTATACTCACCCATAGATCAAGTACCCGTGGGCCATAAATGTGTTCCTGGAGGTCAAAAATTGACCTATGTATAGCTAATATAACATCAGAGGGAATCTATAAGTTTATATTGTTTTAAACTATTTTGAGGAACTTTTCACCAGAAACGAGTTCAATAGGTCAGATATGGACTTCTCTATGGCTTCTTAAGAAGCGTCTATTGGAGTCTATGAGTCTGTATGGAAAGTTCAAGATCAAGAACTTTTGGGCCAGAAACATGTTCAGTAGGTCAAATATTTGTCTGGCTGAAATGACATCATGAGATGTAAATCTCTCTGTATATTAACCCACAGATCAAGTACCTGTGGGCCATAAAAATATTCATGGAGGTCAAAAATTGACCTATGTAATATAACATCAGAATGTTATATTACATAGTCTATGAATATTTATGGAAAGTTCAAGATCTAGTACTTTAGGGCCAGAAACATGTTTAGTAGGTAAAATATTTTTCTGGCTGAAATGACATCATGAGAAATAAATCTCCAACCAACCAGAACACCCTAGCAACCACCAAGCAACAGCATAGCAACCACCCAGAACACCCTAGAAACAAAACAAAACAACCCAGCAACCACCCAGAACACCTTCGCAACCACCCAGAATACCCTAGCAACCGCCTAGCAACACCGTAGCAACCACCCCGAACAGCTTCGCAACCACCCAGAATACCCTAGCAACCACATAGCAACACCCTAGCAACCACCCAGAACACCTTCGCAACCACCCAGAATACCCTAGCAACCGCATAGCAACACCTTAGCAACTACCCAGAATACCCTAAAAAAAACCTACCAACTACCCAGAATACCGTAGCAACCTCCCAGAACACCCTACCAACCGGGTGCTGAGATTTGCCGCTTCAAGCTCCACTTCACATTTTCTTCAGGAAATGTGCCATAAATGTGTTCATGGAGGTCAAAATTGACCTATGTATATCTAATACAACATGAGAGGAGTCTAAAAGTCTATATTGTTTTAAACTTTTTGAGAAACCTTTGACCAGAAATGAGTTCAATATGTCAGATATGGACTTCTCTATGGCTTCTTAGGAAGCATCTATTGGAGTCTATGAGTCTGTATGGAAAGTTCAAAAACAAAAGAACTTTTGGACCAGAAACATGTTCAGTAGGTCAAATATTTGTCTGGCTGAAATGACATCATGAGATGTAATTCTCTCTGTATATTAACCCACAGATCAAGTACCCGTGGGCCATAAAAGTATTCATGGAGGTCAAAAATTGACCTATGTAATATAACATCAGAATGTTATATTACATAGTCTATGAATATGTATGGAAAGTTCAAGATCTAGTACTTTTGGGCCAGAAACATGTTTAGTAGGTAAAATATTTTTCTGGCTGAAATGACATCATGAGAAATAAATCTCCAACCAACCAGAACACCCTAGAAACCACCAAGCAACAGCATAGCAACCACCCAGAACACCCTAGAAACAAACCAGAACAACCCAGCAACCACCCAGAACACCTTCGCGACCACCCAGAATACCCTAGCAACCGCCTAGCAACACCCTAGCAACCACCCAGAACAGCTTCACAACCACCCAGAATACCCTAGCAACCACATAGCAACACCCTAGCAACCACCCAGAACACCTTCGCAACCACCCAGAATACCCTAGCAACCGCATAGCAACACCATAGCAACCACCCAGAATACCCTAAAAAAAAAAACCTACCAACCAGCCAGAACACCGTAGCAACCTCCCAGAACACCCTAGCAACCGGGTGCTGAGATTTGCCGCTTCAAGCTCCACTTCACATTTTCTTCAGGAAATGTGCCATAAATGTGTTCATGGAGGTCAAAATTGACCTATGTATATCTAATATAACATGAGAGGAGTCTAAAAGTCTATATTGTTTTAAACTTTTTGAGAAACCTTTGACCAGAAATGAGTTCAATATGTCAGATATGGACTTCTCTATGGCTTCTTAGGAAGCATCTATTGGAGTCTAAGAGTCTGTATGGAAAGTTCAAGATCAAGAACTTTTGGACCAGAAACATGTTCAGTAGGTCAAATATTTGTCTGGCTGAAATGACATCATGAGATGTAAATCTCTCGGTATATTAACACACAGATCAAGTACCCGTGGGCCATAAAAGTATTCATGAAAGTCAAAAATTGACCTATGTAATATAACATCAGAATGTTATATTACATAGTCTATGAATATGTATTGGAAAGTTCAAGATCTAGTACTTTTGGGCCAGAAACATGTTTAGTAGGTAAAATATTTTTCTGGCTGAAATGACATCATGAGAAATAAATCTCCAACAAACCAGAACACCCTAGCAACCACCAATCAACAGCATAGCAACCACCCAGAACACCCTAGAAACAAACCAGAACAACCCAGCAACCACCCAGAACACCTTCGCAACCACCCAGAATACCCTAGCAACCGCCTAGCAACACCCTAGCAACCACCCAGAACAGCTTCGCAACCACCCAGAATACACTAGCAACCACATATCAACACCCTAGCAACCACCCAGAACACCTTCGCAACCACCCAGAATACCCTAGCAACCGCATAGCAACACCATAGCAACTACCCAGAATACCCTAAAAAAAAAAACTACCAACCACCCAGAACACGGTAGCAACCTCCCAGAACACCCTAGCAACCGGGTGCTGAGATTTGCCGCTTCAAGCTCCACTTCACATTTTCTTCAGGAAATGTGCCATAAATGTGTTCATGGAGGTCAAAATTGACCTATGTATATCTAATATAACATCAGAAGGAGTCTAAAAGTCTATATTGTTTTAAACTTTTTGAGAAACCTTTGACCAGAAATGAGTTCAATATGTCAGATATGGACTTCTCTGTGGCTTAGGAAGCATCTGTTGGAGTCTATGAGTATGTTTGGAAAGTTCAAGATCAAGTACTTTTGGGCCAGAAACATGTTCAGTAGGTCAAATATTTGTCTGGCTGAAATGACATCATGAGATGTAAATCTCTCGGTATATTAACCAACAGATCCAAGTACCCGTGGGCCATAAAAGTGTTCATGGAGGTCAAAAATTGACCTATGTCATATAAAATCAGAATGTTATATTACATAGTCTGTGAGTATGTGTGGAAAGTTCAAGATCAAGTATTTTTGGACCAGAAACATGTTCAGTAGGCAAAATATTTTTCTGGCTGAAATGACATCATGAGAAGTAAATCTCCAACCAACCAGAACACCCTAGCAACCACCAAGCAACAGCCTAGCAACCATCCAGAACACCCTAGAAACAAACCAGAACACCCCAGCAACCATCTGGCAACACCCTAGCAACCACCATTAACACCCCAGCAACCGCCTAGCAACACCCTAGCAACCACCCAGAATACCCTAACAACCGCATAGCAACATCATAGCAACCACCCAGAATACCCTAAAAAAACACCTAGCAACCACCCAGAACATCGTAGCAACCTCCCAGAACACCCTAGCAACCGGGTGCTGAGATTTGCCGCTTCAAGCTCCACTTCACATTTTCTTCTGGAAATGTGCCATAAATGTGTTCATGGAGGTCAAAATTCACCTATGTATATCTAATATAACATCAGAAGGAGTCTAAAAGTTTATATTGTTTTAAACTTTTTGAGAAATCTTTGACCAGAAATTAGTTCAGTATGTCAGATATGGACTTCTCTATGGTTTAGGAAGCATATGTTGGAGTCTATGAGTATGAATGGAAAGTACAAGGTCAAGTACTTTTGGGCCAGATATATGTTCAGTAGGTCAAATATATTTATGGCTGAAATTACATCATGAGAAGCAAAGCTCTCGGTACATTAACCCAAACATCAAATACCCGTGGACCATAAATGTGTTTCTGAAGGTCAAAAATTGACCTATGAATAGCTAATGTAACATCAGGAGTCTATAAGTTTATATTGTTTAAAACCTTTTGAGGATCCTTTGACCAGAAATGAGTTCAATAGGTCAGATATGGACTTCTCTATGGCTTAGGAAGCATCTGTTGGAGTCTATGAGTATGTTTGGAAAGTTCAAGATCAAGTACTTTTGGGCCAGAAACATGTTCAGTAGGTCAAATTTTTGTCTGGCTGAAATGACATCATGAGAAGTAAATCTCTCGGTATAATAACCCACATACCAAGGACCCGTGGGCCATAAAAGTGTTCCTGGAGGTCAAAAATTGACCTATGTAATATAACATCACAGGAGTCTATAAGTTTATATCGTTTTAAAGTTTTTGAGGAACCTTTGACCAGAAATTAGTTCAAAAGGTCAGATATGGACTTTTCCATGGCTTAGGAAGCATTTATTGGAGTCTATGAGTATGTATGGAAAGTTCAAGATTAAGTACTTTTGGGCCAGAAATATGTTCAGTAGGTCAAATATCTTTCTGGCTGAAATAACATCATGAGAAGGATCAATTAATTACCCATAGGCTAGAAACATGTTCAGTAGGTCAAAAAGGAACCTATGTATATCACATCAGATTGAGTCTATCAGTTGATATTATTTAAAAACATTTGAGGAATCATAGACCAGAAATTAGTACAATAGGTCAGATATGGACTTCTCTATGGCTTAGAATCAAGTACCCGTGAGCCAGAAATATGTTCACTAGGACAAAAAGGAACCTATCTATAGCTTACAAATCATCAAAAGTCAATAACACGCGTGCTTTTCCATGCATTTCCATTCTACAACTAATTAATTTCTGTTTTGACGAGAAAACATCAAAAGAGTGATCGCTTTACAATGCACACACTAACTTGTTCCTTGTGCAACGAAGAGATTTGCAATGCTTGTGCTGTAGGATTGCATTGCACATGCACACGATAACTAACCTCTTTCCACTGAAAAGAAAAACACCTAAGATGTGTTTTATTGCATTGCATGACATATCTAACTTGTTCCTCGTTATGCATATGCACGCAATAACTAACCTCTGTGCAGTGAAAAGAAAACACCTAAGATGTGTTTCAGTGCATTGCATGACAGATCTAACTTGTTTCTCGTTATGCATATACAAGCAATAACTCGCTCTGTGCAGTGAAAAGAAAACAAATAAGATGTGTTTCAATGCATTGCATGACCTATCTAACTTGTTCCTCGTTATGTATGCATGCAATAACTATCCTCTGTGCAATGAAAAGAAAACACCTAAGATGTGTTTCAGTGCATTGCATGACAGATCTAACTTGTTACTCGTTATGCATATGCACGCAATAACTCGCTCTGTGCAGTGAAAAGAAAACAACTAAGATGCGTTTCAATGCATTGCATGACCTATCTAACTTGTTCCTCGTTATGTATGCATGCAATAACTATCCTCTGTGCAATGAAAAGAAAACACCTAAGATGTGTTTCATCGCATTGCATGACCTATCTAACTTGTTCCTCGTTATGCAATATGCACGCAATAACTAACCTCTGTGCAGTGAAAAGAAAACACCTAAGATGTGTTTCAGTGCATTGCATGACAGATCTAACTTGTTTCTCGTTATGCATATACACGCAATAACTCGCTCTGTGCAGTGAAAAGAAAACAACTAAGATGTGTTTCAATGCATTGCATGACCTATCTAACTTGTTCCTCGTTATGTATGCATGCAATAACTATCCTCTGTGCAATGAAAAGAAAACACCTAAGATGTGTTTCAGTGCATTGCATGACAGATCTAACTTGTTACTCGTTATGCATACGCACGCAATAACTCGCTCTGTGCAGTGAAAAGAAAACAACTAAGATGTGTTTCAATGCATTGCATGAGCTATCTAACTTGTTCCTCGTTATGTATGCATGCAATAACTATCCTCTGTGCAATGAAAAGAAAACACCTAAGATGTGTTTCATCGCATTGCATGACCTATCTAACTTGTTCCTCGTTATGCAATATGCACGCAATAACTAACCTCTGTGCAGTGAAAAGAAAACACCTAAGATGTGTTTCAGTGCATTGCATGACAGATCTAACTTGTTCCTCGTTATGCAATATGCACGCAATAACTAACCTCTGTGCAGTGAAAAGAAAACACCTAAGATGTGTTTCAGTGCATTGCATGACAGATCTAACTTGTTTCTCGTTATGTATATACACGCAATAACTCGCTCTGTGCAGTGAAAAGAAAACACCTAAGATGTGTTTCAGTGCATTGCATGACAGATCTAACTTGTTTCTCGTTATGCATATGCACGCAATAACTCGCTCTGTGCAGTGAAAAGAAAACACCTAAGATGTGTTTCAGTGCATTACATGACAGATCTAACTTGTTTCTCGTTATGCATATGCACGCAATAACTTGCTATGTGCAGTGAAAAGAAAACACCTAAGATGTGTTTCAGTGCATTACATGACATATCTAACTTGTTACTCGTTATGCATATGCACGCAATAACTCGCTCTGTGCAGTGAAAAGAAAACACCTAAGATGTGTTTCAGTGCATTACATGACAGATCTAACTTGTTTCTCGTAATGTATGCATGCAATAACTATCCTCTGTGCAATGAAAAGAAAACACCTAAGATGTGTTTCATCGCATTGCATGACCTATCTAACTTGTTCCTCGTTATGCATATGCACGCAATAACTAACCTCTGTGCAGTGAAAAGAAAACACCTAAGATGTGTTTCAGTGCATTGCATGACAGATCTAACTTGTTTCTCGTTATGCATATGCACGCAATAACTCGCTCTGTGCAGTGAAAAGAAAACACCTAAGATGTGTTTCAGTGCATTACATGACATCTAACTTGTTACTCGTTATTCATATGCACGGAATAACTAACCTCTGTGCAATGAAAAGAAAATACCTAAGATGTGTTTCATTGCATTGCATGACATATCTAACTTGTTCCTCGTTATGACATGCACGCAATAACCTCTGTGCAATGAAAAGAAATCAACTAAGATGTGTTTCAATGCATTGCATGACCTATCTAACTTGTTCCTCGTTATGTATGCATGCAATAACTATTCTCTGTGCAATGAAAAGAAAACACCTAAGATGTGTTTCATTGCATTGCAAGATAGATATAACTTGTTTCTCGTTATGCATATGCACGCAAATAGCTAACCTCTCTGCAGTGAAAAGAAAACACCTAACATGGGTTTCAGTGCATTGCATGACATATCTAATTTTTTCCTCGTAATGCATATGCACTTAATAACTAACCTCTGTGTAATAAAAAGAAAACACCTAAGATGTGTTTCATTGCATTGCATGATAGATATAACTTGTTTCTCGTTATGCATATGCACGCAAATAAGTAACCTCTCTGCAGTGAAAAGAAAACACCTAACATGGGTTTCAGTGTATTGCCTGACATATCTAACTTGTTCCTCGTTATGCATATGCACGCAATAACTAACCTCTGTGCAATGAAAAGAAAACACCTAAGATGTGTTTTCTCGCACTGCATGACATATTTAACTTTTTCCTTGTTATGAATATGCACGCAATAACTAACCTCTGTGCAATGAAAAGAAAACACCTAATATGTGTTTCATTGCATTGCATGATAGATACAACTTGTTTCTCGTTATGCGTATGCACGCAAATAACTAACTTCTCTGCAGTGAAAAGAAAACACCTAACATGGGTTTCAGTGCATTGCATGACATATTTAACTTGTTCCTCGTTATGCATATGCACGTAATAACTAACCTCTGTGCAATAAAAAGAAAACACCTAAGATATGTTTCATTGCATTGCATGATAGATATAACTTGTTTCTCGTTATGCATATGCATGCATAAACCTCTCTGCAGTGAAAAGAAAACACCTAACATGGGTTTCAGTGCATTGCGTGACATATCAAACGTGTTCCTCGTTATGCATATGCACGCTATAACTAACCTCTGTGCAATGAAAAGAAAACACCTAAGATGTGTTTTATCACACTGCATGACATATCTAACTTGTTCCTTGTTATGATTATGGACGCAATAACTAACCTCTGTGCAATAAAAAGAAAACACCTGAGATGTGTTTCGTCGCATTGCATGACATATCTAACTTGTTCCTCGTTGCAATGAAAAGATATAACGTGATTTTGCATGCATTTCTATTTTACAAACTAATTTATTTGTGCACAGACGAGAAAACAATACATGAGCTTTACAGTGCATAGTATAGCTATTGAACTCATTTCTGGTAAAAGGGACCTCAAAAGTTTTTAAGCAATATAAGCTTATTAGACACCTTTTGATGATATATAAGCTATACAAAGGTTCCTATTTGACCTACTGAACATAGGTTACTATATCATTAGGTTACTATACATTGATATTTACTACTTATGATGTTTTATGAGCAGGAAGATATTTGAACATATACTGAACATATATCTGTCCCACGAGTACCTGATATTGAACTTTCTATACATAAAAAATAGACTACTTCTTATGCTACTTCTTACACTACTTCCTAGGCCTAGAGGTTCCTCATTGACCCACAAACATAGTCCTTGCCGACGAGTAGTAGGTCTCGACCTTTTTGTATAAATTCTCATAGACTCCTTTTGATGCTTCTTAAGGCATATAGAATGTCCATATCTTAAGTATTTAACTCATGTCTGGTCAAAGGGTCCTCAAAAGTTTTTAAACAAGAAAAACTTTTAGACTCCTTCTGATATTACATGAGCTATAGATAGGTTCCTTTTTGACCTACTGAACATAGTTCTGGCCCACGAGTACTTGATCTTGAACATTTTTAAACATACTCATTAACTCCTTTTGATGTTACTGAAGCCATACAAGAGTCCTTATTTTAACTACTGAACATATTTCTGGCTAAGGTGTTCTTTGAAAATCAGGATACTATACAGAATGACCTCTTATCATGTTATTTTAGCCAGACAGATATTTGACCTACAGACTGTATTTCTTGCCCATGTGTACTTGATCTTGAACTTTCTACATACTCATAGACTCCTTTTGATGGTTCCTAGGCCATATAGAATTGTCCACATCTGACCTATTGAAATTATTTCTGAAAAACTTATGGGCTCCTTTTGATGATATATAAATCAATTGCCAAAAACATTATAAAAACTCTATAGTAATTTGGACACTACCAACCACCTAGAAACACCATAGGAACCACACAGACTACCATAGTAACAACCTAAATCACCCTAGCAACCACCCAGAACACCTTAGCAACACTCTAGCAACCGCCTAACAACCACCCAGAACACCTTAGCAAAACCCTAGCAAGCAACCAACCCTAGCAACACCCAAGCAACCACCCAGAACACCCTAGCAACCACCTAGCAACACCCTAGTAACCACCCAGAACACCCTAGCAACACCCTAGCAACCACCCGGAATACCCTAACAACCACCTAGCAACCACCCAGAACACTGTAGCTTCCACCGGGAACACCCTAGCAACCGGGTGGTGAGATTTGCTACTGCAAGCAGTACTTCACATTTTCTTCTGGAAATGTGCCATAAATGTGTTACATAGGTCAAAAATTGACCCATGTATAGCTAATACAACATCAGATGGACTCTAGTTTATATTGTTATGGTAAAATGGTCCTCAAAAGGTTTCAAACAATATAAACATATTGATTAGTTTATATCATATTACATTATATTGCAAAAGAATTTATTAGTTAAGAGCTAAATCATGCCCAAAAACATTACAGAAACTCTTTAGTAACCATATGTAAACACTACCAACCACCTGGTAACACCATAACAACAACCCAGAATACCATAGTAACGACCTAAAACACCCTAGCAACCACCCAGCAACCAACACCAACAAACAAGAACACCCCAGCAACAACCTAGCAACACCCTAGCAACCATCCAGAACAACCTGGCAACCGCCTAGCAACATTAGCACCTAGCAACCACATAAAAACACCATAGCAACCACCCAGAATACCCTAACAACCACCTAGCAACCACACAGAACACCCTAGTAACCGGGTGGTGAGATTTGCCACCTCAGGCTCAACTTCACATTTTCTTCTGGAAATGTGCCATAAATGTGTTCCTGGTGGTCAAAAATTGATCTATGTATATCTAATATAACATCAGAAGAAGTCTAAAAGTTTACATTGTTTTAAACTTTTTGAGGAACCTTTGACCAGAAATGAGTTCAATGACATCACGAGAAGTAAATCTATCGGTATATTAACTCACAGATCAAGTACCCGTGGGACATAAATGTGTTCCTGGAGGTCAAAAATTGACCTATGTATATCTAATATAATTGACCAATATATATCTTATATAACATCAGAAGAAGGTCAAATATTTGTCTGGCTGAAATTACATCATGAGAAGTAAATCTCTCGGTATACTCACCCATAGATCAAGTACCCGTGGGCCATAAATGTGTTCCTGGAGGTCAAAAATTGACCTATGTATAGCTAATATAACATCAGAGGGAATCTATAAGTTTATATTGTTTTAAACTATTTTGAGGAACTTTTCACCAGAAACGAGTTCAATAGGTCAGATATGGACTTCTCTATGGCTTCTTAAGAAGCGTCTATTGGAGTCTATGAGTCTGTATGGAAAGTTCAAGATCAAGAACTTTTGGGCCAGAAACATGTTCAGTAGGTCAAATATTTGTCTGGCTGAAATGACATCATGAGATGTAAATCTCTCTGTATATTAACCCACAGATCAAGTACCTGTGGGCCATAAAAATATTCATGGAGGTCAAAAATTGACCTATGTAATATAACATCAGAATGTTATATTACATAGTCTATGAATATTTATGGAAAGTTCAAGATCTAGTACTTTAGGGCCAGAAACATGTTTAGTAGGTAAAATATTTTTCTGGCTGAAATGACATCATGAGAAATAAATCTCCAACCAACCAGAACACCCTAGCAACCACCAAGCAACAGCATAGCAACCACCCAGAACACCCTAGAAACAAAACAAAACAACCCAGCAACCACCCAGAACACCTTCGCAACCACCCAGAATACCCTAGCAACCGCCTAGCAACACCGTAGCAACCACCCCGAACAGCTTCGCAACCACCCAGAATACCCTAGCAACCACATAGCAACACCCTAGCAACCACCCAGAACACCTTCGCAACCACCCAGAATACCCTAGCAACCGCATAGCAACACCTTAGCAACTACCCAGAATACCCTAAAAAAAACCTACCAACTACCCAGAATACCGTAGCAACCTCCCAGAACACCCTACCAACCGGGTGCTGAGATTTGCCGCTTCAAGCTCCACTTCACATTTTCTTCAGGAAATGTGCCATAAATGTGTTCATGGAGGTCAAAATTGACCTATGTATATCTAATACAACATGAGAGGAGTCTAAAAGTCTATATTGTTTTAAACTTTTTGAGAAACCTTTGACCAGAAATGAGTTCAATATGTCAGATATGGACTTCTCTATGGCTTCTTAGGAAGCATCTATTGGAGTCTATGAGTCTGTATGGAAAGTTCAAGATCAAGAACTTTTGGACCAGAAACATGTTCAGTAGGTCAAATATATGTCTGCCTGAAATGACATCATGAGAAGTAAATCTCCAACCAACCAGAACACCCTAGCAACCACCAAGCAACAGCCTAGCAACCATCCAGAACACCCTAGAAACAAACCAGAACACCCCAGCAACCATCTGGCAACACCCTAGCAACCACCATTAACACCCCAGCAACCGCCTAGCAACACCCAGCAACCACCCAGAACACCTTCGCAACCACCCAGAATACCCTAACAACCGCATAGCAACATCATAGCAACCACCCAGAATACCCTAAAAAAAAAACACCTAGCAACCACCCAGAACACCGTAGCAACCTCCCAGAACACCCTAGCAACCGGGTGCTGAGATTTGCCGCTTCAAGCTCCACTTCACATTTTCTTCTGGAAATGTGCCATAAATGTGTTCATGGAGGTCAAAATTCACGTATGTATATCTAATATAACATCAGAAGGAGTCTAAAAGTTTATTTTGTTTTAAACTTTTTGAGAAATCTTTGACCAGAAATTAGTTCAAAAGGTCAGATATGGACTTTTCCATGGCTTAGGAAGCATTTATTGGAGTCTTTGAGTATGTATGGAAAGTTCAAGATTAAGTACTTTTGGGCCAGAAATATGTTCAGTAGGTCAAATATCTTTCTGGCTGAAATAACATCATGAGAAGAATCAATTAATTACCCATAGGCTAGAAACATGTTCAGTAGGTCAAAAAGGAACCTATGTATATCACATCAGATTGAGTCAGTTGAAATTATTTAAAAACATTTGAGGAAACATAGACCAGAAATTAGTACAATAGGTCAGATATGGACTTCTCTATGGCTTAGAATCAAGTACCCGTGAGCCAGAAATATGTTCACTAGGACAAAAAGGAACCTATCTATAGCTTACAAATCATCAAAAGTCAATAACACGCGTGCTTTCCCATGCATTTCCATTCTACAACTAATTAATTTCTGTTTTGACGAGAAAACATCAAAAGAGCGATCAGTGCACACACTTTACAATGCACACACTAACTTGTTCCTTGTGCAACGAAGAGATTTGCAATGCTTGTGCTGTAGGATTGCATTGCACATGCACACGATAACTAACCGCTGTCCAATGAAAAGAAAACACCTAAGATGTGTTTTATTGCATTGCATGACAGATCTAACTTGTTTCTCGTTATGCATATGCACGCAATAACTCGCTCTGTGCAGTGAAAAGAAAACAACTAAGATGTGTTTCAATGCATTGCAGGACCTATCTAACTTGTTCCTCGTTATGTATGCATGCAATAACTATCCTCTGTGCAATGAAAAGAAAACACCTAAGATGTGTTTCATCGCATTGCATGACCTATCTAACTTGTTTCTCGTTATGCATATGCACTTAATAACCTCTGTGCAATGAAAAGAAAACACCTAAGATGTGTTTCATCGCATTGCATGACATATCTAACTTGTTCCTCGTTATGCAATATGCACGCAATAACTAACCTCTGTGCAGTGAAAAGAAAACACCTAAGATGTGTTTCAGTGCATTGCATGACAGATCTAACTTGTTTCTCGTTATGCATATACACGCAATAACTCGGTCTGTGCAATGAAAAGAAAACACCTAAGATGTGTTTCAGTGCATTGCATGACAGATCTAACTTGTTTCTCGTTATGCATATACACGCAATAACTCGCTCTGTGCAGTGAAAAGAAAACAACTAAGATGTGTTTCAATGCATTGCATGACCTATCTAACTTGTTCCTCGTTATGTATGCATGCAATAACTATCCTCTGTGCAGTGAAAAGAAAACACCTAAGATGTGTTTCAGTGCATTGCATGACAGATCTAACTTGTTTCTCGTTATGCATATACACGCAATAACTCGGTCTGTGCAGTGAAAAGAAAACACCTAAGATGTGTTTCAGTGCATTGCATGACAGATCTAACTTGTTTCTCGTTATGCATATACACGCAATAACTCGCTCTGTGCAGTGAAAAGAAAACACCTAAGATGTGTTTCAGTGCATTGCATGACAGATCTAACTTGTTTCTCGTTATGCATATACACGCAATAACTTGCTATGTGCAGTGAAAAGAAAACACCTAAGATGTGTTTCAGTGCATTACATGACATATCTAACTTGTTACTCGTTATGCATATGCACGCAATAACCTTTGTGCAATGAAAAGAAAACAACTAAGATGTGTTTCAATGCATTGCATGACCTAATCTAACTTGTTCCTCGTTATGTATACATGCAATAACTATCCTCTGTGCAATGAAAAGAAAACACCTAAGATGTGTTTCATCGCATTGCATGACCTATCTAACTTGTTCCTCGTTATGCATATGCACGCAATAACTAACCTCTGTGCAGTGAAAAGAAATCACCTAAGATGTGTTTCAGTGCATTGCATGACAGATCTAACTTGTTTCTCGTTATGCATATACACGCAATAACTCGCTCTGTGCAGTGAAAAGAAAACACCTAAGATGTGTTTCAGTGCATTGCATGACAGATCTAACTTGTTTCTCGTTATGCATATGCACGCAATAACTCGCTCTGTGCAGTGAAAAGAAAACACCTAAGATGTGTTTCAGTGCATTACATGACATATCTAACTTGTTACTCGTTATTCATATGCACGGAATAACTAACCTCTGTGCAATGAAAAGAAAATACCTAAGATGTGTTTCATTGCATTGCATGACATATCTAACTTGTTCCTCTTTATGACATGCACGCAATAACCTCTGTGCAATGAAAAGAAAACAACTAAGATGTGTTTCAATGCATGCATGATAGATATAACTTGTTTCTCGTTATGCATATGCACGCAAATAAGTAACCTCTCTGCAGTGAAAAGAAAACACCTAACATGGGTTTCAGTGCATTGCCTGACATATCTAACTTGTTCCTCGTTATGCATATGCACGCAATAACTAACCTCTATGCAATGAAAAGAAAACACCTAAGATGTGTTTTCTCGCACTGCATGACATATCTAACTTTTTCCTTGTAATGAATATGCACGCAATAACTAACCTCTGTGCAATGAAAAGAAAGCACCTAAGATGTGTTTCATCGCATTGCATGACCTATCTAACTTGTTCCTCGTTATGCATATCCACGTAATATCTAACCTCTGTGCAATGAAAAGAAAACACCTAATATGTGTTTCATTGCATTGCATGATAGATACAACTTGTTTCTCGTTATGGGTATGCACGCAAATAACTAACTTCTCTGCAGTGAAAAGAAAACACCTAACATGGTTTTCAGTGCATTGCACGACATATCTAACTTGTTCCTCGTTATGCATATGCACGTAATAACTAACCTCTGTGCAATAAAAAGAAAACACCTAAGATATGTTTCATTGCATTAAATGATAGATATAACTTGTTTCTCGTTATGCATATGCACGCATAAATCTCTCTGCAGTGAAAAGAAAACACCTAACATGGGTTTCAGTGCATTGCATGACATATCAAACTTGTTCCTCGTTATGCATATGCAAGCTATAACTAACCTCTGTGCAATGAAAAGAAAACACCTAAGATGTGTTTTATCGCACTGCATGACATATCTAACTTGTTCCTCGTTATGCATATCCACGTTAATATCTAACCTCAGTGCAATGAAAAGAAAACACCTAAGATATGTTTCATTGCATTGCATGATAGATACAACTTGTTTCTCGTTATGCGTATGCACTCAAATAACTAACTTCTCTGCAGTGAAAAGAAAACACCTAACATGGGTTTCAGTGCATTGCATGACATATCTAACTTGTTCCTCGTTATGCATATCCACGTTAATATCTAACCTCAGTGCAATGAAAAGAAAACACCTAAGATATGTTTCATTGCATTGCATGACATATCTAACTTGTTCCTTGTTAAGATTATGCACGCAATAACTAACCTCTGTGCAGTGAAAAGAAAACACCTGAGATGTGTTTCAGTGCATTGCATGACAGATCTAACTTGTTTCTCGTTATGCATATGCACGCAATAACGCGCTGTGCAGTGAAAAGAAAACAACTAAGATGTGTTTCAATGCATTGCATGACCTATCTAACTTGTTCCTCGTTATGTATGCATGCAATAACTATCCTCTGTGCAATGAAAAGAAAACACCTAAGATGTGTTTCATCGCATGGCATGACCTATCTAACTTGTTCCTCGTTATGCATATGCACGTAATAACCTCTGTGCAATGAAAAGAAAACAACTAAGATGTGTTTCATTGCATTGCATGACATATCTAACTTGTTCCTCGTTATGCATATGCACTCAATAACTAACCTCTGTGCAGTGAAAAGAAAACACCTAAGATGTGTTTCAGTGCATTGCATGACAGATCTAACTTGTTTCTCGTTATGCATATACACGCAATAACTCGCTCTGTGCAGTGAAAAGAAAACACCTAAGATGTGTTTCAGTGCATTACATGACAGATCTAACTTGTTTCTCGTTATGCATATGCACGCAATAACTCGCTATGTGCAAGTGAAAAGAAAACATCTAAGATGTGTTTCAGTGCATTACATGACATATCTAACTTGTTACTCGTTATGCATATGCACGGAATAACTAACCTCTGTGCAATGAAAAGAAAACACTTAAGATGTGTTTCATTGCATTGCATGACTAATCTAACTTGTTCCTCGTTATGCATATGCACGCAATAACCTCTGTGCAATGAAAAGAAAACAACTAAGATGTGTTTCAATGCATTGCATGACCTAATCTAACTTGTTCCTCGTTATGCATATGCATGCAATAACTATCCTCTGTGCAGTGAAAAGAAAACACCTAAGATGTGTTTCAGTGCATTGCATGACAGATCTAACGTGTTTCTCGTTATGCATATGCATGCAATAACTAACCTCTGTGCAGTGAAAAGAAAACACCTAAGATGTGTTTCAGTGCATTGCATGACAGATCTAACTTGTTTCTCGTTACGCAATAACTCGCTCTGTGCAGTGAAAAGAAAACACGTAAGATGTGTTTCAGTGCATTGCATGACAGATCTAACTTGTTTCTCGTTATGCATATGCATGCAATAACTAACCTCTGTGCAGTGAAAAGAAAACACCTAAGATGTGTTTCAGTGCATTGCATGACAGATCTAACTTGTTTCTCGTTACGCAATAACTCGCTCTGTGCAGTGAAAAGAAAACACGTAAGATGTGTTTCAGTGCATTGCATGACAGATCTAACTTGTTTCTCGTTATGCATATGTACGCAATAACTCGCTCTGTGCAGTGAAAAGAAAACACCTAAGATGTGTTTCAGTGCATTACATGACATATCTAACTTGTTTCTCGTTATTCATATGCACGGAATAACTAACCTCTGTGCAATGAAAAGAAAATACCTAAGATGTGTATCATTGCATTGCATGACCTATCTAACTTGTTCCTCGTTATGTATGCATGCAATAACTATCCTCTGTGCAATGAAAAGAAAACACCTAAGATGTGTTTCATTGCATTGCAAGATAGATATAACTTGTTTCTCGTTATGCATATGCACGCAAATAGCTAACCTCTCTGCAGTGAAAAGAAAACACCTAACATGGGTTTCATTGCATTGCATGACATATCTAATTTGTTCCTCGTAATGCATATGCACGTAATAACTAACCTCTGTGTAATAAAAAGAAAACACCTAAGATGTGTTTCATTGCATTGCATGATAGATATAACTTGTTTCTCGTTATGCATATGCACGCAAATAAGTAACCTCTCTGCAGTGAAAAGAAAACAGCTAAGATGTGTTTCAGTGCATTACATGACCTATCTAACTTGTTACTCGTTATGCATATGCACGGAATAACTAACCTCTATGCAATGAAAAGAAAACACCTAATATGTGTTTCATTGCATTGCATGATAGATACAGCTTGTTTCTTGTTATGCGTATGCACGCAAATAACTAACTTCTCTGCAGTGAAAAGAAAACACCTAACATGGGTTTCAGTGCATTGCATGACATATCTAACTTGTTCCTCGTTATGCATATGCACGCAATAACTAACCTCTGTGCAATGAAAAGAAAACATCTAAGATGTGTTTCAGTGCATTGCATGACATATCTAACTTGTTCCTCGTTATGCATAAGCACGCAATAACTAACCTCTGTGCAGTGGAAAGAAAACACCTAAGATGTGTTTCAGTGCATTACATGACAGATCTAACTTGTGTCTCGTTATGCATATGCACTCAATAACTCGCTCTCTGCAGTGAAAAGAAAACACCTAAGATGTGTTTCAGTGCATTACATGACATATCTAACTTGTTACTCGTTATGCATATGCACGGAATAACTAACTTCTGTGCAATGAAAAGAAAACACCTAAGATGTGTTTCATTGCATTGCATGACATATCTAACTTTTTCCTTGTTCTGAATATGCACGCAATAACTAACCTCTGTGCAATGAAAAGAAAGCACCTAAGATGTGTTTCATCGCATTGTATGACCTATCTAACTTGTTCCTCGTTATGCATATCCACTAAATATCTAACCTCTATGCAATGAAAAGAAAACACCTAATATGTGTTTCATTGCATTGCATGATAGATACAACTTTTTTCTTGTTATGCGTATGCACGCAAATAACTAACTTCTCTGCAGTGAAAAGAAAACACCTAACATGGGTTTCAGTGCATTGCATGACATATCTAACTTGTTCCTCGTTATGCATATGCACGCAATAACTAACCTCTGTGCAATGAAAAGAAAACATCTAAGATGTGTTTCAGTGCATTGCACGACATATCTAACTTGTTCCTCGTTATGCATATGCACGCAATAACTAACCTCTGTACAATGAAAAGAAAACACCTAAGATGTGTTTCAGTGCATTGAACAGGAACATCTAACTTGTTCCTCGTTATGCATAAGCACTCAATAACTAACTTCTGTGCAATGAGAAGAAAACACATCTTAGCTGTTTTCTTTTCATTGCACAGAAGTTAGTTATTGCGTGCTTATGCATAACGAGGAACAAGTTAGATATGTCATTCAATGCACTGAAACAAATCTTAGGTGTTTTCTTTTCATTGCACAGAGGTTATTTGTTGTGTGCTTATGATTAACGAGGACCAAGTTAGATATGTCCTGCAATGCACTTAAACACATCTTAGGGGTTTTCTTTTCACTGCACCGAAGTTAGTTATTGTGTGCATATGCATAACGAGGAACAAGTTAGATATGTCATGCAATGCACTGAAACACATCTTAGGTGTTTTCTTTTCATTGCACAGAGGTTAGTTATTGCGTGTATATGCATAACGAGGAACAAGTTAGATATGTCATGCAATGCACTGAAACACATCTTAGGTGTTTTCTTTTCATTGCACAGAGGTTAGTTATTGCGTGTATATGCATAACGAGGAACAAGTTATATCTATCATGCAATGCACTGGAACACATCTTAGGGGTTTTCTTTTCATTGCACAGAGGTTATTTATTGCGTGGATATGCATAACGAGGAACAAGTTAGATATGTCGTGCAATGCGATGAAACACATCCTAGGTGTTTTCTTTACAATGCACAAAGGTTTGTTATTGCGTGCAGATGCATAACGAGGAACAAGTTAGATATGTCGTGCAGTGCGATGAAACACATCTTAGGTTTTTTCTTTTCATTGCACAGAAGTTATTAATTGCGTCATATACATAACGAGGAACAAGCTAGATATTATTGCGTGCAGATGCATAACGAGGAACAAGTTAGATATGTCGTGCAATGCAATGAAACACATCTTAGGTGTTTTCTTTTCACTGCACAGAGGTTAGTTATTGCGTGCATATGCATAACGAGGAACAAGTTAGATATGTCGTGCAATGCAATTAAACACATCTTAGTTGTTTTCTTTTCATTGCACAGAGGTTAGTTATTGCGTGCTTATGTATAACGAGGAACAAGTTAGATATGTCATGAAACACATCTTAGGTGTTTTCTTTTCACTGCACAGAGGTTATTTATTGCGTGCATATGTATAACGAGGAACAAGTTAGATATGTCATGCAAAACACTGAAACACATCTTAGGTGTTTTCTTTTCATTGCACAGAAGTTAATTATTGCGTGTATATGCATAACGAGGAACAAGTTAGATATGTCATGCAATGCACTGAAACACATCTTAGGTGTTTTCTTGTCATTGCACAGAAGTTAGTTATTGCGTTTCCTTTGCATAACGAGGAACAAGTTAGATATGTCGTGCAATGCAATGAAACACATCTTAGGTGTTTTCTTTTCATTGCACAGAGGCTAGTTATTGCGTGTATATGAATAACGAGGAACAAGTTAGATATGTCGTGCAATGCACTGAAACACATCTTAGGTGTTTTCTTTTCATTGCACAGAGGTTAGTTATTGCGTGGATAGTTATAACGAGGAACAAGTTAGATATGTCATGCAGTGCGAGGAAACACATCTTAGGTGTTTTCTTTTCACTGCACAGAGGTTAGTTATTGCGTGCATATGCATAACGAGGAACAATTTATATATGTCGTGCAATGCACTAAAACACATCTTAGGTGTTTTCTTTTCATTGCACAGAGGTCATTTATTGCGTGCATATGCATTACGAGGAACAAGCTATGTCATGCAATGCAATGAAACACATCTTAGGTGTTTTCTTTTCACTGCACAGAGGTTAGTTATTGCGTGCATATGCATAACGAGGAACAAGTTAGATATGTCGTGCAACGCAATTAAACACATCTTAGGTGTTTTCTTTTCATTGCACAGAGGTTATTTATTGCGTGCATATGTATAACGAGGAACAAGTTAGATATGTCATGCAATACACTGAAACACATCTTAGGTGTTTTCTTTTCACTGCACAAAGGTTATTTATTGCGTGCATAAGTAATGCAATGCACTGAAACACATCTTAGGTGTTTTCTTTTCATTGCACAGAGGTTAGTTATTGCGTGTATATGCATAACGAGGAACAAGTTAGATATGTCATGCAATGCACTGAAACACATCTTAGGTGTTTTCTTTTCATTGCACAGAAGTTAGTTATTGCGTGCATATGCATAACGAGGAACAAGTTAGATATGTTAGATATGATAGTAAGTTAGTTATTGCGTGTATATGCATAACGAGGAACAAGTAAGATATGTCATGCAATGCACTGAAACACATCTTAGGTGTTTTCTTTTCATTGCACAGAAGTTGCGTGCATATGCATAACGTGGCGCAAGTTAGATATGTCGTGCATATGTTCATTGTCGTTCATTGCGTGGATAGTTATAACGAGGAACAAGTTAGATATGTCGTGCAATGCAATGAAACACATCTTAGTTGTTTTCTTTTCATTGCACAGAGGTTATATTGCGTGCTTATGCATAACGAGGAACAAGTTAGATATGTCGTGCAATGCAATGAAACACATCTTAGGTGTTTTCTTTTCATTGCACAGAGGTTAGTTATTGCGTGGATAGTTATAACGAGGAACAAGTTAGATATGTCATGCAATGCAATGAAACACATCTTAGTTCTTTTCTTTTCATTGCACAGAGGTTAGTTATTGCGTGCTTATGCATAACGAGGAACAAGTTAGATATGTCGTGCAATGCAATGAAACACATCTTAGGTGTTTTCTTTTCATTGCACAGAGTTTAGTTATTGCGTGCATAGTTATAACGAGGAACAAGTTAGATATGTCATGCAATGCACTGAAACACATCTTAGGTGTTTCATTGCATTGCACAGAGGTTAGTTATTGCGTGTATATGCATAACGAGGAACAAGTTAGATGTGTCGTTCAATGCACTGAAACACATCTTAGGTGTTTTCTTTTCATTGCACAAAGGTTAGTTATTGCGTGGATAGTTATAACGAGGAACAAGTTAGATGTCTGTAGACATCTACACGACACATCTAGCTTGTTCCTCGTTATAACTATCCACGCAATAACTAACCTTTTTGCAATGAAAAGAAAACACCTAAGATGTTTCAGTGCATTGCATGACATATATAACTTGTTCCTCGTTATGCATATGCACGCAATAACTAACCTCTGTGTAGTGAAAAGAAAACGGTCAGGGGATCTCTGGATAATCCGTAGTTCGTTTGTAATTATGAAACGAAAATACCGTTTTTTGTTTTTTGTTTCAAATAGAAAAACCAAATAACCGTTTTTGGTGTCAGAATCAAAAAACGAAAAACCAATTAAAAACTGACTAATAACTGAACTAATATAACTTTTTTAGTACAACTAAAGTAGCACTGTGTATGAAAAACACTTTAGTTAACTAAAATAAAAATTAATAAAATAATAGCTCTGGTGGTTAGGGAGAATTAAACATTTGTAAGAGCATTGGTGAATAGGGGCTGTAGGCCCTATTCACCAATGCTCTTACAAATGTTTATGTATGCTATGAGCAGGGCTCTGCATTGCAACTCTTTCAATAGCATATATGGCCTAACATGTTTTACAAGCATAGTGGGTGAGTGAAGACTCAAATACTGTAAATGTTATAAGGTTATATTATACTTTGATACATTTATATAGTTCCTCTTCCAGGTTTTGGTTATTAGCCTCTGCAGTGGACAGATGTAGATTTAGCCAGAGCCAGGATGTCATTGTACAAATACAGCCTCCTCCTGAGAGCAACACATTCCCTTTGTAGTGTTTTACATCTACTGAAGTTAAAGATAATAAATAATGCTCTCCAATCTTTTTTTACATAAAGTGTGGTGTTGGTTGTGTGTGGAAGTGAAAGAGTTGCAATGCAGAGCCATGCTTCACTGTACCGTTGTACAATATGATGTACATTTGTAATTAAAGTCATAAGCTGACATCATCCAATTCCACAAAAGCAGTGCCACAAAATCCACAAAGATGTGGCTTAACATAAACCATACATATCTGAAAGTGACAACAATTAAGGCCCTTTTATGGTGCCAGAGGAAGGAGTGGTGTTCTGCTTTGTCCTGTCCAGCATTTATTTGAAGAGAAAGTGATGGTAGGTGGGGCCAGTCCTGCTACTATCATCAGTCCTTAAACCCTGCACACAGTGCACAGGCTCACATCCTCCAGGACAGGTATTGGGGAAACTCTGGGAGGCCCTGACACGAGTACCAGGGAGAAAAACTAAATGCCAAAAAACTAAAAGTAAAAAACTAAACACTTTTATTTTACTTTACACAAGCACCAAAAGTACAGAGCACTGCCTTTACCTGGTGGTTCATCAAACAGAATTAAACCCCCCAAAATTGCTAAAAGATCTGAAAGTCCCAGTTCATTTTTGACCGAGTAATGCTGGGTTTCACACACAAGTAGGTCTACATAACTAATGAGAACTACAAGCTGCATTAACCCTTGTGCATCCTTATGGACATTTTTGTCCTTTTCAGTTTTTTTATCACTTTACCTGTGTTAATGCTAATTTGGCACAGGTGTGTATTTTCATGGAATTTTACTATTTCACCGCCATTTTCTTAAAAAAATAATTATGATTTTGCATTAGGTACACAAAATACTCCCTATCTGCGCCCTTTGGACAAAAATGTTCCCATTGAAACCGCAATTTTTAATCCCAGGGTCATTTAACTATAAAATGATGCAATCTTTGTTAAGAGGCTTTTATTCTGTTGGCAAGGCTCCAAAAGTTTAATTTTTACTATTTTTTTTTATCAGATGGTGCCAGTTGTCCAGGTTTGGCCTATAAAACAAATATTGCTTTATTCCTGTTTTCTGCTTATTAACGATAATTGTGTGGGTGGATGTCAGAGTGTGGTTTGTTTGTATGTGTGTAATACATTTTTTTTGTGTGTGTATATGTGTTTGTGTGCTTGTAATATTTGAGAGAGAAAAACTCATTTGCAAATCTAAAATCCAATCACTGTGTGCACCAGTGGAGTTTTGCTGGCACCCAGTGGGGGAAATCTGTTACTGCACCCAAACAAACTCTTACTGAAAGCTCATTTTTTTGAGATAGGCCTATCCAACTCAAATTTGGAACACAACCTATTCAGATTCATGGCTTTGATTTTCTTGCAGTTTTTGAGTTCAACCTGATTTATAAAATATATATTTTATAAATCATATTTTTTTATAAATAATTTTCATAAACTTATACCTATATAACTTTTTTTTTTTGGATTTACTACTTATTATTTTAATTTAGCTTTAGTTTACTTCAGCAATAATCTGCCATGGGTCTTCTTTAAAATGATACCAACTTAAGTCCAAGCTTCACATTTCTATGACAGTTTTTTGACACGGACATTTTTGTCCTCTATATAATTGATGCACAAGGGTTAAAAATATTTAATCTACTTAACTAACATAATAATATTACACTGGAGAAAAATGCAAAGGAAAAATAAAGAGAGTTTTTAGCAGCTATGCTATTATAGCGATAGAAAGGGGAGCTGGAAGGCAAGTGAAGTTCAGTTTTTTATTTAAAAAAATATGATTTATGAAATATATATTTTATAAATTGTGTTTTTGCACAGTGACATCCTGGCTCTGGCTAAATCTACATCTGTCCACTGCAGAGGCTAATAACCACAACCTGGAGGAGGAACTATAAATGTATAAAAGTATAATATAACATTTACAGTAGGTTTTAGTCTTCACTCACCCACTATGCTTGTAAAACATTTTAGGCCATATATGCTAGTGAAAGAGTTGCAATCCAGAGCCCTGCTCATAGCATACATAGCTGTAGGCCCTATTCACCAATGGTTTTACAAATGTTTAATTCTCCCTAACAGCCAGAGTTATTATTTTATTTGTTTGAATTTTTATTTCAGTTAACTAAAGTCTTACTCACACCCAGTGCTACTTTAGTTGTACTAAAAAATGTTATATTAGTTCAGTTTTAGTCTACCATCACCTCGCTAACTGTAGTTACTTTTATTTTGAAAGTGTTTCCGGTTACATTCGCTTCCAAATAAGGAATGGACCACGTGACTTCACAGAAGTTCAAAGACTCACTTCATTCTTTGTTCAAAAATGAATAACGATAAAATGATCGCCAAAAAACGAAAATCGGGCAGTTTTTAATTTGTTTTTCGGTTTTTGATTCTGACACCAAAAACGGTTATTTGGTTTTTCTATTTGAAACAAAAAACAGAAAAACGGTATTTTCGTTTTATAATTACAAACGAATTACGGATTATCCAGAGATCCCCTGACCCTTCAACGGGTCTGATAGCAGATAGTTGGACAATGGACATGAAAGTGCGTGAAAGTATATCCACTATTAATAACATGCGGTGGATAGCTGATAGCTTGCGTTTATTGTCGATAAGACTTGCACACCAGCGCAGAACGCGGAGAGAAACCAGCGCACATTTCACTGACTCCTATATGATCAGTTTGAAACGCGACTCAGTGGTTTACAGTGGCGTTTCCTTTTGTATGCACAACAGGTGACAATTCAAATGTTTAAAACGCAACCCATATAACATGGATGCTGCTCTTAGATAGCTACTGATCTACTGATAAAGTCATCAATTTTGAATTATTCTTAAATCAAACAAAAGGGGCTCATGTAAACGCAGTGAGCTACATCTCACGCCATGGAGCACAGAATAATCATATGCCCATTCAAACAGCAACGGTCATGCCCATGGTCCTGGTGATATTTCCCCATATAATTGATATTATATCTCCCCAAACCTTATTAAATAGGTAGGCTTATAGCTACATCATCATATATTTCAAGTTCTTAATATTAATCGATAAACTACTCAGTTATTATAATAATAAGGCACTGTTATCAGTAAAATAAAATGAACAAAAGTCAATAAGTCATTAAAAGTCAAAATCTTAATACAGAATGCATGGCGTACGTGGGATGCGAGGCTCACTCGATTACATGCCCCATTGTTTAATTTAAGAATAATTCAAAATTGGTGCCTTGTGATTAATCAGTGTCTAAGAGCATCTCGCACACAAAACGCGACTCAATGCGCGGTTTACATTCGCGTTTCCTTACGCAGTTATGCATACGAAATGAGGAAACGAATGTAAACCGCGTTTTGAGTCGCGTTTTGTGCGCGAGTCTCATCGAAAACAAATGCAAGCCAAATGCAAGCCAAACGCAAGCTATCACCCTATCCACCGCATTTACATTGTTATAAATAGTGGATACTTTCACGCGCTTTCATGTCCAAGTATCTGCTATCAGACCCGTTGAAGTGCAGTTTCTGTTCATGTGTTAACCCTATTTAGCCTACCCTAGGCTACAGTTTAGGGTGATACACATGACTTAAAATGTGATATTGCCTGGACAGCTCTTGCGTTTCGTTTGGTCACACACCACAAGGTGTCACTGTGGCCTCAAAGCTTCAGCACTGCCATTCTGAGGTCGATTGCTGATGTCTGCGTTAAAACACGCCGCCCTCATTAGAATACGGAGGAAGAAATGTTGGAATAAATAAATGTGGAAATAATTAAATGTGGAAATAAATAAATGTAGAAATAAATAAATGTGAAAATAAATAAATGTAGACATAAAAACATAAATACATAAATGAATGTGGAAATAAATAAAAGTGGAAATAAATAAATGAATAAATGTAGAAATAAATAAATGTGTGAAAAAATACAATTATACATAAATATGGAAATAAAAATATAAATACTCATTTATTTGTACTTTTTTACATTTCTTTGTATATTTAATTAAGTATTTATTTTTTGTATTTTTGCTTTTTTACATTTCTTCGTATATTTATTTATGTATATATTTATTTTTAATTAAGTCAGCTTTGGCATTCCATACTTGCCTGTCTGCAGACTACCCTGTAATAAACTCACACTGCGTTTGGATCTACCTTTTATTGTCTATGGGATCTACCTGTCTCTGGTTGTATCATGACCATAGACTGTAAAAGATCATGACACATTCTTCTTATGCTTTTCTGTATTTTTTCCAATAATCTCTTCTGCAGTCTCAATACAATTGCACATATTGTATTATTGAATTACTCAATATCTTAATTTACATAATTTAAAGCAAGCAATTTTTTTATTCACTTTTTTTCCTTAAAAATATTCCAATCTGCTGTAATGAATTTTTACATATGTATTATGTCTCTATTTGCTATATCTACTTCAACCCCTAATTTGGATATTATAGGGAAGTGATACTACCCGTTGGAGTATTATTCAATTCCAGTTACTAATTCTAGCTAGATTTTGAGATAAATTTAAATCTAAAAAATTCTCCCTGATGCCAAACCCTTTTGTGTTGGTTCTCGGTTCTCCAAATCTAGAAAATCTAGAGTATTTATTATAAATTATTCATCCATGCACATCATTTTATTTTTGAATTCATGTAACCTCATAATCAAAATAGTTCTGTTCAATTTGAAGATGATTTTTTTTTTTTTAAAAATGCTTTATTTAGTGACAAGTCACACTACAAATAAATAAAAAAATAACAACAACAGTTCTCCTCTGGCCAACGAACAGTGGATAATAATTCAGGCAGCATTACACCCTTAAGGAACAAAAATATATGGGAATATACTGAAAAATATAATGCAATATATTTCATAATACATTTCATTTTATGGGAACCTAGTGCTTATATTTACTGCAATATATGCATTGACCATGTATGGCTATATATTAATACATATAAAATATTTATGAATGACAAAAATAGCATTACATGTAATATTCACAAAGTTTTATCCTTTATTGTATACATATATTGCACATACATGTTCCCATATATATGTAAATGCATATTCACAAAAATATACACACACATTCATTGAATGAGTTAAAGGCACACTATGCAAGAATTGTACCATAATATAACAGCTTCAAAGTCATTTCGGTGGTAAACAAACTCATAGAAGGGCGAATCATCCTGGTAGTAAAGCTTTGAAAAACCAACAACCGACTAGAAAAAACGCTGGAAAAACCAGCAATGCAAGTTTGAGAGGAGCACCCCCGACAAATCTCGCAATGAGGGCTGGACTGGCCATCGGGCATACCGGGCATTTTCTCGGTGGGCCGACGTGCTTTTGGGCCGATTCATCTCACACTTTCATTTTTTTTTTTTTACGGCCCATACAACTCGTATCGGTGGCCCATTTGTTTAGTTTTGTTTAATTGGCGGCCGCGATCTTTGTGCCGTTGAAACGCATTGGACGTCGGTGTGGTTTTTTTTATTTCTCACACAACGGCCCATGAAACACGGAGATCAGCGGCCCATTGGTTCATTTCTTGATTGACACCTGGCTGGTCCAATTATATCTTTAATCACCTCCCCCTCATGGGCTCTGAGCGAGCGTGCAGTGTGTCAGTGTATCTCTCAAAATAGTCAGAGCGATGGAGAAGAAACGCAATGAATGTGCAGAGAAATGGCATGAAAAAAGAAACAGGGTCTTCTTCAGTGTCTGATGAGGAGTGAGGAGGATCAGGAGAGACATTAGTGAGTGTAGAGAACTGTGGTAAGCAGAACTAGGCTACTTTCAGAACACAGGCTGGGAGAAGGAACTCATTACCTAGTTATGCGTTATTTCCACATCTGCATATTTGACGATTACGCATTTTACTAGAATTGTAATGAGAGTATGAGACCCGTTGTTTTCCGCCAAAATGCTGTTTCCATCAAAATAAAAGATTATGTGTTTATCTCTTTTAAGTATAGAAATTAGTTCTAAGCTAATTATGAAAGTTGCTTTTATTTTTTCACTGCATGTGTTTTATTTACAATATATGGCTTTTGTCATGCGATTAATATTATAACTATGATTAATTATGTAGACACTATATCACAACTTAAAGAGTTTTAAGTTTTTCTTTGTTCAATTTGCGCACTGAATATGGGCTGAAGCTCTTAATTTTGAACTCTCAAAGTGCACCAGATTGATGATTTTAACATTTAAAAAGCACAAAATTTTCTTTCGGTGGAGCATGCCCCCGAACCCCCCTAGAGGGACAGGTGCACTCACAGATACTATTGAAATAACTTGTGAGAAAGATTGGTATTGCCAATGCAATTGGAGAATTGTATTTTAGTTATTTCATCTCACATATTCAAGGCCGTATAAACTTCGGTTGTATTCATGTTCATATGTAGTGGGCCAGTCTGGGCCAAAATGCCCGGGCCACTTTTTTGTCCCAGTCCAGCCCTGCTCGCAATAATCACAACATGCTTTACGGCAACGACGTCACACATCAACAATAACATATGAAGCATGAAGACACTTGTGCGAATTTCAGACTTGATACTCGATGATGGAAAAAGCAAAATAAACGCGGTCGGAAGAGACTAGGAAAAGGAAAAGATATTTTGGGTGCGTGAGGAACCAGTCCCACTCGGTCAGGCTTTTCCATAGATGGGGCTTTTCACACGTTGGTGCGAGCTAAAAAGCAGCATTGGATTCAACAGTGATGCTGACTTGCTGGCGATGTTGTTGATGGACTAGTAAGTACATATTTCTAAATTGGTGTGCATTTCATTTTGTGATTTCACCGAGTCCGCAACGGCGGCGATAGATTGAAGAGCGCGTCTGAGTGGAGACTGCGTGCACGCCGCCACATAAGGTGACCAGACGTCCTGAAATCTAAGCTGTTGTCCCGAAATTGATACCAAATGAAAACCTTGAATAGTTATTGTCTGATAAAATATTAAAAACTGTCCCTGGAGGTTGAGTCCCGTAAAAGGCGGCATGGTCAGGGGATCTCTGGATAATCCGTAATTGTCATGATAGAATCAAGGAAGCAATTGCAGTTAAACTCTTTTAATTTGTAATATGAAGAACACACAGAGACTAGTGATGTTACGTATGACACTGAAGCTTCGAAGCGCGTATCACATATGCGACACACTTTCTAGTGAAGCCCCGTATCGGGGTGTGTATTGGTTTTCCCAGAGTCACGTGATCGATGACAAATGAAGCCTCACTTTCTGTCCGATCACGTGCGAGTTTCGCTTTGGGTGTCAAGGCTCGAACTTTAACGAGTCAATGTTGCCTCAGTCTGGTTGATGGGTGTTTGAGGAGAGTGCTGTACTTTGAAAGTTAATAAATATAATTCATTAAATAACCAAAATTTATTTTTCACCACTTAGTCTTTTTGTTTTTGCAAAATCTTTGCACTTTGGTGGATTTAAGGTTATTTGGTGTTGGTATTTGGGTTTAGGGTGGGATTAGGAGCGAGGGGATAGGGTGTTGGTGTTCGGGGTTTGTATTAGAGCAATGGCAACAGCCAAAAAAGAGTTATAGTGTGTGTTAGAGTACAGTGTGTGTGTACAGAGAGATACATTAAATCTTATTGAATAATATAAGCTTATATTATATTTTATTGTCCCACTTTAATGGGAAAATGAATTTATCAAATGAACAAAACACAAACATGTAAGGTTTTTATTTGTACACATAACATTGAAACTGTAGTGTGTTGTGGTTGCTTCATCTGCTAGAGCTTCGGGCTGCTTTATTTTAAATAAGCACCAGATGGCGGTGTTCTCGACACTCTCGAAGCTTTGAATCTTTTCCCGGAACAGTCAGGGGAAAGCCTCATTGCTTCATGAAGCTTCATTTCCCCATCCCTAACAGAGACAGTCCATAAACAGGCAAAGAGTTAGTGACGGTCAGGTGCAGAGTGGTGAAGGTGGTGGTGAATCCAACGACGAACAGTATCCAAACGACAGAGAACAAGAACCAGAGCTGAACGCGATTGAGCGAGACAGGAGACAACACACCGGGAACCACAAACAACGATCTGACAAAGGAGATGAGAAGTTGATGAGAATATATACACAAGATGATTAACTGCAGCTGGTGATGATGATTGCTGATGAGCGCTGATAGAGCGGCACGCCCCCCTATCAGCGCGCACACACACAACAATAACAGAAACACGAGACGAGAAGTAGACATAGGATTTACCAACCGTGACAGTAATAGGCCTTTATCACAGAGCTCGTGTCGTCACTTCCAATGGCGGATAGTAGCGTAAAGCTACTTCCGGTTTAGTCTGTAGCTATGGCGGTGAGAATGTTTTCAACATCATTACGGGATCCCCCCCATTTCACCGACGTTTACGCGATTGTGAAAAATCATTCACAAACGAAAATATCCAAACTTGA
The DNA here is from genome assembly GCF_988280905.1 of Pimephales promelas. Taxonomy (NCBI): domain Eukaryota; kingdom Metazoa; phylum Chordata; class Actinopteri; order Cypriniformes; family Leuciscidae; genus Pimephales; species Pimephales promelas. The sequence goes on from NC_142777.1 coordinate 9,297,889, forward strand.
GAAGGGATATAAATTCTTCTTCGAACACTACATCTTCAATTATGAAGGTAAGTTTAATTTGAACGTTTCTTTATTCTCTAAGTAGCTAACATGCTAACCTAACTTAATGTTAGCTGGCTAAACCATTAAGTGTCTTTGATTAAATCCATAACGTATTAAATTTACAAATACAATGATTTTTATTTTGATGTGTTATGGTATTGTGATTATAATGGTGGTTTTGTGCAATAGTATCTGATGTTGTAGATAGTGAGGTGATTATCAGGGCACAGTGTTACCGGTCCATGAAGAAGAACGAAGTGCCACACTCTCTTCAGGTTACCTATTCAGGATGAACTATAGTTAGGTCCAGTTCAAGGACACAATTTTGTTTGTGTTTACAGTTGCTACGGTTGTAACGTGTTAGACTGCGGTTGCAGTTTGTTTGAAAAGGTGTTCAAATGAAAAATAGACTGCTGTTGCAGTCAATTTATGTTAATATTTCATTTGTATTATAATTTTAAACCCTATATAATGTTTTATTTATTTAGATTTCATTTAAAGTCGACGAGAATCCTCCTGTCATCAGTACGTTCTGCTGTTCCTGTGTGGCTGGGAAATAGCTATGGAACCATTTGGTTGGCTTGCTGTTTCAGAGTGCACACTACTGCATGATGAAACTTAAGACGGTACCACCTACTATACCCAGCACAAGCACTCTACAGACTTGGCACAGGCCCAGGACTCGGGTAAACAACTATTAACTATTTAATGCATGAATTATGACAACCTCATACAGTATTTTTGTCCTATGTGTTTTCAATGCTCCAAGGACATTAAGAAAACAGTTTCGACTTTCTGATAGCAGAAACATAATTTGCATAATTTTTTACTTTTTACAGGGAATCAATCCTGAAGCAGTGGATCGATTACTTGTGAGGAAGCCAAAAACCTCTAGCAGAAGTGGTATTAAGTCCACTCTTTACAGGGCCTACACAGGTGATTACATTTATATTTGATGTCTAGCAAAAATATGTACAAATTAAAGTGCTTTTAAAAGTATTATTTCTTTTCTTTTTTGTTGCTTTTTTAGGTCCTATTCCCAATAATACGGTGCTCTGTTCTGTGGAGTCTTTAAAAAGTGTCAGGCCTCAGCCACTTATCTGCAAGGTTCTGCATGGCTTGTCAGAGATGAATCTTGTGGAGTCTAAGTTTGGCCTGGTACCCAAAGGTTCTTTGCTGTCCTATCAGTGCCCTGCTCAGTCATCAAGGAAGGCTGTCAAACATGCAGAAGCCCCTCCTTTCCCTAAGCTTCCTCTGGATGGGTACAAATTTGAAGGAAGATTTCAATTTGTCCCAGATTTCCATGATATGTTGTTCTTAGAAAGCTTAGCAGTCACTCAAGAATTAAGCATTGAAAAAGACACACGGGATCAGTCACAGTCTGCTCTATGGAACCAAATGCGTACATCGAGTAGATTCCGTGAGGTATGTCATGTCAGAGGAGAGTCGACCAGCCAGGCACTAGCTGCCCGAATCATCAAAGGGGTTCGTCAGACTTCTGCAATGAAGCGTGGACTGGATCTTGAGCCTGAAGTTCTATTTCAGTACTCTGGTATGATGAATGTGAATGTTTTGGGTTTATTGTACATCCTGATGCGCCACACCTTGGCACAAGCCCTGATGGCCGAGTCTATGACCCTACTGAGAACCCTCCCTTTGGACTTGCAGAGGTAAAATGCCCTGATGTTGATGACATTTCTCAGGTGACACACATCAAATTTGTCAACGTTCAAGCAAAGCTAAAGGAAAGCCACAAATACTACTGGCAAGTTCATGGACAGCTTGCAGTAACAGGACTGAGTTGGTGTGATTTTATAACAAATACCAAAACATATATAACCATTCAGCGCATCTGGAGAGATGAGTTTAATTGGCTTAATGAGGGACAAAGTAGACATTTTTTTCTTCAATACATACATAAATGTGTTTTCTAACTCTAGGAGTTGTTAAACTAATACTGGTGTTTATTGTTTGTTTGTTTGTTTTTTGTTAAAGGAATAGGTCACTCAAAAATGAAATGTATGCGCAATTTACTCACTCACCTTTGCGCCATCCTAGATGTACATAATGCACTTTCTCTCCTTCTCTCATATACGTATGTATGTATTTATGTGTGTGTGTGATATATATATATATATATATATATATATATATATATATATATAATGTATGTATGTATAAATATATATATATAAAATATACACACACACATATATACATGCATACATACATACTAACTCTTAAGAGTGCTGATGTTGATTTTATTTTCTGTTACATGAATAGTTTACCCAAAAAATTATATTTATGCAACAAATTATGGCATGCATTCCATTTTTGTGTAAACAACTGTTAAAGATTCTTCAAATGTCTATTTTGGTTTAGCATATATTATTACCTATTAATAAGTTCACTGTAAATTGTCAATGAATAAATGAGAAATTGTAACTTAACTTTTTAATTGTCACAATGCAGTCAATACTTGTAAATATAAATGCAATCAATTCTTGTACATATGTATAATAATGTGGTGCAATAAAAAAATTCTAATTTTTAAGTTTGCAACTTTTTGGCTCATTTACAAAAAAAAAATGTTGCAACATTAAATGCCAGTTTTTACAATTCAATATTTTTGTACAAATTAAACAATAAACTTACAGTTATGAAATAAAAGACATTTAATGGTTTCAACTTAAATCATGTTTCTTTTCTGTATACTGTATACATTTTATACAACATCATCATTTACATCAAGTGGGCTAAATGTCACAATGTAGTCAATACTTATACATATGTATAAGTGGTGCAAAGAAAAAAAATCTAATTTTCAAGTTAGCAACTTTTTGGCTCTTTTACTAAAAAAATGTTTCAACATTAAATGCAAGTTTTCAGAATTAATTTTTTTGTACAAATTAAACACTAAACTTAAAGTTATGAAAAAACAACAAAAAAACAAATTAATGTTTTATAGTCACATTGTTTTACATTTACGTAAGCAAACTTCTATCACGTGTTTCTGTTGCTTCTTTGCCAGTGTTTTGATCTCTGTATAATAGTGAAAACACGAATAGCCGTGAAAATTCAGTCAGTGGCAGGGAAAGAGTAAAGTAGATTTAAAGTAAATTCCTATGTACATTAGCAGTGGACTTCCCAACACAAAAATTCAGATACTCAGAATTAGGAACATTATCGAAATTATTCACCCCCATTAAAAATCAGGTTTATTGGCAAAATTGAAAGGTGTTTGCAATGAACAAATCAAAGAAAAGTAATTGAAATAGCTCAACACAAATGTTTCGAGTGGTTTCCCCAAATTCAACTGAAAATGTTTCTTTTATTGACTTCTGCAGTCTCAAAATTATTGGTAACACTTTATTTGAAGGGGTGTGCATAAGACTGACATGACACTGTCATAAACATGACATAACACCTGTCATGAACATGAAGGAGTCTTTATGAATGTTTATGACTGTTGTCATTAGTGTCATTCGGTAAATTATGACACTTCTAATGCAAAGTTGACATTGTTTAAAGCGTCTTAGTTATGACAACTTGACATTTACAAAGACAAAAATGTCTTTGTTATGAGCTGTGTGTTGTTACAAATTGTCTTTGCCTTGCTGATATTCCACTCTTTTCAAAGACTCCTCACTTGGTGTGGACCACTTTTCTTTGATGTCACCGCTATCTCTTCCTCTCCGTCATTTTGCTGCCAAATACTGCACTCGACCGCGAGCGCCCCCGCATGGACACATACGTGTTACTGCAGCCAGTCCAGAACCCGGAAGTAACCAGCCAGTGCCAATGGGCTCTATGCACGGCGTTATTTCCGGTGAAGCATTAGGGATGCTCGATAACTTCCGCCGATCATAGAGTCCAATGCAATACCGAGAATTTATATTGAATTTTATACTCCATGGTTATACTAATGAAACGTTAGTCACAAAAACAGATAAAACAGACACCCCTCGTTGTGTTTATGCTTCTTTTTAAAATTATATTAAATAAACATAACTATATATAAAATTACATCTAAACGTACGTACGTTTCGTTTCAAAGACGGGAGGACAGTAAATATTGAAGACTCTGCCATAATCCCGTTTTCTCCGGTTTTCCTCCGCTTTAATCTCCACAACCGGAAATGGACGAGCATCCTTACGTCAAATGCGGAACTTATGCGTGCATATAGCCCATTCTCTTCAATTAGACATTCTCTGGTGGTTCTGAGTTTGGTCTTTTAATACCACTGTCTTAATCTAACATGTTGCGTTCATATTCTGTGTTCATCTGCTTTTCTGTAGTATGCATTATTATATGGTGATTTACTAAGTGTGATAATATCATTTATTTCTTTTAATTTCAGTCTAATGCATTAATGTTAGCGTTTCAGAACATCCACGAGGAGGCGGGCTTCGTGACATCATCGTGTACAATAGAAGTCCCATTTCATTGGCTAGGAGCCAACCAATAACACGGATCGTTCGAACGCTCCCGCTCCCCCCCCCCCCCCTCTCTCGCCGCCTCGCCGTCAAGGCGCGAAATTTGAACGTGCAGTGATATGACAGATTTGAGAAGTTGCAAGTGCCAATTTTAGGTTGTACTGCGCATTTGAATGTTAGAAGAAGTGCAAATATAATTTAAAATTTGTGACTGCTTGTCTGCAGATTCAGAATACAGGTTTGTGACTATTGTCTGTGAGTGCAAATCTCAGCGTTCAACTTCAGATTTTTATTTTACAGGTTTTCACATCGGATCTTTGAGTGTAAATGTTCACATACAAGTACGAATATTTATTATACAAGTTCTCAAATTCACATCTACGTGCTCTCGAGTACTGCTACTGTTTTACATTCATAGTTTTTTGCCCTTAAGACATTCTTGTTTATGATTTGGCTTAGTAAAATACTGTAAAATACAGATAATCTTATAGACCTTTCTCACAACTTCCGTATTTGTGACCGGAAATACGCAATTGTCGTGGTAATCTTCTTCCGCTCCATTCATAACAGATAGCGCCACAGGCAACTAGTGAGAGTTGTTGCGTACCGATCTTTTTTGTTATTCCCAAAAGCAGCCATACCTGTCGTTTTTTATTCCTTCCCTGGCTGGATGTTATTGATCCTGTGATCTTCTGTAGTACTTCTCATGTCACCATTCACTAAGCTGTCATTGTTTATGTTTATTTTTTATGTTTTATGATTTGTGTATTTTAAAGTAACATTCATGTTCAACTTTATTAAGATATTTGTATCCTATCCAGCAGCTGTGCATATGTCATGTGTCAGAGAGGGCTCTGGTGCTTCCTGTGCAGCAGAAGCCCAGGACAACCTCCAACAAAGAAGCTATGCACGTGATTGATGGATGGCATCTCTTGCAGCTAGGCTGGCACGCAAATGCATCAACCTCCCGAAACTTTTTGTTTTGTTTGTTTGTTTAGGCAAGGCAGGGCACTTAACTGAACCGCTCGTCAGCCCCTGTTGTCTCTGACCGAGGCAAAAAGTGCTCTTCCAAAGGCCACTCTACTATTCCACCACTTACTATTCCTCCTCTGACCCATCTTGAGCAAGCCCAGCTTTACAGCAGCCTTTCTAAAAGCTGTACACAAGATTGACAGATAATAAAGCCAGCAGTCCTTTCAGTTGTCAGCGAATATGCAACATCCTATGTGCCAAAGACTGTTATGCTAGGTCTACCGGAACCTCACAACTATTTATGACAGGCAGGCAAGAGAGATCAGCCTAGAAGGATTACAAGACAGGGCAGAAGCACTCTTTGAAGATATAAATGTGACCAAAGAACAGGTACATCATTATTTAGGATTAAAGTTATGTTCCAAAAATGTATTATCTAACAGTTTCAATCATATTTTCAGAGTGATATTGTAGAGGAGGAGACTTGAGCACAGTCTAAGTCTAGGATCTGGTTTGATCAAAGGAGTGGTAGAATAACAGCATCAACCTTCAGAGCAGCCACAAAGACAGATGTCAGAAAGCCCTCAGTGTCTCTGATAAGAAAAATATGCTACCCAGAGTCTCATAGCTTCAGCACTGAGGCTACCAGGTATTTATAAGTGCAGATATAAGGTAAGATATGGCAACAAGTAAGTCTAGCAGTTGAGCACCATGCAGGGAGTAGTTTTAGCAGTTGGGCTTGTATAATAATCTCAGGTTCAAACATTGAATATTGTTGCATTTTTGTATTGCGATATATAGGGACACGATATATTGTTACACTCCTAATAACAATGCTTAATCACAAAAGCCTGTGGCTCGTAAGATAAATGTTCATGTTTATACATTGCTGTTAGACATTAATACTGTCTAAAAGTTATCTAAACAATTTTATGTGTTTTTTTAGATGGGGATGCAAGCATGAAGAGTTGGCGCGAGAATACTACGAAATGCAGCATCACCTCTCACACTCAGATGTTCTGCTAGAAACAGATGGATTCCAGATTTTTAGTCTCGCATCCTTTTATTGGGGCCTCACCTGATGGATATGTTTCCTGCAGCTGTTGTGGTTCAGGGGTCATAGAAATGAAGTGCCCATTTTGTACCAAGGAACTCTCTGTAAACGAGGCAGCAAACTCTGTTCCAAACTTTTGCCTTGAAAACAATGAGTGTGGAAGCATCAGACTGAAGCGGGACCATGCCTATTATTATCAAGTAAAAATGCAGTTATTTGTTACTGACAAAACTTATTGCGATTTTATACTTTGGACTGAAAGGGACAGTGCTTCACCTTTTGTGGAACGAGTGAAACCAGATGTGTCATTTTTTGAAAAAGAATTGGCTTGTGCTACAAACTTTTTTAAGAAATGCATCATGCCAGAGCTGATAGGCAAGTATTTCTCTGCTCCAAAGCCAGCTGCAGCATTTGATGCTGGTCAACAGTGGTGCTACTGTCGTGAGCCTGAAGTAGGGGACATGTTGATCTGTGCATCAGGTTTTTGTTCAGTTAAAAAGTTTCACCAATCTTGCCTTCGCATTAAAAGAATTCCTAAACAGTGGGTATGTCCCAGCTGCAAGAAAATTATAAATTCACAAAAAAAAAGAAGTGAAAAATGAGTGGTGAGAGGATTTGAAAGAGTAAATGAACTCTCCCTCTATCTTCCTTCCTTTCCTTCTTTCATGTACTGGTCTGTTCAGCAGTGAATAAAACATCAGTATCAATTAAAGTAAATAAAACACCAATAAGTAAAACTTATCATATCAATATCTCTTTCAAATGAATGTCACAAGCAACAAGAAATGTATAAAAAATTGGTTTATTTAGCTCAGTACCACATCTACTGTCAGTTGCATGGCATTACATTTGCTCAACTAGAAAAAAAAGTTTGATGACAAACTTTAAGTTGGCTTGAGAAAGCCGGACCAGAGCGTTTGAAGTTTTGAAGTTTGAATGAAGTTTTAAAGATAGATTAGAAAGAAAGAAAGAAAGAAAGAAAGATGGATAGATTAGTTAGAAAGAAAGATAGATAGATAGATAGATAGATGTTTTTGGCAAGAAGCTAACATGATTAGCATGTAGCTAGCTTGATGCTAATTTGATTAGCATGTAGTTAAGATGATTAGCATGTTGTTAGCATGATTAGCATGTAGCTAGCATCATAATAGCATGATTAGCATGTTGCTAGCATCAAGCTAACGTGTTTTTATCAAGAAGCTAGCATGACTAGCATGTAGCTAGCATCATGCTTACATGATTAGCATGTTGCTAGCATCATGCTAGCATGTTTTAGCAAGAAGCTAGAATGATTAACATGTAGCTAGCATCATGCTAGCATGATTAGCATGTTGCTAGCATCATGTTAGCATGTTTTTAGCAAGAAGCTAGCATGATTAGCATGTAGCTAGCATCATGCTACCATGATTAGCATGTAGCTAGCATCATAATAACATTATTAGCATGTTGTTAGCATCATGCTAACATGTTTTTAGCAAGAAGCTAACATCATTAGCATGTAGCTAGCATCAAGCTAGCATGATTAGCATGTTTTTAGCAAGAAGCTAGCATGACTAGCATGTAGCTAACATCATAATAGCATGATTAGCATGTTGCTAGCATCATGCTAGCATGTTTTTAGCAAGAAGCTAGCATGATTAGCATGTAGCTAACATCATAATAGCATGATTAGCATGTTGCTAGCATTATGCTAGCATGTTTTTAGCAAGAAGCTAACATGATTAGCATGTAGCTAGCATCAAGCTAGCATGATTAGCATGTTTTTAGCAAGAAGCTAACATGACTAGCATGTAGCTAACATCATAATAGCATGATTAGCATGTTGCTAGCATCATGGTAACATGTTTTTAGGAAGAAGCTAGCATGATTAGCATGTAGCTAGCATCATGCTAGCATGATTAGCATGTTGCTAGCAAGAAGCTAGCATGATTAACATGTAGCTAGCATCATGCTAGCATGATTAGCATGTAGCTAGCATCATAATAACATGATTAGCATGTTGCTAACAACATGCTAGCATGTTTTTAACAAGAAGCTAGCATGATTAGCATGTAGCTAGCATCATGCTAGCATGATTAGCATGTTGCTAGCATCATGCTAGCATGTTTTTAGCAAGAAGCTAGCATTATTAGCATGTAGCTAGCATCATGCTAACGTGATTAGCATGTAGCTATCATCATGCTAGCATGATAAGCATGTTGCTAGCATCATGCTAGCATGTTTTTAGCAAGAAGCTAGCATAATTAGCATGTAGCTAGCATCATGCTAGCATGATTAGCATGTAGCTAGCATCATAATAACATGATTAGCATGTTGCTAGCAACATGCTAGCATGTTTTTAACAAGAAGCTAGCATGATTAGCATGTAGCTAGCATCATGCTAGCATGATTAGCATGTAGCTAGCATCATGCTAACATGTTTATAACAAAAAGCTAACATGATTAGCATAAAGCTAGCATGATTAGCATGTTATTAGCATCAAGAAAGAAAGAAAGAAAGAAAGAAAGAAAAAAATTTGTTTGAAAGAAAGAAAGAAGGAAAGAAAGAAAGAGAAAGAAAGAATTGTTAGAAAGAAAGAGGCATAGATTAGTTAGAAAGAAAGATGGATAGATTTGCTAGAAAGAAAGATGGATAGATTTGTTAGAAAGAAAGATGGATAGATTTGTTAGAAAGAAAGATGGATAGATTAGTTAGAAAGAAAGATGGATAGATTTGTTAGAAAGAAAGATGGATAGATTAGTTAGAAAGAAATATGGATAGATTTGTTAGAAAGAAAGAAGGATAGATTAGTTAGAAAGAAAGATGGATAGATTAGTTAGAAAGAAAGATGGATAGATTAGGTAGAAAGAAAGATGGATAGATTAGGTAGAAAGAAAGATGGATAGATTAGTTAGGTAGAAAGAAAGAAGGATAGATTAGTTAGAAAGAAAGATGGATAGATTTGTTAGAAAGAAAGATGGATAGATTTGTTAGAAAGAAAGATGGATAGATTTGTTAGAAAGAAAGATGGATAGATTTGTTAGAAAGAAAGATGGATAGATTAGTTAGAAAGAAAGATGGATAGATTTGTTAGAAAGAAAGATGGATAGATTAGTGAGGTAGAAAGAAAGATGGATAGATTAGTTAGAAAGAAAGAACGATAGATTAGTTAGAAAGAAAGATGGATAGATTAGTTAGAAAGAAAGATGGATAGATTAGGTAGAAAGAAAGATGGATAGATTAGTTAGAAAGAAAGATGGATAGATTTGTTAGAAAGAAAGATGGATAGATTTGTTAGAAAGAAAGATGGATAGATTTGTTAGAAAGAAAGATGGATAGATTAGTTAGAAAGAAAGATGGATAGATTAGTTAGGTAGAAAGAAAGATGGATAGATTAGTTAGGTAGAAAGAAAGATGGATAGATTTGTTACAAAGAAAGATGGATAGATTAGTTAGGTAGAAAGAAAGATGGATAGATTAGGTAGAAAGAAAGATGGATAGATTAGGTAGAAAGAAAGATGGATAGATTAGGTAGAAAGAAAGATGGATAGATTTGTTGGAAAGAAAGATGGATAGATTTGTTAGAAAGAAAGATGGATAGATTAGTTGGAAAGAAAGATGGATAGATTAGTTAGAAAGAAAGATGGATAGATTTGTTAGAAAGAAAGATGGATAGATTTGTTAGAAAGAAAGATGGATAGATTAGTTAGAAAGAAAGATGGATAGATTAGTTAGGTAGAAAGAAAGATGGATAGATTAGTTAGGTAGAAAGAAAGATGGATAGATTTGTTACAAAGAAAGATGGATAGATTAGTTAGGTAGAAAGAAAGATGGATAGATTAGGTAGAAAGAAAGATAGATAGATTAGTTAGAAAGAAAGATGGATAGATTAGGTAGAAAGAAAGATGGATAGATTAGGTAGAAAGAAAGATGGATAGATTAGGTAGAAAGAAAGATGGATAGATTAGGTAGAAAGAAAGATGGATAGATTTGTTGGAAAGAAAGATGGATAGATTTGTTAGAAAGAAAGATGGATAGATTAGTTGGAAAGAAAGATGGATAGATTAGTTAGAAAGAAAGATGGATAGATTTGTTAGAAAGAAAGATGGATAGATTTGTTAGAAAGAAAGATGGATAGATTTGTTAGAAAGAAAGATGGATAGATTAGTTAGAAAGAAAGATGGATAGATTTGTTAGAAAGAAAGATGGATAGATTTGTTAGAAAGAAAGATGGATAGATTTGTTAGAAAGAAAGATGGATAGATTAGTTAGGTAGAAAGAAAGATGGATAGATTAGGTAGAAAGAAAGATGGATAGATTAGTTAGAAAGAAAGATGGATAGATTAGTTAGAAAGATGGATAGATTTGTTAGAAAGAAAGATAGATAGATTTGTTAGAAAGAAAGATGGATAGATTAGTTAGAAAGAAAGATAGATAGATAGATAGATAGATAGATAGATAGATAGATAGATAGATAGATAGATAGATAGATAGATAGACAGACAGACAGATAGATAGATAGATAGATAGATAGATAGATAGATAGAAAGATAGATAGATAGATAGATAGATAGATAGATAGATAGATAGATAGATAGATAGATAGATCATTAGTACATATAGAATGGTAGTTTAATTGAGTCTAGGGCTTCAGGGAATTTAGATTTGAGTTTTTGTTGTACGCAATTGGGCCACCGTAGTCTTGGCTCAATTTGACCATGCTGCAATGAAAGTCAATGGGATTTTTATGATATTTAATATTAATTTTTAAGAAATCTGAAAGTCGAATCAGTCTAAAAAGATATAGCACACTAAGTCAGAACAGTCTGAAGGTCTGACCCGAGTTTGGAGTTTGTAGAGTTAAAGCTCTAGGAGGAGTTAGAGTCAGAAAATTTTGAGTAAGAAGAATAATAATAACTAGAATGTACATTTCCAGACGAAAATGTGAAGTGGTGCTTGCAGTGGCAAAACTCACCACCCGGTTGCTAGGGTGTTCTGGGTGGTTGCTAGTTGGTTGTCAGGGTATTCTGGGTGGTTGCTATGCAGTTGCTAGGGTATTATGGGTGGTTGCCAATGTGTTCTGGGTAGTTGCTAAGGTGTTGCTAGGTGGTTGCTAGGGTGTTCTGGGTTGTTGCTAGGGTGTTGCTAGGTTGTTGCTAGGCGGTTGTTAGGGTGTTCTGGATGGTTGCTAGGTGGTTGCTAGGGTGTTTCTAATGTGTTCTGGAAGGTTGCTAGGCAGTTGCTAGGGTGTTGCTCGGTGGTTGCTAAGGTGTTGCTAGGTGGTTGCTAGGGTGTTGCTAGGCGGTTGCTAGGGTGTTCTGGGTGGTTGCTAGGGTGTTGCTAGGTGGTTGCTAGGGTATTGCAAGGTGGTTGCTAGGGTGTTGCTAGGTGGTTGCTAGGGTGTTGCTAAGGTGTTCTGGATGGTTGCTAGGCGGTTGCTAGGGTGTTGCTCGGTGGTTGCTATGGTGTTGCTAGGTGGTTACTAGGGTGTTCTGGGTGGTTGCTAAGGTGTTGCTAGGTGGTTGCTATGGTGTTTGGGGTGGTTGCTAGGGTGTTGCTAGGTGGTTGCTAGGGTGTTGCTAAGGTGTTCTGGATAGTTTCTAGGTGGTTGCTAGGGTGTTGCTATGCGGTTGCTAGGGTGTTCTGGGTGGTTGCTATGGTGTTGTTAGGTTGTTGCTAGGGTATTCTGGGTAGTTGCTATGGTATTACTAGGTGGTTGGTAGTGTTCACATATGGTTATTATAGAGTTTTTATATTGTTCATGGCATGATTTAGCACTTAGCTAATCAATATTAGCATGTAGCTATTCACAGCTAGCATGTTTAGCATTTAGAAAGTTCTATGTGCTAGCATGAGTCAAAAGACCCAACCCCCATCGTGATACAATGTTCTGATGCTGAGATATAGCTGTTACAAAATGGTTGCTAGGGTACTCTGTTTGGTTGCTAGGGAGTGGCTTGGCAGCTTCCAATCATGAAGCTCCAAAGTCAATGTGAATGTATAAACTAACCCCCATCTCTATACGATGTTCTGATAAAGAGATGTAGGCCTTGCAAAATGGTTGCTAGGGTACTCTTTTTGGTTGCTAGGGAGTGGCTTGGCAGCTGCCAATCATGAATCTCCTAAGGCTGCTTGTCAGTATAATTGATATAATACAACTCCCAAGCCTGTATGACATTCAGAATGGAAGATATCCCTCTTTAAAATTTGGTTGCTAAGGTGCTCGATAATGGTTGCTAGGGTGTGGCCAGAAATTGTTGAGGTGATTCATGATTGGCTGTTTGCTACCCCGAGTCAAACGAGACCACCCTTGTGTTTCTATGACACTTCTATCCGGAGATATCCCTTTGATCTCTTTCAATGGAAGTCTATGGGAGTTGTTGCTAAGGTGCTCTATATGGTTGCTAGGGCGTGGCTTGATAGCTTCACAATGATCCTGAGAGACTGATTGGTCGTCTGAGTAAAATGAGCCCGCCCCCTTGTCTCTATGACACTATGATCCAGAGCTATGTTCAATACAAAATCCCTATGCAATTTACCATAGTAGGAAAAACACATGCATTTGATGGGACATCCTTCACCATAGTAAGTCAATGGGGAAAATTTTGGGTAGCTCCTGCCCCCCAGGGGTGCAACTTTTACCCCATTGTGAGGTATGTTCTTACAGAGCCTGCCAGCCTCTTCAAATGTGGCAAATCACACGTTTTTCCGAAATCGTTGTTCGGAGCTATGAGTCGTCAAAGTTTGTCTCAATGTTAAGTCTATGGGATTTTTTGGAAATTTGTTCGCCCCTGGGTCGAACACCGTACCCCCGATCTCTGATAAAAGTGATAGGACACTTCTCTTCAATAGGCCGCACGATTTGATGCCTCATTCATGGGTCTGTGACAAAAACTGTGGACGTAGGAGTGCGCCAAACTTTTTCCTGGAATAGTATAATGCTATACTAGAAATTTTAAATAACATTGGGGTCAATGGGGGAAAATTTGGGTAGCTCCTGCCCCCCAGGGGTGCAACTTTTACCCCATTGTGAGGTATGTTCTTACAGAGCCTGTCAGCCTCTTCAAATGTGGTAAATCACAGGCTTCTGTGAAATCCTCGCTCGGAGCTATGAGTCGTCAAAGTTTGTCGCAATGTTAAGTCTATGGGATTTTTGGGAAATTTGTTCGCCCTTCGGGCGAACATCGTACCCCCGATCGCTTAGAAAAGTCATAGCACACCATTCCCGAATATTCCGCACGATTTGAGACCTCATTCATGGGTGTGTGACAAAAACTGCGGGAGGAGTAGCGTGCCAAACTTTTTGGCTGACTCAAAAAACACAATAGTAATAGTGTTGCCTTGCTTTCAGCAAGCACCACTAATAATAATAATAATAATAAGTTTAAATAGGATTTCAGTAAGTTGGCTTTCTCAAGCCAACTTAATAATCACTGAAAGGGTACAACAGATTCTGAAACATTTGTAAGAGCACAACATACTTTCACCATACCTTTGTCAAGGTATGTCACGTCGTTTTCTCTGTCAATGTCAGTGAAAACTATGGGGATAATGCTTTGCAATGTTGTGTATTTCTGACGCAGAACTCCTATAACCCTTTCAATATGTATCCTAAGAGACGCTAAGCATCTTGTACTCTCCAAATCAATGGGATCTAATTGTTTTTTCCCACGTGTGAACTGTGAATGCTGGGATCTTTAGTTCAGCTTGGTGAGTACGGATGGACTCTCTGACATTGAAACCTCTGTCTGCCAAAACCAGATCTCCTGGGAGCAAATGGGTTAAAAAATAACTGTGCTCTGTGATGAACTTGTCACTTGTGCGGCCTCCCCATCCATTTGAAATGAAAGAAATGGAGCCTTGTGGACAAATGGCAATTAAATACTTCATTGTATGGTGTGACGTATGTTGAATAACACTGAGCACTAGCTAATAAGTTTCTTGGTTTTTCTATAAATATTTCAAAACAATCAATAATACAGACTGTCTTTTCAAAGGTACTGTTCCTAAATGCATACGGAAGAGACTTTCTTAACGATTCCCTGTCAGGCCATATAACTAGACTTGGCACTAATCTACTATACATTACATTAATACAGCGTTTGAAAATCCTTGAAACAGTCGTTGGATCAACACCAAAATAATAAGCCAAAAACTCAAAAGAGAAATTCATTCTAAGCATCATTAAAGTTAGCATATACTGCTGAAATAATGTTAGG